>NC_137139.1:33187400-33259900 GCF_949319135.1 Squalius cephalus
TGTGTGTGTGTGTGTGTGTGTGTGTGTGTGTGTGTGTGAGATGGGTAGGTTTAGGGGTCAGGTTAGTGTGTGTGTGTGATGGGTAGGTTTAGGGATCTGGTTAATGTGTGTGTCTGTCTGTGTGTGTGTGTGATGGGTAGGTTTAGGGATTGGGTTAGTGTGTGTGTGTGTGTGTGTGTGTGTGTGATGGGTAGGTTTAGGGATTGGGTTAGTGTGTGTGTGTGTGTGTGTGTGTGTGTGTGATGGGTAGGTTTAGGGTTAGTGTGTGTGTGTGTGTGTGTGTGTGTGTGTGTGTGTGTGTGTGTGTGTGTGTGTGTGTGTGTGTGTGTGTGTGTGTGATGGGTAGGTTTAGGGGTCGGGTTAGTGTGTGTGTGATGGATAGGTTTAGGGTGAGTGTGTGTGTGTGTGTGTGAGGGGCAGGTTTAGGGGTCGGGTTAGTGTGTGTGTGTGTGTGTGTGTGTGTGTGTGTGTGTGTGTGTGTGTGTGTGTGATGGGTAGGTTTAGAGGTCAGGTTAGTGTGTGTGGGTGTGTGTGTGTGTGATGGATAGGTTTAGGGTGAGTGTGTGTGTGTGTGTGAGGGGCAGGTTTAGGGGTCGGGTTAGTGTGTGTGTGTGTGTGTGTGTGTGTGTGTGTGTGTGATGGGTAGGTTTAGGGTTAGTGTGTGTGTGTGTGTGTGTGTGTGATGGGTAGGTTTAGGGTTAGTGTGTGTGTGTGTGTGTGTGTGTGTGTGTGTGTGTGTGTGTGATGGGTAGGTTTAGGGTTAGTGTGTGTGTGTGTGTGTGTGTGTGTGATGGGTAGGTTTAGGGTTAGTGTGTGTGTGTGTGTGTGTGTGTGTGTGTGTGTGTGTGTGTGTGTGTGTGTGTGTGTGTGTGTGTGTGTGTGATTGATGTCATGGCAGTGTGAAGTGGAGGATAAATAACGAGACTCAGAGAAACAAACTCCCGCTGACGAACACGAGACCGGAGGAACGTCCTGTCGCTCTCACAGAAGCCGCTGTATTTCCACTGAAACTCCTTCTCTTGTTCGCTTCACAGAAATAACATAACTGACTTCCAGTAATGATGATTTGATGAGAAATGTTTGAGTTCATATTGAAGACTTTTGATTGCAGACATTGATATCCTGAGCTGGAGACACCAGTGTTGTTATGGTTAATTAAAACTATGAATTGTTCATTGAAATAGGCTAAAGTTTAACAATTAAAACTTAAACTTAAAAAAAAAACGTCCCAGAAACGCCTCCATTGTAGTCTTGAGTTTCTTCCAGGAACGAACACGTCACAATATTCCTCATTATAATAATTCATGCGCAGAATAAAGGGGCGGGGCCTGGTTGAGTTAGTTAGTAGTGTGTTAAACTGGTAATGGAAAGGGGCGGGACATTTCCCAAACACACTCGAAGCGCTCGACCAATCACAACACACTGATCCAGCCGACCAATCAGAGCACAGTGTGCTTTTCAGGAGGAGGGGCTTCATAGAGACAGGAAGTAAACAGAGCGTTACTGACAGACTGGGAAGAGAGGAGCCGCAACAATGGAGAATATGAGGAGAATAATCAACATTCAAGCAGGAAAACCTGTTCTAGAAGAGCCTGAACACAACATCAAGACATAATAGGTCGTCTTTAATATATAAAAATAAAAGCTAATTCAAAATATTAATAAATACTATACTGTAAAGAAGACTTTTTGAAGTACAAATAAAACAAAGTTTATTGTAGTACATTTTACAAGAAAATAGTATTTAAGAATTTCTACTTCAAAATTTCATGTTTAATTCAATGTTTTTCTTTTCTTTTATTATTTGTGAAATTTGCTAGCAATTTCTGAGTAAAAATGGTTTCTAGTGTATGTAGGTATATAAATATCACTGAGAGACGAGTGAGATTACTGGAGTCTTTTTCTCAGGAGAAACATCGGAAAAGCAGATTCTTCATCACAAGTCTCCATTTGCTCTCCGTTTCATCTAATTTCTGTCTAATTGAGATATTAAAGCTATTTAATGTCTGATTTTTCTTCAGTGCTGAAGTAAAAATCACCCCGATCTATAATAAATGTCTTTTCCTTTTCATTATTCATGACAGTGAAGTTATCAAGTCTTAACATCTTATTATGTCAGAATATGAAATGGTGGCTCCATCATCATTAATCATATGATGATTTAATCATATCTTTTTTGGGGGAAAAAACACACTATGCTTTTGAGTTCTTCTCTACAGTTATATATATATATATGTCATGTGTATGTATATATATACAGTACCAGTCAAAAGTTTGGAAACATTACAATTTTTGATGTTTTTGAAAGAAGTCTCTTATGCTCATCAAGCCTGCAGTTAAAAAAAAAAACTAAAAAAACAGTAATATTATGAAATATTATTACAATTTAAAATAATGGTTCTCTTTTTTAATATATTTTAAAATGTAATTTATTTTTGTGATGCAAAGCTGAATTTTCATCAGCAAGTACTCCAGTCTTTGGTGTCTTATGATCCTTCAGAAATCATTCTAATATGCTGATTTATGATCAATGTTGGAAACAGTTGTGCTGCTTAATATATTTTTTTGGAATACTTTTTTCAGGATTCATTGATGAGTAAAACGTTAACAGCATTTATTCATAAAAACAGCATTTATTCAAAATAAAAACATTTCTAACAATATAAATCGTTACCATCACCTTTTATCAATTTAACCCTAACCCTTGTTGAATTAAAGTACTAATTTCTTTAAAAAAAAAGAAAGTTATTGTTCCCAAACTTTTGAACGGTAGTGTATATTGTTACAAAAGATTTCTATTCTAAATAAATACAGTTCTTTTTAACTTTTTATTCATCAAATAATCCTGAAAAAAGTATCTCAGGTTATAAAAAAAATATTAAGCAGCACAACTGTTTCCAACATTGATCATAAATCAGCATATTAGAATGATTTCTGAAGGATCATAAGACACCAAAGACTGGAGTACTTGCTGATGAAAATTCAGCTTTGCATCACAAAAATAAATTACATTTTAAAGTATATTAAAAAAGAGAACCATTATTTTAAATTGTAATAATATTTCATAATATTAATGTTTTTTGTTTTTTTTTGTTTTTATTTAACTGCAGGCTTGAAGAGCATAAGAGACTTCTTTCAAAAACATTAAAAATAGTAATGTTTCCAAACTTTTGACTGGTACTGTATGTATGTACACACACTAAACTTGTTTAAAGTATTTATCAGACAAAATTATTTGGCAAAAAAGGCAAACTACAGTAAAAGCCTGTAAAAGTCCTGCAGAAAGCGATGCATAAGGATGCAGTGTAACGACGCCCACTTCCAGGAATGCACTAATATTTTGTCGGTAGTACCAGTTTGCAATGATTATTAGTTAACACTAAGTTGTCAATGTAATAATTCGTCGTTACACTACATCCTTATGCATCGCTTTCTGTCAGGACTTTTACGTGCTTTTCCCAAATCACTGAAGTGACGTCGACGTCCGAGTTAGCGGTAGCATGAGCCGTCAGGCAAGTGTTATTTAAATAAACTCCTGATGTACTTACAAACTTTCCAATGCCTCGTTTTATGAGTACAGAACCTATTTGTACTGCTGTAGAAGTTTGGTACAATTCTGGGCCCGGTTCCCCAAAACGTTCTTATCGCTAAGTATATCTTCTGTAAGTCACACTTTCGTAAGGTTGGTCTGGACCACTCTCAGCTTTACCTTATCACTGTTGCAGGTCTATACGAATATAATTCTGAAGTTTTAATACACCCAGACAGTATTCAATTAGGCTAATTCAAGTGTTTTCATGCAAAGAATAAAACTGTCATTACACTGATTGTTGTCAGATTTTTCATTATATTATTATACAATATTATTAATTGAATTAAAACGCTCTTTTAAAGGCCAGTCAAAGCATAGGTTACTGTCAGTTAAGTCCTATTCGGACGCTAATATTGTTTCTCATGGGCTTGTCCGGTATTTTAAACATTTATAGGGGTAAGTCGGTGATTTTAGTGCCGTCCGAATCCATAATATCAGTGTTTTTTCTCACCCAACCCGCGTAAAAATCCCTGGCCAAATTAGTACCTACTGTTTTTGACAAGAGATTCAAAATTCACTGTTTAAATCCTTTTTGATCACTGCCGAGCACCGTACATAAGATGTAAACTTTTATTACTGAAATGCTGGAAAGTATTTACAAGAACAATATTTCATCGCAGCTCCACCTCAGCGAACAAAAATGAGAAAGAGAAGAAAGCACGTACAAATTTGAAATGGTTATTATGGCAGCAATATATGATACAATTTTAAAATATGTTGGCTAGGCTATTATAGTTTGGATTATTTTTTATAATATCCCATGAGTCCTAATAAATGCAATTTCAACTATTTCTGAAGTGCTTCTTTAATAAAGAACACCGCTTTCTCACATAAACAGCCCCTGCACGAGAGAATAATTGATTCTCGAGCCATCGATATCAACCAATTCAGCACCTTCGCCACGGACAGCGCCGGGTAACGTTGCACGTAAGAAGGTATATCTTAAGCAGCTTCCTAAGGTATAGTTCGGGGAACACACTAGGAATATAAACAACTTTGGTAAGATATATCTTTCGAGTCTTCTTAGCGCGCTAAGAGTGAGCGTTATCAGGGAACCGGGCCCTGGGCATTATTAGTGGGGTAATTTACGAGATACAGCCTTGTATCCGTTAGCGCCTGCACTAAGCCATCCGGCTGATATCTCTAAATAAGCTCTAACTTTAAAGGATTAGTTCACTTTTAAAAAAACTTTTGCTGATAATTTACTCACCCCCATGTCATCCAAGATGTCCATGTCTTTCTTTCTTCAGTCGAAAAGAAATTAAGGTTTTTGATGAAAACATTCCAGGATTTTCCCCCATATTATGGAGTCCAATGGGACCCAAACGGTTCAAGGTCCAAATGCCAGTTTCAGTGCAGCTTCAAAGGGCTTTAAACGATACCAGACGATGAATAAGGGTCTTATCTAGCGAAACGATCGGTCATTTAAAAAATAAATTAAAAAGTTTAAGTTTTATAAGGACAAATGCTCGCCTTGCTCTGTTCTGTGATGCGCGTTCGTGACGTCATGTAATACGCAATTACGTTGAAAAGGTCACGCTTGACGTGTTTACAAATGTGCGGAAGGAGGACCATATACACATATTCAAAATGCCCATTTCGTGTGCGTATCCTGGGTGCTTTAATATTAAAAAGCCTAAAAGAAAATTTTCTTCAGGACAGAAATTTTTCAAACGTGACCTTTTCAACGTAATTGCGTTTTACATGACGTCACGAACGCGCATCACAGAACAGAGCAAGGCGAGCATTTGTGCTTATAAAACTTAAACTTTTTAATTTATTTTTGAAATGACCGATCGTTTCGCTAGATAAGACCCTTATTCATCGTCTGGTATCGTTTAAAGCCCTTTGAAGCTGCACTGAAACTGTCATTTGGACCTTGAACCGTTTGGGTCCTATTGGAGTCCATTATATGGGGGAAAATCCTGGAATGTTTTCATCAAAAACCTTCATTTCTTTTCGACTGAAGAAAGAAAGACATGGACATCTTGGATGACATGGGGGTGAGTAAATTATCAGCAAAAGTTTTTTTAAAAGTGAGCTAATCCTTTAATAATGTTCAACCAAGGGAAAAAAGGCTTCTGGGGGTGTGTTTGGCTCAAGGTCATGGTGCAAAGGACCCTAGGCTGATTTTACTCCGAACCATCCCTTTAAGACCGAATGCACGGATCCATTATACTGTTACACGTGCGTTTTCTTTCTCAACTCTTTACATTCACTTAAAACATAACTGACTGTACTTACATGTATACTCGCCAAGACTGGCATTTTAACATTATTTTGTGTGTATTTAAATGCAATAAGCAGTAAAAAATAACTCAATTTAGTACTGAGGGGAGGCTTTATGTGCCGCACTTTGGGTGTTTGAGCACAAAATGATGCTCAATACGCGCAATCTATTCACGCCCTGTAACAATCAACGAGCAAATGAATGGAGTGAGTGAGGAGAGGCGGGTTCGTGTGTCACTCGCTGTATGAGAGATGAGAGAGAGAGAGAGAGAGAGAGAGAGAGAGAGAGAGAGAGAGAGAGAGAGAGAGAACACAGCTGGTATGTTTGAGTATCGCACGCATTTCAGATATTTTAGTATCGATATGCATCAAAAAAGTCTATATTTTTGACAACACTGCACTCACGTGATGTTGCTGTGCTTCCTCAGTCACGAAAGCTTATCGTTTTGTGAGCGTTTTTAAGCATTGCTGTATAAAAACATGTGATTTTTAATAGGGATCCACCGATATGAACATTTTGGCCGATACCGATAACCGATAATTCTTTATATTTGAAAGCCGATAACCGATATATTGGCTGATAAATCTAAATCCAAATTTCTATATAATTTTAACCTGATTACAAAAACAAAAGTCTCACTATTAAAATCCATGTCCCAAACACAGAAATATGATATTCTCATTATAATTTTATAAAGCCGATATGACGGATTTGCGCTGCTTTAAAGAGAAATAATGCGTTATTATTAACAATATCTATATTTTCCCCACGGTTTCAACGTCAAAATTGTGGCCTGTGAAAATGCTGAGTGGCTCGTAACTTTGGAAAACCACAGTGTCTACCAGTGTATCGCCCACCCCATCATGAACTCAATGTTGACTTTAATAACCGAGTCGCCCTGATATACTCTACAAGAGCTCTGTAGCTCTGGACATCGGGCAGGTTGTGGTGAACGTGATTCTGAGCTTGTTCTCGGATCTGTTGTTCGGATGAGCTCAGATCCTGCGGGACTGTAGATCTGTGCCAGAGATAGAGCCAGAACCCACAAACACCTGCGTGCCAATTGTCGGATTGTTTGGGCTAAACGCGCTCATATGAGATTTATAATGAATTGGGCTGATTAAACAAATGTGTTGGCAGCGATTTGTTCCTCGGTTGCGTCCCGTCCCGAAGGTCTTAAGAGAAAACAAGATGTTCTTGCGGTTCTCTTAACGTCTCTCTCTCTCTCTTTGTCAGGTGTGTAAATCAATGCCTCGTCTTCCTCCGTCCTCCTCCCTTCACTCGCTTTATTCATCAGACACAAAACGCTCTGGGTTTTGTTGGACGGAGGTTTTGGCTCGGCTGCATGAACCTGCTGAGAATCGTGTGTACAAAGACAGGTAGAACTGGGGGAAAGTTTAAGTAAAACCTGTTTGTTTCTCTCTCTTTCTCTGGCAGGAGCTTACGGTGTCGTCCTGAAGTGCAGACACAAGGTACGAGCTCACTGTTGTTCTCTGGAGAGACTTCAGATCACGTTTTTATGCACACAACAAGTCATTTCATGTAGTTCAGCTCATTATTTCAGCTAATTATTTAAAGAAATTAAAGGATTAGTTCACTTCAGAATTAATATTTCCTGATTTTTTACTCACATACACGTCATCCAAGATGGTCATGTCTTTCTTTCTTCATGTCTTTCTTCAGAAATGAAGGTTTTTGAGGAAAACATTCCAGGATTTTTCTCTATTTGGGGTCCAAATCTCAGTTTCAGTGCAGATTCAAAGTCTCTACAGGATCCAGCCGAGGAATAAGAGTCTTATCTAGACAAACCATCGACATTTTATACAAAAAAATAAACATTTATATACTTTTTAACCACTAATGCTCGTCTTGCATGTAATTAGGTTCAAAGGTCATGCGTGTTCCGGTTCAGAAATGTAGGATAGGGTTAAAAACCTGTTATTTTACCTTTATTTATTTATTTATTTGTAAATGGCGTTTGACTTCGTCTTTGCACGTTCGCTTTGTAAACACTAGGTCGGTACTTACGCCTATGTCACGCTTGACCTTTCAATGTGATTACGTAATGTGTGGCGCATCACAGCCAGTGCAAGATGAGCATTAGTGGTTAAAAAGTATATAAATGTTTATTTATTGTATAAAATGTCGATGGTTTGTCTAGATAAGACTCTTATTCCTCGGCTGGGATCCTGTAGAGACTTTGAAGCTGCACTGAAACTGAGATTTGGACCCCATTGAAGTCACTATGGAGAAAAATGAAGAAAGAAAGACATTAACAGTAAAATAAATAGTATATTATCAGGAGATTTTAATTCTGAAGTGAACTAATCCTTTAAAAAGTGTAATAATGGAATAATAAAGATTTTTAAATGTTTTTGTTTGAAGTCTCTTTTGCTCATCAAGGGTGATTTATTTGATCAAAAATATAGTAAAAAAAACGGCTGTTTTCTATGTGAATATATAGTAAAATGTAATGTATTTCTGTGATCAAAGCTGAATTTTCAGCATCATTACTCCAGTCTTCAGTGTCACATGATCCTTCACAAATCATTCTAATATGATGACTTGATGATCAAGAAACATTTCTGATTTCTGATTCTGATTTCAGAGGAGATTTATATTTACTGATAACATAAACTGATTTTTTTGCTGTAGTTTCCATGTGTTGAAATGGTCCGGATAGTAACAGGTTTCTGTTGAGTGTCCGTGATGTGACATATGTGCGTTTATCTATTAATATCTCCTCCGGTTATGAGCAGAGCGGGTCCGTATCCCCGCGGCCGTGAGACAGATGGTCCTCAGCCTCGATCTGTTAACACACACACACACACACACACACACTCTCTGACCCGAACACACTCGGTTCACTCCATCTGCTGCTCTCACCTGCAGTCTTTTCCTGTTGGACGATGCGATTCTCACTGCATGTCATGCTTCACAATCACACTTCAGCTTTACTGTTGCAGAGAAATGTGTGTTGATTTCTGATGTGTGATTTATTGACTGTACATTTGTTTACATTAATGGAAATGAATCCAGTTTGATTTCGGATCTGTTTATACCAACCCTAAATGTTGCAATCCGATTCAGATATTCCTATATTACACCATTTCCAAACAATTCTTCAGTGCATGAGCAGTTCCCAGTCGCCACATTCAGATCAAATTTGATTTATTTCAATCAAATTTATTTAATCTTTTTTTCAAAATCACATTTATTTTTTTATTTCAATCAAATTTGACTTATTTTAATAATTTATTTATTTTAATCATATTTATTATTTTTATATATATATATATATATTTATTTCAATCAAATTTGACTTATTTAATAATTTTTATTTTAACCAATGTATTTTTTTTCAATCAATTGGACTTATTTTAATCATTTTCTTTTTTAATCAAATTTATTATTTGTTTATTTATTTATTTCAGTCAAATTTGACTTATTTAATATTTTGATAATTATTTATTTATAAACTTATTTATTACTTATTTTACTTACTTTTTTATATATTTATTTAAATAAATTTTGAGTTATTCTAATCTTTTTGATTTTAAACTAATTTATTCATATGTGATTTATTCGATTTTTTAATAATGCATTAATATAGTAAAGCCTAATCTAATTTTTATTACTTATTTGTTTATTCTACATTTTTTCCAGTTTTTTCCCAGCTTTTCCCCTGACCCCAGTTGGAAAACCCTGTTCACTGAGAATGCACTTACTTTCCATTAAGTTTTGCATTATATTACATTATTTAGTATATTATTATCAATTATTATTATTATTTTAGCTTAATTTTTTGATGTCGATCAGGTTATTTCTGATCCCCCTTTCATCCTGATTGACTGAAGTGTTTACATGAAAGCTTTTCCATCAATCCCATTATAAACGGATTATTTAAGTGCATGTAAGCGTATGGTCTGTGATGCTCTTGATTTTCTGTTCTCATGAGCACTCGCCGTAAAGCAAAACACCTTCTGTAATATAATGAATATGTGCAGTTTGTATATTGCTTGCATGACATTAAATCAGATCTGCAAATGGCCCTTTAAGCCCAAAATGTGCACAAGTGTATGAACACAAGTGTATGAACACAAGCTGTTCTCGCTGTGCGTGATTGCATTGAAATGTATCAGCACAAGCATATAGCGGTTAATAGTGTAAACTGTCTTCTTCTACAGTCCAGATCAGTGTGTGTGTGTGTGTGTGTGTGTGTGTGTGTGTGTGTGTGTGTGTGTGTGTGTGTGTGTGCACTGCTGCACCTGGCCATTGACATGAAAGAAACCCAGCCAGAATAAAGGGAATTATCCGCTGTATAATTCACACTGACTGTGATCTACTGCCAACAACATACACACACACACACACACACACACACACACACACACACACACACACACACACACTCAATATAGGCTCAATATAGCCTCAAACGCTCGGCCAGTGCATTGCAAGCATGCACTCTTTTAAAACGCACTTCACACGTCACCGTGTTTTAACTCACGATTCTTAGTGGATCCGACAGAGAACGGCCGTTCACGCTCATGTCCGCTGGATCAAGAGTTTCCACTCCTTTACTTTTAATCATCTAGCAGACGCTTTATAAATATGTGAAAAAATTACATCATTACTCACTATAGTACTGTACAGTTAGATGTATTGTTTATTTTCATCATTTTGTTCATTTGAATCATATTTATTATTTTTAAATATTTTATTTATTAGATAATTGTATTTATTTACTATGTAATTTTTATTTTTATTATTAAACTTTATTTATTATATATAATCATATTTTTTTATTTTTAATTATTAGTTTTTTATTTATTTATTTCAAAGAAATGTATTATTTTTTGTTTTAAATAAATAGTTTAGTAATTTTTATATAAATGTGTAATTAATGAGTAATTAATTATAATGTATTTATTTATTACATTTGTCAATTAATCAATAAATTAATAAATAAATAAATAATTTATTTATTTAAATCAGTGTTATTTATTTTAAATATTTTAGCCAAATGTATTTTAGTTAGTTCAATCTTATTTTTATTATTTATTTTAAGATTTATTTATTAGTGCTGTCAAATCGATTAATCGCGATTAATCACATCTAACAAAAGTTTGCATATACATTCATATATATATATATATATATATATATATTAGGGCTGTCAAACGATTAATCGCGATTAATCGCATTCCAAAATAAAAGTTTGTTTTTACATAATATATGTGTGTGTACGGTGTATAATTATTTTCTATATATAAATACACACACATGCATGTATATATTTAAGAAAAATGTGTTATTTATATATAAAATATTTATATATAATATAAATTCTATATAATATAAATATATATACACACAGTATATACATGCAAATATTTCTTAAATATATACATGCATGTGTGTGTATTTATATACTGTATAGAAAATAATTATACACTGTACACACACATATATGTAAAAACAAACTTTTATTTTGGATGCGATTAATCGCGATTAATCGTTTGACAGCCCTAATATATATACAAAGTTTTCCATTAGATGTGATTAATCACTTTGACAGTACTATTATTTAATTCAATTTATACGAGTTTCTATCTAAATTTTTCCCCCTTTTTGCGTTTTTTCAAACAGTAATAAGTTCTATTGTTGTCACATGACATCATCATGTTGCATGTTTAATTCTGTCCAGTTAGAATCTAAATCAAGTCTATCTTTCGCCCTTTTAAAACACTTACATTTATTCATAGCAGACGCTTTTATCCAAAGCGACTTACAAATGAGAACAATAGTTAAACTAACAAGGACAACAATATGCAAGTGCTGTGACCATTCCCTGTTTAATCTTTTTTTATTTTATTTTTTATAAAGATAATAGATAAAGAATAGAAGATAAAGTGTTAGTATTAATGGGTCAAGTGTTGCCTTTTTTGGCAACACAAAACAATTTTGTGTAAAAATATCTCAGCCTTTGACAGTCCAATCAAGTCCAATAAAAAAAAAAAAAAAAAATTCAATCTTCTGTTTCATTCATCACACTGAAATGGAAGATGAAGTCAAGCGCAGTGCATTGTGGGTGTTTTCTGTTGTAAATGTTTCAGTATGGCATGCTTTGAGACTTTGATGAGCTGATCATGATGATAATGCATCTGAAGGTTTGATTGACAGGTGTGTGTGTGCTCTGTTCACGCCTCATGTTAACATGTCGATCAGAAGCACTTTTCGACTCGCTGGCTTCTGTAATTCCAGGTCGCAAGCTTTCTGAATCATTAGAGATGTGTGTGAAGTTCAGTGTTAGATGCCTGACTAATGTTGACGTGTTAAACTGAGTCTGTGGAGTCATCAGGTTCCTCTGGTTATGAGACTTTATAATGAGGTTTATAATGTTCTGATCAAACCCACAATTATAATGAAAATCCCACAAATTATACTGTGAAAAAAATTAAAGCAATGAATAAAAAAAAAAAAATCCTATTAAGCTTTAAGAGCCCAGTTAGGTGTTTATTTCATTAATATTCATATACATTATAAAAACTAATTATAGGTATTTGTTTATTTTATTTTATTAGTTATTTATTTACACTTTATACTATTTTTCCCTTAACATTTTAGCAGTCTTTAAATTTAAATGTTAATTTATATTTTTATTTAAATGTTTTTTTTTATTTTTATTATTATTTTTAATTATTTTATTTTGTTTTTTTTTATTTTAAATTTAATGTTATTTATTTAAATTTTAATATGTATCTGTTTTATTTTAACGTTTATTTAGAATTAAGTTATTTACATTTAACACTACCTTGTACCTTTAATTAACTAATTAATTAATATTTGTCAGTAATTCATTTACATTATACACTAGTTCTTTAACTTTTTAGCAGATTATTTAGTACCTCTAAATTTAATGGTTAATTTAGATTTTATTTAATTTGTCATTTTATTTAATTAATTAATTTTAATTTGCATCTATTTTATTTTAAGATTTATTTAGTATTTATTTACTTCCATTTTACACAGGTTTTCTCAACTTTTTAGCAGATCCTTTAGTACAATTTAAATGTTAAGTTACATTATTATTTAATTTGTAGTTTTATTTAATGTTATTTATTTTTGTTTTAATATGCATTTGTTTTTACTTTGTTTATTTATGGTTTATTTATTTTTTTATTTATGTTTTATACTATTATTCTCTAAACTTTGCAGCAGATCCCTTAAGTGTCTTTTAATTTAATTATTTTAATTTTTATTTATTTATTTACATTTTACATAATTTTTCTCTAAACTTTTCAGCAGATCCCCTAGACCATTTATTTTTTATTTTAATTTATATTTATTTGTTTTTAATATATTTAAATTATTTTATTTTGTATTTATTTAACTTTTGAGCAGATCCATTTGTACATTTAAATGTATTTATTTTTATTTATTTATTTATTTATTTATTTATTTATTTTTAACATTTTTATTTTTTATTTTTTTTATTTTTAACTTTTCAGCAGACCCATCCGCGTCCTCTCACACTCCCATGTTCCTCAAAACACAATATTTTACACAATAAAAAAAAAACAGTATTTTAAACAATATTCACTTCAAAACCGTCTCTAAAAATATCTGAGTGCTGGTGGACTTCGGCTGTTTCTGATGATCTGCCAGGTTTGGCTCAGTTAACGGTCCACTGGTGTTGATATATTGGTCTATCACTGATCAGAGTTGATCAAGTTCAGCCTTTGCTTCCTTAAAGCGGTTTCTCATTTCCCACAATGCACCTGTGCTCTCCTCTCCGAGTGAGAAGGAGGTCAGCATGTATTCTTAGTCCCAGAGACGGTTCTGCTTGTGTTTCTCTGAAGGCTATGGCTGGTGACTAACATCAGCTTATGATCAGCATATAGTCGTGCTTCGGCCTGTTTCTCTCCGATCGAGTCTTGACATGCGTCTGAGAGGATTTAACCAACATGAACATCTCGTTTGTGTATGTTTCATTTCCCTCACCCGATGCGACCTGTCAGATTTAAGCGGCTCCAGACGAACCGCAGCCCTGAACACACACACACAAAATTAATTGTCCATTCTTAACCTGCCATGTTGACAACCACACTTTTAAAGACGACCCATTACGCCCTTTCTCAAGTCTTGATGTTGTGTTCAGGCTCTACTAGAACAGGTTTTCCTGCTTGAATGTTGATTATTCTCCTTATATTCTCCACTGTTGCGGCTCCTCTCTTCCCAGTCTGTCAGTAACGCTCTGTTTACTTCCTGTCTCTATGAAGCCCCTCCTCCTGAAAAGCACACTGTGCTCTGATTGGTCGGCTGGAGCAGTGTGTTGTGATTGGTCGAGCGCTTTGAGTGTGTTTGGGAAATGTCCCGCCCCTTTCCATAACCGCCAGTTTAACACACTACTGACTAACTCAACCAGGCCCCGCCCCTTTATTCTGCGCATTAATTATTATAATGAGGAATATTGTGACGTGTTCGTTCCTGGAAGAAACTCAAGACTTTCAGGGAGTTCAGAAACACTGACACTGATATATTTTCATGCTCAAACAGCAACATTACACACTAAAGAGAGATGAACATGCTCCCACGAGTCTGAGCAACCCAAATCTGGTTAGAAATGTTTGTTTAGGCTGTTGTTCAGTAAGTTGTGGATCTCACCTGAGGCTTTTGGACCCCATCCAGCTTTAGCCACATCACACAAGCATGTGTTTGTGGAGGATTAATGTTTAACGCTTCTATACCGAGACACCGGGAGAAACGCAAAATCACAAGATCAGTTTCCCATGAGCCTCTCTGCTGAACGTCTGAGGTGTCTGTCTTGTCTGTAGTGTTGCTGATCTCAGATCTGTCATGTTGTGGTTTGATAATCTCTCTCAGAGACTCTACACCATTAAATAAGACACAGGCCATTATTATTAGGGACAATCTTCAACCCTGTAACATAAAAAGTGATCGGTTGACTTAACTTAAAGCTACACTGTGTAGGATTTACTCCCATCTAGCGGTGAAATTGTTTATGACTACCAACTGAATATTACTTTCTAGCTCCTCCCATTCCAAGGGCGTTTTAACTCCTACGGTGGCCGTATTATTGCCAATCTGCCGGCAGTCGCAAGTAATCTCCCCCTCGCATTCGTCACGGCGCCACTGAGTGTAAAAACGCGAATGGCGAAGCTGGAATTTCCAGGTGCGACTCCTACGTATGCAGGACCGGATTAACCATTAGGGCAACTGGTCACTTGCCCAGGGGCACGTGGCATCTAAGGGGCCCTGACAGGTAGGAGTAAATACACAGAAATTTAATAAAGTTATCAAACACTTTACAGTCTTCACTGCATAAACTGCTACGCGGGTTCACGCAGACAAAGTCTTTCCTCCCTCCCCGCTGAACGCCAGCGATTACTAATTCGTGAAATGCACTCCCGCTGGTTGAGCGTGGTAAAGTTCGTTTTAGGTTCGATATTAGCCGGACATTTGTTCTATAGGGTCGGTAGTCTAACAAAGATATCAATAGCAAGATTAGTTTTAACATTATGTGACCATTGTATATCGACATGATGAAAATATTCATTCAAAATCATTCGTGCATTAATGCTGCATAATAATACCTGAGAATGCTTTGACGCGTTTCCACAGCGCACGATGCTTAAGGGAACGTCTACCAATTCCACCAACTGCGTTAAACGTAGCCTATAATGTGTATTATTTAAAATTACTTTTAACATTTAAAAACAGTTTTCAAATCCCAAAGCTTGCAGAAGGTTCCTAATGGCAATACTGACTTAGGCTACAGCTTTAGCATTGAGTGAATTAACTTGTCTAAGAAAATGATTCATAAATCGTATAAATATCAGTTGAGCCTATGTTTACTTTCGTCACTGACACAGACGAAAATGAAAAGACTAAGTTCAGCTTTAGGAGGGGTAGAAATAGGCCAGGATAAGAAGACTGAGAGAATAAGAAATATGAAGATGAGGAGAGAGCAGGTATTGACAAATAATCTAATGACAAGGTTTTAAAGCTAGCCTATTTCTTATAATATTTTGGCCTTCAAAAGTCCTAAATTGCACATATGTAGATCAGAGAAATCCAAATTTTCTATCCAAATTTTTTTAAATTATTAAAGCTACACTGTGTAATTTTTTTAGTTGATTCTTAGCACAAAACACTTTGTGCTTTCAAAAATATATGTGCTCATTAATGTATATTTACTTCTTTCAAGTAATAAAGTTTTCTCGTAAGTTTATAATCTGCCATTGAAAGTACATACGGGTGAGGGGTTCGTATGCCGGTCGCCATGTTGCCCCTCCATCTTGAAACTACATTAGCCAAAGAGGGACATGCCTGTAAATTCAAGCTTCGCCTTTCGCGCCTTACACTCAGTGACTCAGACGAATGCGAGGTGGAGATTACTCGCGACTGCCGGCAGATTTGAAAGATTGCTGATGGAGGATCACGCCTATTCTCGAGGACATGTAGCAGAGTCGCCAAGGAAGCGAAAGAGAGAATTAAAACGTCAACGCGACATCAGCAAGACCAAAGTCAATACTGGAGTAACTTTTCCCAGATGGAAAGAGCTCATGAGGAGCAAAGATTTTAAAACGGACGCTGAAGTTGCCTGCTTTCTTCTCGACGGGTAATCCAGCCTATTTGTGTAAATTCGAAGTTTTATAGTTGCTTGTCTAACCATGGCATGGTTGTGCATAACGCCAGAACAACCTCTAGTATAACTTGCGCTACTTTTCCTCGCGTCAATGGTGAAAAAGTATTGTTTACCTTGTAACATAAATCTGTGCTGCGACGGATCATAGATGATAGTTTTAAAGGCGCAATTGGACGAAGTCGAACTGGAAGCCATGTTAATCTTGGAATAATATAGGAGTTAAAACGCCCTCGAAATTTAAAGGAACAGAAACTAATATTCACTGGGTAGTCATATACAATTTCACCACTAGATGGGGGAAAATATCACACAGTGTAGCTTAAAGTAAATAAACTTCATGCTTAATCAAAAAAATTAAGTAATGTGGAATTGTCAAGGTCAAAATTTTTAATTAAGCATTACTTTTATTTACTTAATAATTTTAAGGCAACGGGTTTACTAAAACATTTTAAGTAAGTGAACTGAACACTTTTTACTGATGACGCATGTTCAAATCTCTGTACTTTATTCCCTTTTACGTTTAGTGTGTTTGTTTTAAAGCTGTGTAAAGCTGTTTAAACATTCGTCTGATTCAGTGTTTGCACTGCAGAGGAATGCCACTCACTGACTAACCTGTGTGACCTCTGACCCCTGACCCCCACGGCTGCTTTCACTGGTCAGATTCAGGGACGGACTGTTGATCGTGTCCTCCATAGATCCGGATGTTTCCGTGTTTCAAACAATGTCTGTGTTTGTGGGCTGATGCTGAACATCTGGACTGATGTTCCTCTGACGTTTGTGTTTGTTCTGATCCTCTCACTCTATGAGACTTCAGAACTATTAAACTTCAGACGTTAATTCACATCAAACCAGTATTATACCAATATTAAATCAATACTAGAATTTTTAAATTAAATACTCAATTTACAGTGAATATTACATTAGGAACATTTCTTATTTTGTTTAATATTTCTATTTAGTAATAATAATAATAATAATTATTATTTTATAGTAATAATCACCAAATATTTTGCCAAATCACTCAGCTCTACAAACTTTTTTGTTATATTAAACTGGAATTATTATTATTATTATTATTATTATTATTATTATTATTATTATTATTTAATTAATAAATACTATTTTTTTTATTTTACATTGAAGTATTATAAATAAATAATAATTATAAATAAATATAGTAATATTTATTATTTTGTTTAGTATTTTTTTATTGTTATTTTTATTATTATTATTCATTTAAATAAATAATAATTATAAATAAATATAGTAATATTTCTTATTTTGTTTAGTATTTTTTATTGTTATGTTTATTATTATTATTAATTTAAATAAATAATAATTATAAATAAATATAGTAATATTTCTTATTTTGTTTAGTATTTTTTATTGTTATGTTTATTATTATTATTATTCATTTAAATTAATTGACATTGATGTTTAATCACCAAATATTTGGCCAAATTGTGCAACCTTATAAACAAGCACAGCAAACCTGCAAAGGCTTTTTAAATGAAATCAAAACGGTATTATTAGTAGTACCTGGTAGTTTTTTTTTATTTTACAGTGAATATTACAATAGTAATATTTCTTGTTTTTTTATATTTTTATTTATTATTATTATTATTATTATTTTACAATCATATTAATATACAATCCCTACAAACAGCCACAACAAACCTGGAGCTTTTTAAAAACAATCTCATTTTAAATTGCAGTCGTGAGCCATATGAAATATGTAATTGAATATGCACTGTTCAGAATGTTCAGCATTCAAATGTCTGACTAACGTTGACATCATCATGTTTGCAAATTGTGATTGGCCTTCTTCCATGCATATATTTGCATAATGAACTGTGTTTGGTTTTGTGTTACTTTGCATCTATTTAACGATCTGTTGCTGTCATTTTCATGTGATGAGAAATAAAAACTTTATACATGAATCTTTTAACAATGCAAAATGCAAATATAGTTAAATTAGAAGTGTGTAAAAGTCTTTGATTTAATAATATGTGACCCCCGGACCATAAAACAGTCGTAAGGGTCAATTTTTTTGGTAGGAAATTTACAAAATATCTTCATGGAACATGATCTTTACTTAATATCCTAATGATTTTCGGCATTAAAGAAAAATGGATAATTTTGACCCATACAATGTATTGTTGGCTATTGCCACAAATATACCCGTGCGACTCGAGACTGGTGACGTGATCCAGGATCACACATATGTCCAACAAATGCTATCCGGCTCAGTGTGACACAGATTTCTCCTCAGTAAGTGTTTGTGGAGAGAACATAAAGTGGGTCAGAACTCTGAGATGAAAAAAAGAAAGAAAGAAAGAAAGACAGAAAGAGCTCTTTCCAAGCGTCACCTGTTGTAATACACACACTCACACAGTGTGTCCGTGTCTCAGCTAAAGCGAGCGGGTCACGCTGTCAGAGAGATTAAAATAGCGCGGGCGTCTCGCTGATGTCTCACCACCTTCTCCTATTGTTCGGCTTGTTTTCATTTCATCTGAGCGAGGATCCGTTGGGCTCAGCCAATCAGGAGACGTGTGTGTGAGAGGGATGTGAATATGCATGAAATGCTAATTCCTGTTATATTTAAATGTGCTGGATGGCCTGTAGCATTGGCTCATGTTTCAGAGCTGTGTGTTTAACAGGGACACTGCGCCTCTTTAACGTGAGCTGTGGTGTGTGTGAAGCGCGAGAGCCTTCAGGGTGAGCAGAAACCCTTCTGCACTCCCAGATAAACCAGTTCAGCTCTCACGCCCCAGTCCATGCTCTTATCATCAGCACACACATCGGGAACTGCAGGACTCATTTATCTTTTAGTTTAATTATTATGCATTGATTTATTTATGCATTTATTTATGCATTTATTGGTTTATGCATTTATTTAGTATTTTGTAGTTTCATTTGATAGTTTTTGTTTGTATAATTTATTTTATTTTATGGTTAGTGGCTTTGATTCTGGTTGTCACTATTGCTGTATTTTTCATTAATATATATGTAACATTAATAATGTTACACAAAAGTAATGTTGACCAGTGCCTCAGTTAACTATCTGAACTATTACATCCTTTTCTGGATTCACTGCATCATAGAAAGTTTTACATATTTAATGATAGTTTTATGTGTTTTAGAAATAACTGAATCAATGATTTAAGATGATCTATGATCTATGTTTGTTAATTTTTTTCATTCATTGTTGTTGTTCTGAATATTTTCTAAATATTTCCAATCAGAGCAGAGTAGACCAATCACAACAGACTGACCAATCTGACCAATCAGAGCAGAGTAGACCAATCACAACAGACTGGGTCATCTGACCAATCAGAGCAGAGTAGACCAATCACAACAAACTGACCAATCTGACCAATCAGAGCAGAGTAGACCAATCACAACAGACTGACCAATCTGACCAATCAGAGCAGAGTAGACCAATCACAACAGACTGGGCCATCTGACCAATCAGAGCAGAGTAGACCAATCACAACAGACTGACCAATCTGACCAATCAGAGCAGAGTAGACCAATCACAACAGACTGGGCCATCTGACCAATCAGAGCAGAGTAGACCAATCACAACAGACTGACCAATCTGACCAATCAGAGCAGAGTAGACCAATCACAACAGACTGGGTCATCTGACCAATCAGAGCAGAGTAGACCAATCACAACAAACTGACCAATCAGAGCAGAGTAGACCAATCACAACAGACTGACCAATCTGACCTATCAGAGCAGAGTAGACCAATCACAACAGACTGGGCCATCTGACCAATCAGAGCAGAGTAGACCAATCACAACAGACTGGGTCATCTGACCAATCAGAGCAGAGTAGACCAATCACAACAGACTGAGTCATCTGACCAATCAGAGCAGAGTAGACCAATCACAACAGACTGACCAATCAGAGCAGAGTAGACCAATCACAACAGACTGACCAATCTGACCAATCAGAGCAGAGTAGACCAATCACAACAGACTGGGTCATCTGACCAATCAGAGCAGAGTAGACCAATCACAACAGACTGAGTCATCTGACCAATCAGAGCAGAGTAGACCAATCACAACAGACTGACCAATCTGACCAATCAGAGCAGAGTAGACCAATCACAACAGACTGACCAATCAGAGCAGAGTAGACCAATCACAACAGACTGGGTCATCTGACCAATCAGAGCAGAGTAGACCAATCACAACAGACTGAGTCATCTGACCAATCAGAGCAGAGTAGATCAATCACAACAGACTGACCAATCAGAGCAGAGTAGACCAATCACAACAGACTGACCAATCTGACCAATCAGAGCAGAGTAGACCAATCACAACAGACTGGGTCATCTGACCAATCAGAGCAGAGTAGACCAATCACAACAGACTGAGTCATCTGACCAATCAGAGCAGAGTAGACCAATCACAACAGACTGACCAATCTGACCAATCAGAGCAGAGTAGACCAATCACAACAGACTGACCAATCTGACCAATCAGAGCAGAGTAGACCAATCACAACAGACTGGGTCATCTGACCAATCAGAGCAGAGTAGACCAATCACAACAGACTGGGTCATCTGACCAATCAGAGCGGAGTAGACCAATCACAACAGACTGACCAATCTGACCAATCAGAGCAGAGTAGACCAATCACAACAGACTGGGCCATCTGACCAATCAGAGCAGAGTAGACCGATCAAAACAGACTGGGCCATCTGACCAATCAGAGCAGAGTAGACCAATCACAACAGACTGGGTCATCTGACCAATCAGAGCAGAGTAGACCAATCACAACAAACTGACCAATCTGACCAATCAGAGCAGAGTAGACCAATCACAACAGACTGACCAATCTGACCAATCAGAGCAGAGTAGACCAATCACAACAGACTGGGCCATCTGACCAATCAGAGCAGAGTAGACCAATCACAACAGACTGGGTCATCTGACCAATCAGAGCAGAGTAGACCAATCACAACAAACTGACCAATCTGACCAATCAGAGCAGAGTAGACCAATCACAACAGACTGGGTCATCTGACCAATCAGAGCAGAGTAGAACAATCACAACAGACTGGGCCATCTGACCAATCAGAGCAGAGTAGACCAATCACAACAGACTGGGTCATCTGACCAATCAGAGCGGAGTAGACCAATCACAACAGACTGACCAATCTGACCAATCAGAGCAGAGTAGACCAATCACAACAGACTGGGTCATCTGACCAATCAGAGCAGAGTAGACCAATCACAACAGACTGACCAATCTGACCAATCAGAGCAGAGTAGACCAATCACAACAGACTGACCAATCTGACCAATCAGAGCAGAGTAGACCAATCACAACAGACTGGGCCATCTGACCAATCAGAGCAGAGTAGACCAATCACAACAGACTGGGTCATCTGACCAATCAGAGCAGAGTAGACCAATCACAACAGACTGGGTCATCTGACCAATCAGAGCAGAGTAGACCAATCACAACAGACTGACCAATCTGACCAATCAGAGCAGAGTAGACCAATCACAACAGACTGGACCATCTGACCAATCAGAGCAGAGTAGACCAATCACAACAGACTGGGTCATCTGACCAATCAGAGCAGAGTAGACCAATCACAACAGACTGACCAATCTGACCAATCAGAGCAGAGTAGACCAATCACAACAGACTGGACCATCTGACCAATCAGAGCAGAGTAGACCAATCACAACAGACTGGGTCATCTGACCAATCAGAGCAGAGTAGACCAATCACAACAGACTGGGTCATCTGACCAATCAGAGCAGAGTAGACCAATCACAACAGACTGGGTCATCTGACCAATCAGAGCAGAGTAGACCAATCACAACAGACTGGGTCATCTGACCAATCAGAGCAGAGTAGACCAATCACAACAGACTGACCAATCTGACCAATCAGAGCAGAGTAGACCAATCACAACAGACTGACCAATCTGACCAATCAGAGCAGAGTAGACCAATCACAACAGACTGGAACATCTGACCAATCAGAGCAGAGTAGACTAATCACAACAGACTGACCAATCTGACCAATCAGAGCAGAGTAGACCAATCACAACAGACTGGACCATCTGACCAATCAGAGCAGAGTAGACCAATCACAACAGACTGACCAATCTGACCAATCAGAGCAGAGTAGACCAATCACAACAGACTG
The DNA here is from genome assembly GCF_949319135.1 of Squalius cephalus. Classification (NCBI taxonomy): domain Eukaryota; kingdom Metazoa; phylum Chordata; class Actinopteri; order Cypriniformes; family Leuciscidae; genus Squalius; species Squalius cephalus. The sequence continues at coordinate 33,210,079 of NC_137139.1, forward strand.
AGTCATCTGACCAATCAGAGCAGAGGAAGCTCTCAGAAAGGCGGGGTTTAGAAAGATGTTTTTAAACTCAAGTAAAGAGCTGATGCTGCAGGGTAAATTATGAGAAAATGAAAGTGTTTTTTGACCTTCGGTGCATGTAAACCAATTATAGGAGACTCCAGAACAAAATTAGGAACCTTTTAAATCTCTCGCTTTCTATTTCTCTCAAACAGCGTCATTTATGTAAATGTATGTAAATCTAATATCTGTGTACATGTGCAGCAGATCCACAAATAGCTTTCAATACAGAATATATAACCGTCCTCTTCTCGCGTCCCGTGTCCTGATGACTGTTGTGTTTTTGCATGTTTTTGCATGTGTTCCCTGTGTTTCTTCCATTCGTCTGTCCTCATTTCAACTTCCTGTTGTGTGTCGGTCCTTAACAGACTCACGCTGGGCTGAGTTAGTCATTAATCAATGAAATCCTCGTCTGTTGTGTTATGAAGAAGTTTTCTGATGCTGTTTCAGTTGTTTTTGAAGCTTGACAGCCCAAGTGCTTATTTACTTTCATTACACAGAAACAAGCAGCAAGGACACCAGCGTTAGACCTTCATACATCCACCTGAAAACTTGTGCTTTTGCCGTAACAAAATAAACATACGCTGTCACGACCACAGACTCGAGACAGAGAAGGAGAAGCAGGGGTCAGAGGTCACTGAGGAGCTGTCACTCACTCTCAGAATGAAGAGCAAAAAAATAAATCAAGACATCTGGAGTTGATTTTAAACTAAATGGTTGAAGGCCGATAAATATAATCAGTTTGACATATTTTCTTTTGACCAATAGGTGGCGCTGACACCAAATTGATCTGGTGTGTTCAGTGTTGGGTGACAATTACACGCATAAAGTTTGGTGTCAGTGTGTCAAATCTTTCCTGAGATACAGCTTCAGATGCAGTTTGGCATTATGCCATCAAATTTTTTGATGCGGTAAATGAAAACGGTTTCGACTATCGCCACAAAATAGTAGATTTTCAAAATGGTGGTTGGTATGGCAAAATAGGTATCTATTTTCTCGGCATGAGCCAAGGAATCTATTAAGACTAGTTTCGTTACAACAGGCTAATTTAATCAAAAGTTATTGGCATTTTTTAAATCTCATTATAACTTTTGACCACATGGTGGCACTGTCTTGAAACTTTTTTTGAGTAAATTCGACACAAGACACAAATCTTCACACACAGTAAGAGTTGCAATCTGACATGTTTTTCCACACCTTTTGATTGACAGGATACAATATAGAATGATTTTCTTTTTTATTACCTGATAAATCAGTGCAGAAGAAATGATTTGTGAGCATCAAATCATCATATTATACTGATTTCTGAAGGATCATGTGACACTGAAGATTGGAGTAATGATGCTGAAAATTCAGCTTTGATCACAGGAATAAATTATTATTTTTAAATATATTCACATAAAAAACAGTTATTTTAAATTGTAATAATATTTCACAATATTACTGTTTGTATTTTATTTTTAATCAAATAAATGGTGTGCAGAAGAGACTTGTTTCAAAAAAAATATTTTTTTTTTAAACGTACCGATCCCAAACTTTTGAACGGCAGTGTATATGTATTAAAAGATGGAGCAGTGTGTGATTTATTAAGCATGAATGTGCCGTCATCAATGTTTGCAGCACCTGTGATCAGTGTTTGCTTAACATACTGTATGCAAACACACATTTCTGAACACCTAACTGTGCTTTTGCATGTTCCTCAGTGTCAGTGAGATTTATTTCAGCTGTGTCTGTAAGAGTTTTACACTGAAGTGTGAATCTAGAGCACTGAAGGATGCTGGGAGGATATAGAGATACTGAGAGTGTAAAATAGGCCAGAGAGAGAGTGTGTGTGTGTGTGTGTCGAGTCCTTTAGTTCTCCTCAACACACATTCACAGGGTCCAAAATGCCCGCCAACTGTATTGTGAGTGTAAATGTGCTCTGCTGAGTGTGTAACTGCGACAGAGTTCCTCTCCATATGTTGCTAACCATATGCTAATCATTTATTAGGAATATGGCTTTAATTGAACTGTAAAAACAACAGTGACGTGAGCAATGACGTCATCCATCAGCAGGAGTTTATCTAGATGAAGTCAACTAGCATTCAAAAATACAGTAAAAAATGTGAAATATTATTCCAATGTTAAGCATCTGTTTTCTATGTGAATATACAGTAAAGTGTAATTTATTTCTGTGATCATTTCAGCCTCATTACTCCAGTCTTCAGTGTCACATGATCCTTCAGAAATCATTCTAATATGATGACTTGATGCTCAAGAAACATTTATGATTATTATTATTAATGTTGGAAACAGTTGTGCGGCTTCATATTGTTGTGGAAAGCGTCATGCATTTTATTTTCAGGATTATTTGATGAATAGAGAGTTCAAAAGAATCTTTGAAGCATCACAATTAAAGCCCCAAACTTTTGAACTGTAGTGTATGTGAAATATTTCTCACAATAAGCAACAAAAAATGAAAATTAGTTTGACAGTTGCAGTTTGAGTGACACTGACTTGCGGTTTGTTACACATATATGGTGAAAAAAGCGCTAAATAATCCAAATATGTGCTTTTTTTATATTTTAATAATGCATAATACAGTATTTCTGGCTGGGAGATGTTCTGGTTCAGCGTCTGATGTTGTGCTTTATTCTCTCTCTGTTGCAGGAGACGAATGAAATCGTGGCCATTAAGAAGTTCAAGGACAGTGAAGGTGAGTCTCCTGGGTCTGAAACGGCTCGTGTGATTCAGGACATCAGCGATCTTCAGCTGAGCTCGTTTACTCATCATCGCATGAAAGACCACCAAACCATCCTGATGCAGCTCGACTCATGAATATTAATGAGATGCGCTTATATCCAAATAATCATCTCAACATGTATTGATCTGAAGAACAAATTTATAGAATAGCATGTGTTCTATAAACATTCTAATATATCAAAATAATAAACAGGTTTAACTTAAAGTTATGGTTAGAAATGTATATGCATGGAATGTTAAAAAAAAAAAAAAAAAAAAGTAGTGCATTAAAGTTATATAAACGCACATCTTTATCTTTGTGTTCGGTTCCAGTGTCACTTTCAGGGTTATTAACGTTAGCTAATATTGAAACTAATTTAAAACATTTTTGCTGACTGAAATAAAGCTGTACTAAAATAAAATATAAATATTAGATGTGAAACTCAAACTAAGAGAACATTAGAAATGTTGCCTAATTTAAATAAGTTTAAGTTTAACCACTAAAATGACTAACAGTAAATAAAAAACTAAAACTGAAAAAAAGAAGAAAAAAAAGAAATATATATATATATATTAGGGCTGTCAAAAGATTAATCGCGATTAATCGCATCCAAAATAAAAGTTTGTTTTTAATAATATATGTGTGTGTACTGTGTATAATTAAATTTGTATATATAAATACACACACATGCATGTATATATTTAAGAAAAATGTGTTATTTATATATAAAAAAATATATATTTATATATAATATAAACTATATAAATATAGTTCAGTAATACAGTAATATTTCCTAAATATATACATGCATGTGTGTGTATTTATATATACAAAATAATTATACACAGTACACACACATATATTATTAAAAACAAACTTTTATTTTGGATGCGATTAATCGCGATTAATCTTTTGACAGCCCTAATATATATATATATATTAAATAGTAATATTAAAGAGGCAAAAAGACAACATTTCTAAATATTAAACTACTATGAATTTGAAACTGAAAATATATTACTAACTGTAAATATCCTTTCTTCCTTCCTTCCTTCCTTCCTTCCTTCCTTCCTTCCTTCCTTCCTTCCTTCCTTCCTTCCTTCCTTCCTTCCTTCCTCCTAAAAGTTACACTAAAATTAACAAGAAATTGAATATACAAAAATAAAAGTCCATTCAAAATATTAATAAAAAGCTTGAATAGTATATAAATAATACTAAAATAACACTGGTTACCTTTAAGAGTAATGTTACTTTGCTTTACAACTGATAACAAGTAACAAATACATTTATTTCCTTTTTTTTTTTTTAAGTAACAAATGACTTTCTAGGTTCTGTTACTTGTTCTGGCTCTTCTTCAGTTTGAATGAACAGAAACTAATGCATGAAAAATCAATCCCAGGAGGCACTCGAGTAATTAGTTTTTACAAGAATATAACAAGCTTTTATTCTTTCATGGCTTAGATTTTAAAAACAGTAGACAAGCAACGACTAAATACTGTTTTGCTCTTAGCTCTGCTGATTTTATTTGTGTTTTATGTGTTGTTATGCAGGAATTATTTTCTTAAGATTTATCTGGTTGTTCTGTAAAGCGCTTCGGTCAGCCTAGTGGCTGCTGTAAATGTGCTGTATAAATGAAGTGAAGTTGACCTTGGCTGTGTGTTCAGAGAATGAGGAGGTGAAGGAGACCACCATGCGTGAGCTGAAGATGCTCCGCACGCTGAAGCAGGAGAACATCGTGGAGCTGAAGGAGGCGTTTCGGCGGCGGGGGAAACTCTACCTGGTGTTCGAGTACGTGGAGAAGGTGAGACGAGACTCTGGAGGTCTTCAGCCGTGCTCTTCTGATGGGGCTGGATAAACGGAGAGTTCACCCAAAAATGATTTATCTTAATTAGCCCATGATTTACTCTCCCTCAACTCATCCTAGGTGTATATGACTATCTAAGAGAAGAGAAATGTCGGAGGAGCTTGAGTTTGTTGCCCAGCTAGTTACTAGTCAATACATTTTTAAATATGGATATTTTTCTTACATAAACGCATCGCTTCACTTCAGAAGGCCTTTATTAACCCACCAGAGCAGTGTGGAGCACTTTAATGATGGATAGATGCACTTTAATGATGATAGATACACTTTTATGATGATAAATGCACTTTTATGATGGATAGATGCACTTTTATGATGATAGATGCACTTTTATGATGATAGATGCACTTTTATAATGGATAGATGCACTTTTATGATGATAGATCCACTTTTATGATGATAGATGCACTTTTTTGATGGATAGATGCACTTTTATGATGGATAGATACACTTTTTATGATGGACAGATGCACTTTAATGATGATAGATACACTTTTATGATGGATAAATGCACTTTTATGATGGATAGATGCACTTTAATGATGATAGATGCACTTTTATGATGGATAAATGCACTTTTATGATGGATAGATGCATTTTTATGATGATAGATGCACTTTTATGATGGATAGATGCACTTTTATCATGGATAGATGCACTTTTATGATGATAGATCCACTTTTATGATGGATACATGCACTTTTATGATGGATAGATGCACTTTTATGATGGATAGATACACTTTTATCATGGATAAATACACTTTTATGATGATAGATGCACTTTTATGATGGACACATGCACTTTTATGATGGATAGATGCACTTATGATGGATAGATGCACTTTTATGATGGATGGATGCACTTTTATGGACTTAGATGGAAATATACCCATTCACTGTCATTATAAAGTTTATAAAGACATTTTTTAATATAACTCTGATTGTATTGGTCTGAAAGAAGAATGTCATATACACCTAGGATGATTTGAGGGGGAGTAAATCATGGGCTAATTTCAATTTTTGGGTGGACTATACCTTTAAGATGTGTGTGTGTGTGTGTGTGTGTGTGTGTGTGTGTGTGTGTGTGTGTGTGTGTGTGTGTGTGTGTGTGTGTGTGTGTGTGTGTGTGTGTGTGTGTGTGTGTGTGTGTTGCAGAACATGCTGGAGCTGCTGGAGGACATGCCGAACGGAGCTGCGCCTGACAAGGTCCGGACGTACATCTACCAGCTGATCAAAGCCATTCACTGGTGCCATAAGAACGACATCGTACACAGAGGTGAGAGACCCCTGGAATAAAATCAATTATATTTAAAAACATTTTTTTTATAATATCATTTCATTTTATTCTTCATACACAGAGGTGTGAGAACACCTGTAATAAAATTATTTATATTTATATATTTTTTCTAATTATATTATTTAATTTTATTCTTCACCCACAGAGGTGTGAGACCACCTGTAATATATTTTTTTTAATAAAACATACAAATATATTATATTTTAATTATTTAATTTTAATCATAATCCACAGAGGTTCCAGACCACCTGTAATAAAATCAATTATATTTAAAAAAATTTTTTTTATTTATATCATTTAATTTTATTCTTGATCCACGGAGGTGCCAGACCACCTGTAATTAAATTAATTATATATATTTAAAAAAAAAAAAATTTTTTTTTTAAATGTATTCATCATCCAGAGAGATACAAGACCCCCTGTAATATATATAAATTATTATATCATTTCATTTTATTCTTCATCCACAGAGGTTTGAGACCACCTGTAATAAAACATTTTTTTTTAATAAAAACATATACAATATATATATATATAAATATATATATTTTTTATACAATAAAAAAATAAGTCTATTATATTTTAATTATATTATTTAATTGTAATCATCCTCCACAGAGGTGCCAGACCACCTGCAATAAAATTAATTATATTTAAAAAAAATAAAAGTTAAAATCAATTATATTGTTTAATTTTAATCATCATTCATAGATGTCTCAGGCCACCTGTGATAAAATAAATAAATAAAATATGTTTTAATAAAATAAAAATATATAGTTTAATTGTATTATTTAATTGTAATAATTATCCACAGTGGTGCAAGACCAGCTGTAATAATAAAAAATAAAAAAATATTTTTTTTTTCATTATAATATTTAATTGTAATTATTGTCCATAAAATTACCGCCTGTATTAAAATATTTCACATGCTGATTGTATAGATTTGTCTATCTCGCTCTAGATATCAAGCCGGAGAATCTCCTCATCAGCTCTGATGACGTGCTCAAGCTGTGCGACTTCGGTGAGTTTCTGCGGTCATGTGATCGTGAAGCACCAATCATCGTCTGACACTCTATGCAAGTCATATGGGTGGAGTTAATCCTGATTAGCATTCTGTCCCATATCAGACTTATGTATGGTGTGTGTGTGTGTGTGTGTGTGTGTGTGTGTGTTTGACTCAGCGAGACAACAGCCGATCGTCTGTCTCTCACTCCAGACTCGCTGTGAGACGCTCAGGCTGTTCTCCATTCTGGACATGCTCTCATTGTTTTATTAGGAAAAGTAGCACACACACGCACACACATGTTCTGTGCTGCTCAAATCATCACGTATGACAGAAGAATCACCAATAACATCTCTTTTATGTCTCTCCTGTGCTCAGATTTGCTCCAAAGTCTGCAAAAGTCAGAGATCTTAATTTGAACTCAAATATTTCTCATTAAATGATCTGAGTTGCGAAGCATGTTAGATGGAAAAAATGAGTAATCTGAGAAGCTGTAACTGTGATGCGGATATGCTATTCAGGGTTTCCTCCAATCAGACGCTCTCTGAGATATTGTGGTTCCTCTGGCAGGTTTTGCTCGGGATCTTTCTGAAGGAACCGATGCGAACTACACTGAGTATGTGGCGACCCGATGGTACCGCTCACCAGAACTGCTGCTGGGGTGAGTGTGTGTCCAACCACACACACACACATGCACACACACACATTCATACACACACACACACACACACTCACAGATACACATACACAGACACACACACACACATTCTTGTACATCTATCTTTATGAGGACATTCATTGACACAATGCAATCTCTAGCCGCTTACCCTAACCTTACCCATCACAACTAAGTGCCTAACCCGACCCCTGACCCTAAACCGACCCTTAACCTCATTATAACCTTATCCCTAAAACCAAGTCTTGACCCTCAAACAGCCTTTAAAGGCTCTCAGAGAGTGAGGACCGGCCAAAATGTCCTCACTTTACTCTCTTTGTCCTCACTCCAATGGTCTAAAACTCAAACTGGTCCTCACAAAGATAGTTGTACAAGTACACACACACACACACAGCCACAGGGGAACTGAGTGTGTGTCATGACCTGCGTCTATCCTTCTTCAGGTTAAGTCATATTCATGAAATAAAAAATCAGTTTGCCATCAGTTATCATAAGATGAAAGCGATGTCTTTGTCGTAGTATCCGTTCAACGTTTAAGGGAATTTCCCACGACTGGCGTCTATGAATCAGAAAGAGCTTTAATGCCGTTTGTGTTTACACACACGAGGGAATGGTTTTTGTCTATGAAGTGAATCATCCACTGCAGCTTCAGCCGAATGTCTCGCTGAATGTCCGAAAGTCCCGCTCAAACTTCAAAATCAATTTCATTTCCATGAATGAATCAGCATTTTTTGTCCAGTCAGATTTGAGAATCAAAACTGTTATGCAAATAATTATAGTCCAGTGTGCTTATTTGTATAGACCTTATGTAGCCACGCCCCTTTTCAAGCGCTGCGCTCGTTGACTTTTGACTTCCGGTCTGTATTTTCACAGCGATTTTGCGTGTTTATGAATGAACGGCTCGTTTTAAAATCTTCCCGGTCGACTGACATTTATTAAAGGGCACCTATTATGACTCTTTTCACAAGATGTAAAATAAGTCTCTGATGTCCCCAGAGTGTGTATGTGAAGTTTTAGCTCAAGATACCCAACAGATCATTTTTTACAGCATGTTTAAATTGTCATTTTTTGGGGCTCAGAAAAACGCGCTGTTTTAGTGTGTATCCCTTTAAATGCAAATTAACTGCTGCTGCGCGGCACAGGGGGCGGAGCCTCACGAGCTCGCGCTACAGAGTCAGGACAATCTGGACAATCTCATCTGATAATATCAGAACAGAAACTCTCAGTTGCGGTGTTCATTTCGACTCGGAGTCGGACAATAATGCCCACAGAGCCAGAGAATATATGCTGTATGGAGATAGAACAGGTATAGTTTAGTTTAATTATGGTTATACCTTATTTGTCATCTGCTTTTATCCACTAATACAAGCCTGCTGTAGCAAAATATACTGACCAAAATATAGTGACGAGTTCAGTGAAGTTTTTTGTACATCACACAAAAGATGAGCGTTAGTTTTACTTCAGAAAATCTCTGTAAGAGCTGAATAAACATAGTATAAGAAGTGAGCATTAAAGTCTTATCCATAAACTCTCTCTCTCTCACACAGCGAAGTACACAAAACACTCGTTACAACTAACAGTAAACAAATATACACACCTTTTCAGTGGGTGCTTAATAAACTGGTAAACCTTATATCCGTAAAATGACTCGAAGAGCTGTCATAAAGAGCGCGCTCGCACTTTCATCTCTGCCGTGGTCAGTCACGTTAGGCCTGTTGCTCCGGAGAGTGTAAGCTTGATCACAAACAGTACAGATCCATCCTTGAGTAACAACGGGAGTAAATGAAGACTGCTATGTTCATTCTTACATCCATCAACAACACACCTCAATCGCTTAGGAGACATTCTTGTCTACAGCGGCTCAAGCGTCGAACAATGGCGGACTCTGTGTCCAGCTCACTCAGGGCGGGTCTAGGCTCAAACTGAAGTGTCAATCAACAGTCGTGGGCGGGGCTTGTGCAATTCTACGTCACATTGAGCCGAATCTGAGAACAGCTCGTTCTGAGACAGTGCTTATGATTTATTGAGATTGTAAAAAAAAAACACTGGGTGGATTTTTATCATTCTATGGTGGTTTTGCTCACACACTGCCAACACACATTTATGTTCAAACACCATGTAAAAGTGAATTTTGCATAATAGGTGCCCTTTAAGACATCTGCTTTAACATTACAGTCCTCATGATAACTTTCGTTAACTTTACATTAAGTAAATCCACTTCAAAAGCTAATTATTCCTGAACAGCAATGCCATAGAAATATACAGAGCGACCGCAAAAACGGAAGTTAAAAGATAATATTCTAAAGATGGCGGCGCCCTCGTTTCTCTGGCGCATAAGGTCTATAGCATAATAATAATAATAATAGGGGCTTTCACATAGATCCTAGAACTATTGGCAGAAGTTTCCAGATTTTGGCGTGTTCGCACCGCAGGAACTCCTTTTGGAGGAACTGATTTACTCCTATTTCAGAGTCGGTCTAAACCAGCACTATAGGAGCTACAGTGACGTTAGTGTTCACTGATTGGCTGAACGCATGCAAAACACCAGCATCCGCCAAGGCTGTGTAAACACACAGATTATAGCCAATATATTTACTTAGACACTAACTCTACGAACATGGAAAACAGTGATAGATAAAGCTCTTAACCTTTACTCTGAGGAGAAACTCCAACGTGACTTTGAGGAGACCAAGAGAAACATGATTATGTATTTCAGCTCAGCAACACTGGACATCACCCACACGGCATACGCTAATAAAGTCTTTCTATGTGTAACAGTTCTATCTAATCACGTATCAGACAGGACTGTTAGATTGTAAACTAATGAACACGGAGAATACGAGCACTGTGTGTTCAGGCTCTGGCGTTCTCAGCGCTGTCAAAGTAAAAGTCAACAACAAGCGCGGCTTACGTCACGGTGCGAATGTGCATCTATCTATATGTGGAACCATTAGTTCTCGGGAAACACCCTGGTGACTAGATCCTAAAACTACCCGGTGCGAAAGCCTTTAATAATATGGCGATGATATCACACATCGTATCACAGAGGAAATTCGTGACAACTCTATTTCTGTCTCTGTGTGTGTGTGTGTGTGTGTGTGTGTGTGTGTGTGTCAGGGCGCCGTACGGAAAGGCAGTGGACATGTGGTCAGTGGGGTGTATTCTGGGCGAGCTGAGCGACGGTCAGCCCTTGTTTCCGGGTGAGAGTGAGATTGACCAGCTCTTCACCATCCAGAAGGTCCTGGGACCCCTGCCGCCCGAACAGATGAAGCTCTTCTACAGCAACCCACGGTTCCACGGGCTACGGGTCAGTCTGTCTCACACACACACACACACATACACACACACACAAATCTCTTAAAGGAGTAGTTCACTTTAAAATGAAGATTAGCTCATGATTTACTCACCCTCAAGTCATCCTAGGTGTATATGACATTCTTCTTTCAGACGAATACAATCAGAGTTATATTAGAGTTATAACTGGGGGCCTTTATTAACCCCCCAGAGCAGTGTGGAGCACTTTTATGATGGATAGATGCACTTTTATGATGGATAGATGCACTTTTATGATGGATAGATCCACTTTTATGGACAGATGCACTTTTATGATGGATAGATGCGCTTTTATGATGGAAAGATTCACTTTTATGATGGACAGATGCGCTTTTATGATGGATAGATGCGCTTTTATGATGGAAAGATTCACTTTTATGATGGATAGATGCACTTTTATGATGGATAGATGCGCTTCTATGATGGATAGATGCACTTTTATGATGGAAAGATTCACTTTTATGATGGATAGATCCACTTTTATGATGGATAAATGCACTTTTATGATTGATAGATGCACTTTTATCATGGATAGATGCACTTTTATGATGGACAGATGCACTTTTATGATGATAGATGCACTTTTATGATGGATAGATGTACTTTTATGATGGATAGATGCACTTTTATGATGGATAGATGCACTTTTATGATGGATAGATGTACTTTTATGATGGATAGATCCACTTTAATGATGGATAGATCCACTTTTATGATGGATAGATGCACTTATGACTTCAAAACAGAAACAGCCATTCACTGCCATTATAAAGCTTGGAAGAGCCAGGACATTTTTTAATATAACTCAGATTGTATTCGTCTGAAAGAAGAATGTCATATACACCTAGGATGACTTGAGGGTGAGTAAATCATGGGCTAATTTTCATTTTAAAATGAACTACTCCTTTAACACGCATTCCTGCTCTCACTGTGAGTGATTCAGCAGTGCACGTTATTTTACTCTCGTGTGTGTAGTTTCCCTCGGTGAGCCATCCACAGACGCTGGAGAGACGATACCTCGGGATCATCAGTCCAGTGATGCTCGACCTCATGAAGGTAAGAGAGGAGTGTGTTCAGTGACACACACACACACACACACACACACACACACACAATAATAAAGACAATAATAAAGATATTGTTTGATAAGTGAGATCTCTGATTGTAGTCATTGTGTGCGTATGTGTGTGTGTGTGTGTGTGTGTGTGTGTGAGAGAGAGTGTTCATCACATGTGATGGTAATATGTAATATGAATAAACTAAGAGAGATTAGTCACAGTTTTTCTGCCTCTGACCTTCACGTTCCAATAATCTAAATAACTAATGACTGTTTTTGTGTTTGTCATCTGTCCCCCTCACACTAATCTCGTGTCTTCTGTTCACCTGTGATGCAGGTTTGTCATCATCGTGTGTGTGTGTGACTAATGGCGGTTCATTCACCTCACACACTCGTTTACTGGGGTTTCCATTCGCTCACACTTCATTTGTGTTAAGCTGACGATTGAATCCGCTGATAAAGATAACAAACCACTCTTCACTGGTGTTTTCAGTTCCTGTTAGGGCATCAAGAGACACACAGATACTCTACATGTTGTTGCGTGTGTGTTAGCGAATGAGTGTGACTCACGTAGCTCCGTCGCTTCATTAGGTGAAAGTGACATTTCATCACTGCGAAAATTGTGTGCTAATTATATTTTCATCACAGTGATTTCCTTGTTTCTGCAGATGAATCCTGCAGCTAATAATCCTGATTTTGTTGTCATTAAACTGTCCTCCTGAAAACTTCAACATGGAGGCTTGTTCTGTCATGTCATTTCATTAAAGGATGAGTCATGCGTAAAACAAATATCTTCAACAAATGAGGTTTAGGACATTGTGGTAATAATGCTAGCGGTGTTCTTGTGTGATGGGCTTGTTGAAGCTTGTCTCCTCTGGAGGATATTAATAGATGTTTGTTGGGTGATATATATATATATATACATACACAAATACACATCTTTTAACGTGTTTTTAGAACCATGTTTTTTTGCATCATGAGATGAAATAGAAACAAATGTTTTTATCATTACTATAATGTGATACATTTAATTGTATGTTGATTTAATCAAAATGATTCTTTTGCAATATTTTTATATATATATATATATATATATATATATATATATATATATATAATATATAATATATATTGTATTATGGATAAAAATATTGCAAAATAATCATATGTATTCGTATATACATATATTTATATATATTTACTGTATTAGAATGAGAAAAACACTTGAGAATAATGACCTCAAAGAAAACAACTCAAAATAAAATTTACTAAGAAAAATATCCAAATGCATAAAATATGCTATATTTAAAAAAAAAAAAAATCTTTGTGACCTTGTTTATATATATACTGTATATATATTATAAAACCATACATTTTATTACTGAAAGTTAAACAAATCTTTCTCATTAATAATGTAACAATATATATATATTTTTGTAATTATTATTATTATTATTTTTTTGAGTAAGCAGTGGTTGTTCTGCTTTTAATTAAATTTGTTCATTTCAATTCTATTCACATTTATTTGTGTAGCGCTGTTCACATAGTTTCAAAGCAGCTTTAAGTAAATGCATGAGTCCACATTACAATTTTATTTAATTTATATTACAATTTAAGTGTTTTTATTTTACATTTTGATAATAATTGTAATATGTTTGATTACATTCTACAATAAAATACAAAAAAGTATAGTAATATATTGCAAGTAAAAATGTTCCAATGCATTTTATATGCACATTCAATGCACAACTATAATGTGCTTAGTTTTCATGAAAATAATGTAAAAAAGAAAGAAAAGGCTGGACTTCCTCTTGTTAAATTTAGATTATCCCTGTGAGAGATCTACCATTGTGGCTTTCTACTTCCAGAACCTGTTGTTGCTGTACCCGAACGAGCGCTATCTGACAGAACAGAGTCTGAACCATCACGCCTTCCAGACTCAGCGCCTGACGGAGCGTCCCAGCCCGCTCACACCCACACCCATCCGCTCCTCCAAGAGGAAACCCCTTCTGGACAACAGCGCCCCCAGCAGGTCAGGAGGACTCATTCAATCGGACTGGGAAGAGTGGAACTCTAACATACTTACTGACTGTGTATACAAGCTAATTATGTGGTTAAGCATGCAATATTTCAAAGAGTAGTATGCTAGATTGTGTGATCCTATTTCCTATCCTGCTTCACTTTTCATCTTGAAAATAGTTATTTTGCATTTTTAAACCATTTTTGTGAAGCTTTTGGCAGCAAGATCAAATAACAAGTCTTATTTCATTTAGATTCGTCATACTGCAAATCAATGTCACATCAAATTAAATGGAAAGTCAATTTGAATGCATTGCATTATGGAATACAGAACATTACACAGTGTGCTCTGGTCGTAATCTGCACATTTTTGCTACGTTTAGTAGGTCATCCGGTATTCCACGCATGAAAATACTGTGTGCCAAATGTTCAATATTGGGAGGAGAGCTTGACATTAACACAGTTATGTTCAGTTAATTGAATGTAAAGAGTTGAGAAAGAAAACGCACGTGTAACAGTAAATTAGTTCTGTGCATTCAGTCTTAAAGTGACAGCAGCCTAATATACCTGCTGCCAAATTCTGAGATAATATTAAAAATATCTATATGGCAGTTTTCCCCATGGTATCAATATCATAATTGTGGCCAGTGAAAATGAAAAGCACAAGCCACAGTGGCTGCTGAGCAAAAAGGTTAATGTCAAGCCCTGTTTGGGAGTAAATAACACTAGGGGAAAAATGGATTTGGGAATCTGTTTTAATAGGCTAAGCAGCCAAAAAGCACTTCTCCTCAAACATTAGGTGTTCAGTCCACTTGAGCCATCAGTCTGATTATAAACTGAATATCTGTGTGCATGTAAGCTTAGCTAGTGTTGCTTACAGTCACTCACGTTTGCATTCTTTAATTTTTTAATGGGTTTTTAGGGGTCACGTTGTCAAGAGTTCAAGTCACCATCGCTCAAACAGTCGTGACTGCTCCAGTCTGCCCCGTCATGGGCACGAAGACCTCCACCCTCCCAGCTCCGAGACGTTCCTGAACGGGTCGGTTCAGTCCGCCAACAGCCTGAGCCCAGTCATGCACCCTAAATCCTTCCAGCCGCTCAACCGCTCGGCGTCGTGCGGGAAAGACCTCCAGCATGCTAAAGAGGCCAAATCAAAATCGGGCGATTTTGACTTCGGCAAACCAGCAGACGGTCCCGGCGCCAAATACCTGAAATCGAACACGCCCCGTTCCCAGAACCGTCATTCCTTTGTGGAGGGCAAGACCGGCACGCTCACGGGCGACCGGGAGAAACAGAGCCGTCATGGATACGGCGAATCGAACGCGTCGTCATCCTCCGCTGGAAAGGGATCATCCTCATACCTGAGTTTGTCTAAGAGTCACGGAGTGCTTAGTGATGCCAAATCCGTGAATAACCTCAGCGATATGCGACTACACCCGGACGACCCATCCGGATCGCCCCGCTACTTCCCCAGCAGCTGCTTGGATCTTAACATGAATCTGAACTTGGCGGCTCCGGGAAGCCCGTCAATGCAACACGGGGGACACAGTCCCGCTGTGGGACGTCGAAGCAAACTGGAACGGGACGGAAGCACGGTTGAGCCATCCAGCCGGCGCTCCTCGTCACGGCAAAAGAGCGACGGGAACCCTGTGGATCCGCTCGACCCCGGAGCGGGACTGTCTCTTTCGGCTCCACAGGAGTTCCCCTACGGCGTGGGCTACACCAGCCCGTTCTCCTCGCAGCAGCGCCCGCACAGGCACTCGATGTACGTGAGGAGGGAACGCGGGCGTCCCCATGGGGGCGAGGCGGGTGGATTGGTGGTGGGACAGGGGATGCCCAATAGGGCCAGTAGTTTACAGCTACTGACCCCTCAGCTACAGCACCGGACCCTGCCAAGACACATGGGCAGCGCCGTGTCACGGGACGCAGGATTAGACGACATTAGGGTCAGTCCATACCTCTTTTATTTAAAGGGATAGTTCATCCAAAAATGAAAATTAGCCCATGATTTACTCACCCTCAAGTCATCCTAGGTGTATATGACATTCTTCTTTCAGACGAATACAATTGGACTTATATAAAAAAGTGTCCTGGCACTTCCAAGCTTTATAATGGCAGTGAATGGATGTTTCCGTTCTGAAGTCCATAAAAGTGCATCTATCCATCATAAAAGTGGATCTATCCATCATAAAAGTGGATCTATCCATCATAAAAGTAGATCTATCCATCATAAAAGTGGATCTATCCATCATAAAAGTGCATCTATCCATCATAAAAGTAGATCTATCCATCATAAAAGTGGATCTATCCATCATAAAAGTGCATCTATCCATCATAAAAGTGCATCTATCCATCATAAAAGTGCATCTATCCATCATAAAAATGCATCTATCCATCATAAAAGCGCATCTATCCATCATAAAAGTGCATCTATCCATGATAAAAGTGCATCTATCCATCATAGAAGCGCATCTATCCATCATAAAAGCGCATCTATCCATCATAAAAGTGCATCTATCCATCATTAAAGTGCATCTATCCATCATAAAAGTGCATCTATCCATCATTAAAGTGCTCCACACTGCTCTGGGGGGTTAATAAAGGCCTTCTAAAGCGAAGCGGTGCATTTGTGTAAGAAAAATATCCGTATTTAACATGTTACAAAGTAAAATTCTAGCTTTTATAATGCATAGACTCACTTTTATGGACTTCAAAACAGAAACAGCCATTCACTGCCATTATAAAGCTTGGAAGAGTCAGGACATTTTATAATATAAGTCCAATTGTATTAATCTGAAAGAAGAATGTCATATACACCTAGGATGACTTGAGGGAGAGTAAATCATGGGCTAATTTTCATTTTTGGGTGGACTATCCCTTTAAGTGTTTTGCCTGCTTCCTGAGGCCTGTCAGCATTTGTGAGAGTGTAGAGTGTGTTCAGTGCTGGGTCTGGATCAGGGTGATGCCCATTCCTGGTCTGGATGAAGTCTTAAAGGGGTCGCACACCGGACGCGCACTTTCTCAGTTTATGGCCAGCAATATTGTTATGTTTAAGGACATTATGACATTAAGATGTTATTGTTATGTTATGACTGTCCTGTACAATTAAATACAATCGTTGCTGAGTCTGCAGTCTGAACACTTTACCTCAGAGCGTCCGTAACTGAATGAATTGAGAATCTCTCCTGAAAATCCGACATCAGCAGTTTTCCTCCACACAGCTGATTTCTGTAAATGAATGTAAAACTAAATGCATCTTGCAGCGGAGGGTGAAGTCAGTATATACATTAATGACGATATGAGACAAATATGATGTAAATTTAATATAAAACTATGTAAATGGTGCTGGAATGGCGCTGTCGGTGTGTGTACACTCACTCATAGAAAACAAGGTGTTAGAATTGTAAAGACGTGGCGCTGCGCTCTCGCCCGGTGTGTGACACCCTTCAGACGCGTGTCCTGTAAACATTACACATCTGTTCCAAAGCTTATTGAGCTTCCTATCTATCTATCTATCTATCTATCTATCTATCTATCTATCCATCCATCCATCCATCCATCCATCCATCCATCCATCCATCCATCCATCCATCCATCCATCCATCCATCTATCCATCTATCCATCTATCCATCTATCTATCTATCTATCTATCTATCTATCGTACTATCTATCGTATCTATCCATCCATCCATCCATCTATCTATCTAGCATCTATGAATGTATCTATGTATCTATCTATGTATCTATCTATCTATCTATCTATCTATCTATCTATCTATCTATCTATCTATCTATATATCTATCATCTATCTATATATCTAGTGTGTGTACAGTATGAGGTCTAAGCATGTGGTCTAGGTAGGCAGCTCACTAGTGTTTGGAACAGATTGTGTGTGTGTGTGTGTGTGTGTGTGTGTGTGTGTGTGTGAGTCAGTGATCATATGAGTGTGTGCTGAGCGCTTTATGCTTCTCCTGCTCTCATCTCTCCATAAACAGAGCGACCCGGCGGCCGCAGAGGTCAGTCACACGCGACCTTTAATCCGGGAGTCCACACGGGACAACACCACCAGCTTTCACACACCACGGCAAAAAAGCGAGGTCCGCACCATCCTGCTTCCTATCTCTTTCTCCTTCCCTCTCTCTCTCCATACTCCTCCTTCTGCTGCCCATCCTCCTGTTTGCTTTGCTCTCTCATTCTTGAAGGTGGCATTTCAGTTGTGTTTCCTTTTGTTTGGAGTTTATGCAGAGGGAAACCGTCAGTGTTCATGCCACATAATGTCCTTAGTGTTGCACTGAGCACTTGTTCTGCTTGAAACACGTGTGTGACGAATGTTGATGCTGCAGGGAGGAGTGTATCACGAGCAGCTCGCGGATGACAGCGGATCCGCCAAAGAGAACCGCATGATGTACGGCGAATCTGTGCCGAGACGGGTCGGGAGCTTCTACAGGGGTCAGTCAAATCCTCGTTTCATTTTAATTAGAGCTGGCCAACGATTAATCACATGCAAAATAAAGGTTTGCGTTTACATAATGTTTGTGTGTCGGCCTTTCGATGTTGGCCGTGGATTCAGGGAACGATGGTTAGCTATTTTGCACACACTCCAAACGCAGTCTTCATTTCATAAGCTTTATTTTCCTAACATTTCTAAATTAAGTTCATGATTTCAACAAACGAAAAATCCAGACATTTGATCTTTCATGTCCTTCCTCCTCCTCATACGCGGTGACATATACATCCCTAACCCGACAGGTGCGTGAGGATTAACTAAATAAGTACATAAATACAAATACACACATACTAAATAATAATAATAATAATAATAATAAACAAATGCATAACTTATAATAAATAAACTCCAATACAACACTTATAGACAAACGGCTGCAACAATTATATGTAATGTACAATATTGTAACAATATTGTAATATATGTGTGTGTACTGTGTATAGTTATTTTGTATATATAAATACACACATTTGCATTTAAGAAATATTTGCATGTATATACTGTATATATATATATATATATATATATATATATATATATATATATATATATATATATATATATATATTTATACATAATTTATATTATATATATATAAAACACATTTTTCTTAAATATATACGTATATTTATATATATACAAAATAATTATACACAGTACACACACATATATTATGTAAACACAAACCTTTATTTTGGATGTGATTAATCGTTGGCCAGCTCTAATTTTAACATTTAATGTTTATGGTGACACGCTGCAAGTTACATGTTTTATTTTTATTATGTTTTTAAATTGATCTATTAACAAATGCATTTGAAAACCTCTCTGCTCCCCGTACTGAAGTCTCACAGCGCTCGACAGTGTCTAAGGATTGCTCCATTATAATCAAGAAAACGGCAGTATTTACTGCATTATAGTCATTAACTATGTTGGGCGGACAATCAAAAACAACAGCAAAAGAAATAGCACTTTGAATAAAAAGAAACAAAACTGTTGTTGTTGGAAGAGAGAGCAAGTGAGAAGTAATGCAAGAGTTACTTCATGCATTTTAACAGTGCGATATCGCTTTTTGTTACACTTTATTTTTAAAGGTCACTGGTTCCAGGTCTCTGTGTTTCTACACACTCAGTATGTTCATGTTTTTGTGTTTTCACCAGTGCCGTCACCCAGACCCGATAACTCGTTCCACGAGAGTTCAGGGGTCACGATAGACAACAGCCACAACATACACCAACCGACCTATGACCCCTGGTGAGGATGAAGCACTCACACTCTCTGTTTTTCATCTTCTGTAAATATGTTGCATTTAAAAAAATATGTACTATTATTTTTTGGCTCCACCAAAATTCTATTTAAATCAAAACATTTTCTGTGATAACAATATATAATAAGTTTCCAGTGCTTAGAATTATCAAATCAAGGAATAAATACATTTTGGGGGATGTTTTATTGAAATTATGCAATAAAGGCATTTTTCTGACTCTTTGAGTATCTTAGACACTCAAACAGGAAGTGAGTCAGAATATATATATAAAAAAACTGATTGTTTCTATTAAGTTAAAATCTGTAGGTTGAGCAGTTTGCAGGGTTATTGTTAACTAAAGCCATTTAAAAACATTTTTGTTACTTGAAATAAAATGTTAACTGAAATAAAATATATATATATTTTTAAAAACGTATATTTTATTAATATTGCCAAAGCAACATTTCTAATTTTCTTTTAGTTTAAAGAGGCTATGTGTAGAATTCAGAAACTCTTGTTATTAGTGACACCGGTGGCCGTTAAGTGAACTGCAGCCACAACTTACTTAAGATAACTAAATATAACTTAATAAAATAACTAAAACTAACACTGAAAAAATAATTCAAACGATATATATATATAACAAATAAATAAAAAACTAGTTAAAATGACAGATACACAAAAAAATTATAAACACTTTAACTGAAATTCAAACAAAGACTGAAAATATAAAACAGAAGCCAATTCAAAATATTAATAGAAATAATCGTATAATATAATGTCAGATTGTGAGCATCAGTTTTATTGACATTGTAAGTGTGTTGTTTGATGAGGACGGGGTCTGAGACGCTGGACGTGAGCCCTCCTGAACCCACCAAAGAGAAAGAGAAACAAGGCTTCTTCAGATCCATGAAGAAGAAGAAGAAGAAGCCACAAACCGTGAGTGTGTGTGTGTGTGTGTGTGTGTGTGTTTAATGTATCACAGGTGAATGTGTGTGAGTGAATAGTAGAGTCTAAACCCAGTCCGTAAACGAGAGTCTGTCACCCGACTCAACCGCTACTCTGACATTTTAAACCGACAGCTCATCAATTCTGTTTCTATTTATTCCCCTTATTTCATTACAAACACACATGCTGTTATTGCTCTCTGTAAAAACAGCAGAAATTTAGAGTATTCACGCTGCGCTTTTCTATGACAAGATCTGTAAATCTCCAAAAAAGCAGCATAGGACCAGCATAAAAGTCCTATTCTATTCTATTCTATTCTATTCTATTCTATTCTATTCTATTCTATTCTATTCTATTCTATTCCATTCCATTCCATTCCATTCCATTCTATTTCAAATCTTTTGAAGTCATATGCTAGCTTTGTGTGAGGAATGGTCAAAAAGATTGGATTTGTCATTAAATGAAACTTTTTAACAAAACATTTTTAGAATCATTTTTTATGATTAATTATAAACTCTAATCAATATTAAATTGTTTCTAGAGAGTTAAAATCTCACTTTTTTGTGGGTTATTATTGTTAACAAAAAAACATTAAAAAAACATTGTCTTTACTTTCAATAAAATAAACATTAACTGAAATAAAATTAAACATAATATAAAAAATATACTTCTTATTTCAGCTAGTTGCCAAGGCAACATTTCTATGTTTTTCTTGAATTACTAAATAACTTAAACGGAAATAAAATAAATAATATAGAAATACTTAAAAAAAAAATAAACATGGAAAATATAAAAATAAAAACTAACTCACACTATTTAATTGGATTCATCATGATAAAAAATGATTATGAATAATGAATATGATTCATATTTTAAAATGTACACCCGTTTAAAATTAAAACAATTTATTTATTTTATTTGTAATACTTAACGGTAAACCATAATCAGATACAAAGACATCATGAGAAGTGGAGTCGGGTGGCAGATCTCCAGTATTGAGTCTCAGTGTGAGTTTTGTGTCTCTTGTATTACAGACAGACACTGAAGAGCAAGTTCCAGTCATGAGAAAAGCCCTCTTTCCTCTTTTTCACTCTCAGAGGAGCTTCACGAGGAGCTCCTCTGAGAGAGTGCGTCCCCTAGTGGCCACACCCATGGTATACAGCAGTCTCCATACATACGCCTCTAACACGCCGCCAACTAAACCGCTAATCTCGCTGCATGAATTAACAACACTAATCGGTTGTGTTGAAGTGGGCTGGGTATTTGTCTCCTCATTGGTTGTCAGATCTGTAATGTATTCAGTCATCTGAGACTGACTCCACAAATGATGGACGCATGACTTCATATTTGCATTCTGTGATTTGCATGTGAAAGAATTTTCCATTTGATTTAGCAAATCCACAGAAGCAGACTGAAGTAAATCCATGAGGGTGAAACTGATGAAATCATGTTCCCCCAAAATCAGAAGAAAACAAAGAAATTAATCATTTTTATGATTTTTTGACATTATTTATGATATTTGAAAAATTTTCTCCCCAATTTCTCATTTCCAAAATTAAAAAAATAACACTTTATTGTAAAATGTGAGTGATATGCAAGTTGTATTTAATGCTTTTCACACTTGTAATTCAGAAGCAGGGTTAGCACTGCTTTTATCCCCGGGTAAAGAACCATTTCACACTTGTAATTCAGAAGCAGGGTTAGCACCGCTTTTATCCCCGGGTAAAGAACCATTTCACACTTGTAATGTAGAAGCAGGGTTAGCACCGCTTTTAACCCCGGGTAAAGAACCAATTCACACTTGTAATTCAGAAGTAGGGTTAGCACCGCTTTTAACCCCGGGTAAAGAACCGTTTCACACTTGTAATTCAGAAGTAGGGTTAGCACCGCTTTTAACCCCGGGTAAAGAACCAATTCACACTTGTAATGTAGAAGCAGGGTTAGCACCGCTTTTAACCCCGGGTAAAGGACCGTTTCACACTTGTAATTCAGAAGTAGGGTTAGCACCACTTTTAACCCCGGGTTAAAGGACCGTTTCACACTTGTAATTCAGAAGCAGGGTTAGCACCGCTTTTAACCCCGGGTAAAGAACCGTTTCACACTTGTAATTCAGAAGTAGGGTTAGCACCGCTTTTAACCCCGGGTAAAGAACCGTTTCACACTTGTAATTCAGAAGCAGGGTTAGCACCGCTTTTAACTCCAGGTAAAGAACCGTTTCACACTTGTAATTCAGAAGCAGGGTTAGCACCGCTTTTAACCCCGGGTAAAGAACCGTTTCACACTTGTAATTCAGAAGCAGGGTTAGCACCGCTTTTAACCCCGGGTAAAGAACCGTTTCACACTTGTAATTCAGAAGCAGGGTTAGCACCGCTTTTAACTCCAGGTAAAGAACCGTTTCACACTTGTAATTCAGAAGTAGGGTTAGCACCGCTTTTAACCCCGGGTAAAGAACCGTTTCACACTTGTAATTCAGAAGTAGGGTTAGCACCGCTTTTAACCCCAGGTAAAGAACCAATTCACACTTGTAATTCAGAAGCAGGGTTAGCACCGCTTTTAACCCCGGGTTAAAGGACCGTTTCACACTTGTAATTCAGTGGCAGGGTTAGCACCACTTTTAACCCCAGGTAAAGAACCGTTTCACACTTGTAATTCAGAAGCAGGGTTAGCACTGCTTTTAACCCCGGGTAAAGAACCAGTTCACACTTGTAATTCAGAAGTAGGGTTAGCACCGCTTTTAACCCCAGGTAAAGAACCAATTCACACTTGTAATGTAGAAGCAGGGTTAGCACCGCTTTTAACCCCAGGTAAAGAACCAATTCACACTTGTAATTCAGAAGCAGGGTTAGCACCGCTTTTAACCCCGGGTTAAAGGACCGTTTCACACTTGTAATTCAGAAGCAGGGTTAGCACCACTTTTAACCCCAGGTAAATAACCGTTTCACACTTGTAATTCAGAAGCAGGGTTAGCACCGCTTTTAACCCCGGGTAAAGAACCAATTCACACTTGTAATTCAGAAGTAGGGTTAGCACCGCTTTTAACCCCGGGTAAAGAACCAATTCACACTTGTAATGTAGAAGCAGGGTTAGCACCGCTTTTAACCCCGGGTAAAGAACCAATTCCCACTTGTAATGTAGAAGCAGGGTTAGCACCGCTTTTAACCCCGGGTTAAAGGACCGTTTCACACTTGTAATTCAGAAGCAGGGTTAGCACCGCTTTTAACCCCGGATTAAAGGACCATTTCACACTTGTAATTCAGAAGTAGGGTTAGCACCGCTTTTAACCCCGGGTAAAGAACCGTTTCACACTTGTAATTCAGAAGCAGGGTTAGCACCGCTTTTAACCCCGGGTAAAGAACCTATTCACACTTGTAATTCAGAAGTATGGTTAGCACCGCTTTTAACCCCGGGTAAAGAACCGTTTCACACTTGTAATTCAGAAGCAGGGTTAGCACCGCTTTTAACCCCGGGTAAAGGACCGTTTCACACTTGTAATTCAGAAGTAGGGTTAGCACCGCTTTTAACCCCGGGTTAAAGGACCGTTTCACACTTGTAATTCAGAAGCAGGGTTAGCACCGCTTTTAACCCCGGGTAAAGAACCGTTTCACACTTGTAATTCAGAAGTAGGGTTAGCACCGCTTTTAACCCCGGGTAAAGAACCGTTTCACACTTGTAATTCAGAAGCAGGGTTAGCACCGCTTTTAACCCCGGGTAAAGGACCGTTTCACACTTGTAATTCAGAAGTAGGGTTAGCACCACTTTTAACCCCGGGTTAAAGGACCGTTTCACACTTGTAATTCAGAAGCAGGGTTAGCACCGCTTTTAACCCCGGGTAAAGAACCGTTTCACACTTGTAATTCAGAAGTAGGGTTAGCACCGCTTTTAACCCCGGGTAAAGAACCGTTTCACACTTGTAATTCAGAAGCAGGGTTAGCACCGCTTTTAACTCCAGGTAAAGAACCGTTTCACACTTGTAATTCAGAAGCAGGGTTAGCACCGCTTTTAACCCCGGGTAAAGAACCGTTTCACACTTGTAATTCAGAAGCAGGGTTAGCACCGCTTTTAACCCCGGGTAAAGAACCGTTTCACACTTGTAATTCAGAAGCAGGGTTAGCACCGCTTTTAACCCCGGGTAAAGAACCGTTTCACACTTGTAATTCAGAAGTAGGGTTAGCACCGCTTTTAACCCCGGGTAAAGAACCGTTTCACACTTGTAATGTAGAAGCAGGGTTAGCACCGCTTTTAACCCCGGGTAAAGGACCGTTTCACACTTGTAATTCAGAAGCAGGGTTAGCATGACCCAGGGTAAACTAGTTCAAGTGTGAAAAGCCCTTTTGTGTACTGATTTTAGCTTATGCTGCTTTTAATTTAAAAAAATCATTTTAAATCTGTATTATAGTAATAAGACTTTTTGGTGAGATATTAAGAATACAATAGTAAAAAAACGTAAAGCTGTACATTTCTGCAAAGCTGCTTTGAAAAGTATTGTGAAAAGCACTATATAAATAACCTTGAATTGAATTGAAAACCTTTTGAATAAAGTGGTGGGATGATTTTATCCGGAGTCATCTGGAATCAGGAATCAGATTTCTTGGATCTGGTGATGGTGAATATGATGATGTTGTGTGAAACGCCATCAATATTTTACTGTGTCTAATCTGGTTCATAATAATAATAATCATCATCATCATAATAAAAAGTTATATTAAAGGTGCATTGTGTAATATTTAGGAGGATCTGTTGACAGAAATGCAATATCATAAACATAACTATGTTTTCAGTGGTGTGTAAAGACCTTACTTAATGAAGCGTTTTGTTTTTATTAGCTTAGAATGAGGCATTTCTATTTACACACACCGTTTCTACAGTGGCCCTGAATGGACAAACGTGTTTCGTCACTATGTTGTTCTTCGTGCAAAGAAGCGAGCTAAAGTCAGCGAATAAAACACTGACACAATGATGAACAAGTAACAATAATATTTGCTGTAACATATCGTTTTACTGCATAATTAAGTAAACCTAATTTCTTACTTTACCTTTGTAAAGAAACCTCAGTGTTTAACTGGCTACTCTCTGCTGTCTCAGACGACGACATCACTTCCTGTCGGCCACCGTAACTTCTGTTGGGTGCACTTCGCAACCTCACCACTAGATGCCGCTAAAAACAACACACTGCACCTTTAAGAAGAAGAATCAGAATATTTGTAAAATCAACCCATGTTAGAAAAACTGATTATGCTTCTCTCCTGGGCTGTCGCTGTGTGTTATTTTGGCTGTTAGTTGTAATATTTAAATGTGTGTATGATTGACAGCTCTGTAACGCGTGTGATTGGTCAGGTGCCGAGCGAGGGCCCGGATCCGGTGCTGATAAAGTCGTCGTCGCGCTCATACGGACACCAGGGCAGCAGACATCGCACTCGCAGCCGGGACCGGGAGCGCAGCCGGGAGAGAGAGAGAGAGCAGGATCAGGAGCGAGAGCGGGACGCTGACTGGCCTATAGAGAGAACACCTGATACACACTCTCAGGTACAGTACATTCAATTCAATTCACGTTTATTTGTAGAGCGCTTTTCTCAATACACATCGTTTCAAAGCAGCAATTCCACGTTACAATTTACAGTGATCTGTTATTATCAGAGGGAACTGTCGTAATTTATGTATTTCAGAAATGCACTTATACAAAAATCACAGTTAGCGAAAAATGTATTAATTTAAAAAATGTAGTCATTTTATGCAGAAACAATGAGCTCTTCACATTCATGGATATCAATAGTGAGTGACTAAGCCCTATTCGGACAGGACTAGTGTAATATGGAGAGTCGGGGTAAAGTAATAAACACCAGAGCTTCTCAGTGATTTCAGTCCCGTCTGAATGTGCATCTCAGTGATCATTAGAAGATTACGCAGACTTCTACCTTCAGTAAAAAGGTCCGGAGAAATGACCTCAGGTAGGGCTGCACGATATTGAAGAAAAATGCCAGATGCAATAACTCATTAAATAACGCGATGTTCGATATGCGATGCGATGATGCTTAAAGTGTGTGAAATAAACTTAATTATCTTTAAAATATATTTAAAATGATATAACCTAAATACGTGTTTCACATTCTTTTTGTGACCAGAAAACATCCCTTCAACTTCTGACAGTGAACATCAGTGTTTTACTGTATATAAGAAGTGTTATTTTAACATCAGTGGGGTTCAGGGGTTCAGGTTATCCTACATTAGGGTTATTAAACAACACAAACTGAATAATCAAATGTAAAAATAAAACACTGCTTAGTTTTCACCTTATAAATCAAATACATACTGATTCTTATTAAAGCTACAGAAGTTATTCAGCCGAGAGCAGTGAGTGATTTTCTCTTTGTCTTTTGTTCATAACCTGATATTGCAAGCCATTGCAATATGCATATTAAGATTTATACATTTGCGATATTTAATAATTTAGACAGTGTTGGGCAGTAACGCGTTACTAGTAACGCGTTACTGTAACTCAGTTACTTTTGACAGTAACTAATACTGTAACGCATTACTTTTTAAATAAATTAACTCCGTTACCGGTACCATATGGTGCGTTGTCCGTTACTTTTTAAAATTAATTATGTGCGGCAGACCGGCAGTCATGGCGAGTCAAGGCGAGAGCAAGGCGAACAAAAGCGAGGCGAACGCCGCGAGCGCCCTTGAAAGTGCGCGAGAGAGACCGTTGGAGAGCGCGCTCGGAAGTGCGCGAGAGAGACCGATGTGTTGGAGAGCGCGCTCGAAAGTGCGCGAGAGAGACCGGTGTGTATGTTGGAGAGCGCGCTCGGAAGTGCGCGAGAGAGACCGAATGTGTTCGAGCATAATATAGTTTGTTTATAAATAAATTACACACTTCAGCATTTGAATAATATCTGTAGCATATTGGTATCATCTGCAATGTTTTAATTAGTTTACATATTAAACAAAACTCCAAAATAACCTGCAGAGAACGTTCCCAGAACACATCTGACCGGTTGTGAACACGTGCGGCAAACACGACTAGAATTTGGCTTAAATAACCTCTGATGGTGAAGTTCTCTGTAGGTTATAGAAATAAACCCCCCCAAAATTATATTTTATTATTATTGTTTATTTTGGTACATTGTTCAGTATTATATTGAGAGCACATTTTGTTAAACTGCTTACTTTCGTGAGGAAGAAAATACTTCAAGTAGGCTAGCTGTAAAGGTGTGTGAGTTTTATCATTTTAATTTGCACTACAAAGAGTGTATGTGTATGTATATTTTTTATTACTGTTTATTTATTTTTGGTACATTTCTTAAGAAGCATCATTTATTTTTAGACTTATTTCTTGGCCAGTTGTTGACTGTGCAATAAATATTAAAAGTTCTAAACCTTCTATTGTTTTGTTGTTCCATAGTAAAGATAACATTTTAATATTTAAGGTAATAGGTGTCTCTCACAATGTCCCACACCAAATTAACATTAAAATAGTGTGAATTAGTGTACAATATTTTATAATAATAATTTATTCTATTTAGTGTCCATTTAATTCATTTAACTTTTTTTTTAAAGTAACGCAATAGTTACTTTCCCTGGTAATTAGTTACTTTTGTAATGATGTAACTCAGTTACTAACTCAGTTACATTTTGTGAGAAGTAACTAGTAACTATAACTAATTACATTTTTAAAGTAACTTGCCCAACACTGAATTTAGATATATTGTTCAGCCCTATTCTCAGGTAATACTAATCCCGTGCGAATAGACCCGCTGCAAATATACAGTACTGTGCAAAAGTCTTAGGCATGTTAATATCCCCCCCGTCCCCCCAAAAAATGGTTGTAAGTCAGTTATTTCTATCTTTTGCTGTAGTGTGTCAGTAGGAAATATCATTTACATTTCCAAACAATCTTTTTGCCATTAATCGTAATAATCCAGTGAGATTTGTGTATGCACAAGGAGTCTGACAACAGCCGGTCTGATCTGATCTCACCATCATCGAGTCCGTCTGTGATTACATGAAGAAACAGAAGAAACTGAGACAGACTAAATCCAGAAGAACTGCGGGAACGTCTCCGAGACGCTTGAAGAAACCTTCCTGTGCGCAAGTGTACCTGGACAAAAGCCGTTTTAAACGCAAAGGGTCGTTACACCATATATTGATTTGAATTAGTTATTAGAAGTTAAATCATAAATAAATTCAATTTGTGATTTTATTTTTGAAAGCATTCTCACTTTACAGCATTTAAACACAAGTGCCAGTGCTTTTCCCAGTACTGTAGCTTTGCAGGACGGTTTCTTCAAGCGTCTCGGAGACGTTCCCGCAGTTCTTCTGGATTTAGTCTGTCTCAGTTTCTTCTGTTTCTTCATGTAATCACAGACGGACTCGATGATGGTGAGATCAGATCATACCGGCTGTTGTCAGACTCCTTGTGCAGACACAAATCTCACTGGATTATTACAATTAATGGCTAAAAGAATGTTTGGAAATGTAAACTGATATTTCCTACTGACACACGACAGCAAAATATATAAATCACTGACTTACAACCATTTTTTGGGGACATTTTTGGGGTGGGGGATATTAACATGCCTAAGACTTTTGCACAGTACTGTACGTAATTATTTTATAATTTCCTGTGTAAAAGTAGTTTTCGGCGGTTTTTCAAGTATGGAGACGCTTGTAAAAGCATCAGTCTAGACGCTGGGACGAGTCTGTGGCAAAACTCAAGTGTTTCACACACACCATTCAGATCAGAGAGAAGATCGACAGCACTTGTTTAGAGGAACGAAACATCTTTTAGCGTTAGATAAGAGCCCATTACCAACACAATCCAATCTGAAGTTAATTAATACATCGCTCGACTGGACATAACTGTTTTATATATATACATATAGTGTTTGCGCACGTGATATCAGGAAGCAGCGTAACACACACGACGACAGGAGTGACGGCGGTGTGTAAATCGAGTTACTCTCCCACTTTTGCTGGTTTTACTGAGATCTCTGATCCTGTGAGAACTGGCCATTAATATTACAGGCGTCCTGTGGTAAAATTACACTCCATCTACCCTGGTAAAGCTAATCCCGTCCGAATAGGGCTTATGAGTCATATTAGTGAGATTCTCCTGTATTTGATCATAATTTGATTGAATTACTGCATGGATCAATCAAAAAATATGAACAAACTTCTATTAAATGAAATTCTGTCTGTGGGTGAACAGTACAATGTGAAACACAGTTTATTCATATAGCACCTTTTAAAAACAGCGCTTTATAGAAAAGAAATACATGTATATCTGCATTTACAGAAATGAAACAAGGAAGGAAAGTTATTTGATCAAATAAATACATTAAAAACAGTCCTATTGTGATAAAAAATATAATAATTTACAGTTACATCACATGATGCAATTTAACTATAAATTATTAATTATATACATATATTATTATAGTACATGTTTATCAATATTAAATTACATTTAATGTTTGAAATAACACCTGGAATTGTTAAATGACTCTCACCAGCTAGTTCTGGAAAACCTACACAGTATTAATGTTTATTAATAGTACACTTGTGTGGTTACAGCTCAGTGTGTTATATAATCAAAAGATTCAGTTTGTGACTTCATAAATTATGCATTAAATTACATACAAATAAGTTATATATGAATTATATACGTTTAAATAAACTATATATAAAATGCATTAAATTACATATTAATAAATTATATATAAATTATATAATTAAAATATAAGTAAATTATGAGAAAGTTTTTGATTTTTATAAATTATGCAATAAATTACATAGAAATAAATTGTATATAATAAATAATATAATTAAAATAAAAGTAAATTATAAAAACGTTTTTGATTTTTATAAATTATGCAATAAATTACATAGAAATAAATTGTATATAAATAATATAATTAAAATAAAAGTAAATTATAAAAACGTTTTTGATTTTTATAAATTATGCAATAAATTACATAGAAATAAATGGTATGTAAATTATATAAATATAGGAATAATAATAAAGTATATAACAAGATTCATTTTTTTATTTTTATATATTATGCATTAAATGAAATCTAGACAAATTATATATAAATTATAAAAAATAACATTCAGTTTTTGATATTTATAAATTATGCATTAAATTAAATATAAATATATTAGGTATATATAAAGATTCAGTCTTTCATTTTAATAAATAATGCATTAAATTACATATAAGTTATGTATAAGCCAAATATAAGAACAACTATGCAGAATCAGATAATATGTATCATATTATGTGTAATTAATAGAAATATGTATCAGATTATATGCATCAAATTACATTAATTATATAATTAAAATATATGTATATTATAAAAAGATTCAGTTTTTGATTATGCAATAAATTAAATCTAAACAAATTATATATAAATTATATAAAAACAAAGTTTTTGATTTTTATAAATTGTGCATTAAATTGCATATTTTTTATATATAAATTAGCTAAATTAAAGTACATTTAAATAAATTTTATTAAATTCAGTTTTTGATTTTTTTTTTGCATTAAATTACATACAAATAAGTTATATATAAATTATATAAAAACATTCAGTTTTTGATTTTTATAGATTTTGCAGTAAATTACACATAAATTATGTAAATTATATAAATATAGGAATAATTAATTGTATATAATTAATAATAATTAATAATTGTAAATTTATACATTTTAAATTATATAAATTATATAAATTAAATAAAAGTGCATATATATAAATAAAGATTCAGTCTTTATGTTAATAAATTACATGTTATATATAAAGCCAAATATAAGAGCAACTATGTAGAATCAGATATGTATCATATTATGTGTACTTAATAAATATATGTATCAGATTAAATGTATAAATTACATATAAAATATCTTTTAAACAACTGAATAAATGTAATCAATAATAAGTGTGTTTTGTCTCAGCCTCTGAGGTCGTTGCGGAAGCTTCTTCATCTCACCACCTCCTCCTCCTCCTCCTCCAACCAGACCTCAGCAGATCTCCACTACCCTCCTCCTCCTCAGTCCTCCTCTAAACCCGGGAGCTTCATGCAGGCCAAGAGTCGGCAAGCCTCGTACGCGTCGGCCCCGGGGCCCCTGGAGTCCGGCTGGCACTCCAGCGCTCTGGGCCGTCCCGAGGGAAACCCGTATCCCGAGCAGCTCACCTCCAAACCGGGCTTCGCTCGACACTTTCGCTCGCGTTTGCCAAACCTGAATGACCTTAAAGAGACTGCGCTGTGAACGGCGCCCCCTAATGGACCTTTCCTTCTAATGAATTAAAGAGATATTTCACCCAAAAATGAAAATTAGCCCATGATTTACTCTCCCTCAAGTCATCCTAGGTGTATATGACATTCTTCTTTCAGACGAATACAATCTGAGTTATATTAAAAAATGTCCTGGCTCTTCCAAGCTTTATAATGGCAGCGAATGGCTGTTTCTATTTTGAAGTGAGTCTATCCATGATAAAAGTGCATCTATCCATGATAAAAGTGCATGTATCCATGATAAAAGTGCATCTATCCATCATAAAAGTGGATCTGTCCATCATAAAAGTGCATCTATCAATCATAAAATGCATCTATCAATCATAAAAGTGCATCTATCCATCATAAAAGTGAATTTATCCATCATAAAAGTGCATCTATCCATCATAAAAGTGCATCTATCATCATAAAAGTGCATCTGTCATGATAAAAGTGCATCTATCCATCATAAAAGTGAATCTATCCATCATAAAAGTGAATCTATCCATCATAAAATGCATCTATCAATCATAAAAGTGGATCTATCCATCATAAAAGTGGATCTGTCCATCATAAAAGTGCATCTATCAATCATAAAATGCATCTATCAATCATAAAAGTGCATCTATCCATCATAAAAGTGAATTTATCCATCATAAAAGTGCATCTATCCATCATAAAAGTGCATCTATCCATGATAAAAGTGCATCTGTCATGATAAAAGTGCATCTGTCCATCATAAAAGTGCATCTATCATAAAAGTGCATCTATCCATGATAAAAGTGCATCTATCCATCATAAAAGTGCATCTATCCATCATAAAAGTGCATCTGTCATGATAAAAGTGCATCTGTCCATCATAAAAGTGCATCTATCCATCATAAAAGTGCATCTATCATCATAAAAGTGCATCTATCAATCATTAAAGTGCATCTATCCATCATTAAAGTGCTCCACACTGCTCCGGGGGGTTAATAAAGGCCTTCTGAAGGCCTTATATCAATAAAATAATAAATAATATCCATATTTTCATAACCAATATAACTCTGATTGTATTGGTCTGAAAGAAGAAAGTCATATACACCTAGGATGAGTTGAGGGAGAGTAAATCATGGGTTAATTTTCATTTTTGGGTGAACTATCCCTTTAAGGGTAGGCCTACATGTCCCCATCTTTATTTTTGTTGGCTTTTTTTAGTTTTTAATATTTGATAGCACTTCTTGTATGATTTATGTAATTACGGTACTTTTTGTTATTGGATTACTACAGTAAAGAAGATTATATAGCTCTATGTAAATGGGAATATATATATATATATGAATATATATATATAAATGTATAGCACTGTACGTGCAGGCTTTAGTTTCTACTCTGGTTGTAGTATATATATATTATCTGATTCTGCATAACAGCTCTTATATTTAGCTAGAAAGTAGAGATGACAGTATTGACATTCATTTTATAGTTCTAGAATAAGACTACAGTAGATATTATGACTTTGTCTTTGAGTATTTTCTGTTTACAATTCAGTGAATATCAGTAGATATTAAGAATAACAGTAATTAATGGTAAGAATGCGTACGTTTGCGTGATTCTGTGTACGTTTGCTCCCCAGATGGCGCACGCATGTTGCTTTAAACGGCACATTTGTGTATTAATTCATTGTGAACGTCATTGTCCGGATGAAAACGTACGTGCGCTGTCTGGGTTTGGTGTGGGTCTTTTGTTAGTCTGTACAAATCATATACAAAGCCTTTTAAATGAGAATTGAAGCAAAAACATCGACCAAATCTGACCAAATCATAGGAGATGGTGTGGCGCCTCCTGCTGGCCATCGAGATCCACTGCAAAAAAAACAAACCCAAGCATATGATGCCTTTTCATTTTTAAAGCAAGTTTACTTTTTACTAAATCTACCAGTCTTTGATTCCCTCAGGTATAGAGTTCTCTGAACACTGCAAATACACTTTTACATGCAATATCTGGATATCAGATGTCGAAGCTCTTTAGATCATTTAATGTTTCTGTTTAGGGAAATAGAGCCAGTGTGTGTTCACGAGGAGGAGATATAATAATAATAATAATAATAATAATAATTCATTAATTTTATGCAATATGTAATTTCACATTCGCCAGATAATCCTTCTAAATAAAGATCAAGGTACCTGGAGGCGTATTGTGCCCTCTCAGCGTGTTTTTGCGTGTATGTGCTTTTATGATTCATATGTCAGTCGAGTACATGAGATGTCAAACGCCAGGATCTCCTGGAAAACATGATTACGCATCAGCCATATGCATCTCATCTGGCTTTCAGATATAGCCCAGCTAACAGGGAATGTTCTCAGAGTTGTTATCTAATGTTCTGGAGAGTTATGAATAAAACCTTCTTAACAGAACATTATCTGGTGTTTAATAATCTTCTCAAAACATTATTTATTCAGAATTCATGGAATGTTTTTTTTTTTTTAAATGTTAGGTTTGAATGTTCTTAGAATGTTCTAAAATGTTCCCATAATGTTTGTAGAATTATCAAACGGAACGTTCCCTTAACATTCACAGTTAAACGTTCTAAAATTGTTTTTTAAAGATTAATGGATGTGTTAGCAAAACATTCTTAGAGCATATATTTGTTAGCTGGGATGTAGAGCTGCACGATTATGGAGAAACTGAGAATCACCATTTATTTTGTTTCAAATCGAGATTCAGAAAAGCATAACTAAAAATAACATCGTTTACTAGAGGTTCTGATTAAATGTTAATTGCTGCAGTCTATTTAAAAAATGTTTAATTGATTTGAATGAATTGATTTTAAATGATTCAATGACTTTCATTAGTGGATGAATCAGCGTTTTTGAACGAATCTCTTAAATGAATGATTCAATGACAAATACATTTTTAACGGTCACTTGTCGCCACCTACTGGTGTAACGCTGTAATTGAGACAATCTTTATTTACTTTCAGAAGGTGATTTCCTCTATATTGATACTGTTGACATCAGTGTTCATATCTGAACTATAAACTGTTATCCCAGTATTTTTGTGATGATTTGATTTATTGTAAATATCGATGCTGTATGCTTGAAAAGACTGTTTGTGAAGCTGTTTCATATCTATACATGACAACGGCTCTCTCTGGATCAGAACCACTGATCTATATAATGCCATTCTATATAGATCAGTGATCAGAACACAGATCTGAATGTTCCTGTGATCGGACTCTTGAGAGGTTTAATAGACAGAGGAATAAGATCTGTGGGTGTTTGAATCGAAATCGCGATCTTTTATTGATTAATCGTGCAGCTCTACTGGGATGTAGGGAATTAGATTATGGAGAATATTGATCATAAATCTGACTAATATCAGTCAGTATCCGCTGGTCCATCACTGTTGATTCATCTGTCTCTTCTACTGTCACTCGCTTCATGATGGAAGGTGTTTTACTCTATAATCATGTGTTTCTTCGACTACAGACGAGTTCAGATGATGATGATCTCATTTAAATAAATCCATGAATAAATAAAAGAAAAAACTAAATCAAACATGAACTGTTCTTTAGCACTTCTTGGTCTTTGGAAAACACTTTTGATTGGAGATACAGGCGCGCGCGCGCACACACACACACACTATTTTTTATAAAAATATCTTACATTTTCCGAGAGCAGGAAAAAAGTTTGTTACACAGCGATGTCGTTTACCGTGAATGAATGATTTATATTTTAAAAAATGCCATTAAGTTAGAACATAAAATCGCAGAGTGTTTCTGTAAGTACAGTGAATCACTGCTAGAATAATGAGAGACACAGCAATTCAATTCAATTCAATTCACATTTATTTCTGTCGCGCTTTTCACAACACACACATCGTTTCACAGCAGCTTCACAGAAAATACACGAGTGACTGTTATCAGACTGTGTTCAAGCACGCACACACACACACACACACACACACACACACACACACACACACACCTCACAGTTAGAGAATATCATGTGTTCATCTTATCCAGAAACAATGAGTTCAGTTAAGTATTTATCACAATTATTGCAGGGTGGAATAGAAACCTAAAATTCTCGGGACAGCACAACAGCATGTGTCCAAATTTCAATCTTAACCGTTCTATTTCATCAGAAACGATCTGAAAACAGGGCTTTAAGTGTAAAATACCGAACTTGTCCTTTAATGTTTGATCCCAAATCAAAGCATATTCCTTCTTGAAATGTTGAATAAGCGTGTCTTTATCATGCTATCGGTGCGTCTGGACTTGGTCTGATGTCTTTATCATGCTATCGGTGCGTCTGGACTTGGTCTGATGTCTTTGTCATGCTATCGGTGCGTCTGGACTTGGTCTGATGTCTTTGTCATGCTATCGGTGCGTCTGGACTTGGTCTGATGTCTTTATCATGCTATCGGTGCGTCTGGACTTGGTCTGATGTCTTTGTCATGCTATCGGTGCGTCTGGACTTGGTCTGATGTCTTTATCATGCTATCGGTGCGTCTGGACTTGGTCTGATGTCTTTATCATGCTATCGGTGCGTCTGGACTTGGTCTGATGTCTTTGTCATGCTATCGGTGCGTCTGGACTTGGTCTGATGTCTTTATCATGCTATCGGTGCGTCTGGACTTGGTCTGATGTCTTTATCATGCTATCGGTGCGTCTGGACTTGGTCTGATGTCTTTATCATGCTATCGGTGCGTCTGGACTTGGTCTGATGTCTTTATCATGCTATCGGTGCGTCTGGACTTGGTCTGATGTCTTTATCATGCTATCGGTGCGTCTGGACTTGGTCTGATGTCTTTGTCATGCTATCGGTGCGTCTGGACTTGGTCTGATGTCTTTGTCATGCTATCGGTGCGTCTGGACTTGGTCTGATGTCTTTATCATGCTATCGGTGCGTCTGGACTTGGTCTGATGTCTTTATCATGCTATCGGTGCGTCTGGACTTGGTCTGATGTCTTTGTCATGCTATCGGTGCGTCTGGACTTGGTCTGATGTCTTTATCATGCTATCGGTGCGTCTGGACTTGGTCTGATGTCTTTATCATGCTATCGGTGCGTCTGGACTTGGTCTGATGTCTTTATCATGCTATCGGTGCGTCTGGACTTGGTCTGATGTCTTTATCATGCTATCGGTGCGTCTGGACTTGGTCTGATGTCTTTGTCATGCTATCGGTGCGTCTGGACTTGGTCTGATGTCTTTATCATGCTATCGGTGCGTCTGGACTTGGTCTGATGTCTTTATCATGCTATCGGTGCGTCTGGACTTGGTCTGATGTCTTTGGTCTCCTCCTCAATCTGAAGCTTGATCGCTTGTATTTCTCGAAGCTTCACGTAAGGGCTCGTGTCAAAAACCTGAGAGCAAAATCTTTGGAGCACTATAAAATACTCTATCATGAACTCTTTCTGTCGCTCGCTCCTCTCGGACTGAGGTGCTCCTCCTTCTCCTGCTTCTCCTCCTGCTTTTCCTTCTTCTTTTCCTTCAGCTTTTCCCTTTCCTTCTGCTTTTTCTTCTTCTGCTTCTCCTTCTGCTTTTCCTTTTCCTTCTTCTCCTTTTCCTTCTGCTTTTCCTTTTCCTTCTTCTGCTTTTCCTTCTGCTTCTCCTTCTGCTTCTTTTCCTTCCGCTTTTCCTCCTTCTCCTTTTCCTCCTTCTGCCTTTCCTTTTCCTTCTTCTTCTTTTCCTTCAGCTTTTCCTTTTTCCGCTTTTCCTTCTGCTTCTCCTTCTGTTTTTCCTTTTCCTTCTGCTTTTCCTTCTTCTACTTTTCCTTTTCCTTCTGCTTTTCCTTCTTCTACTTTTCCTTTTCCTTCTGCTTTTCCTTCTTCTACTTTTCCTTTTCCTTCTGCTGTTCCTTCTGATTTTCCTCCTTCTGCTGACCGCAAAGCTAGAAAAAGATGACAATAGTTAGATTTAGGATAATAACGAGTAGACGCGTTTCATTATGAGTAGCAATATGAGTGTCTATAACAGAAGATAATATTTACCATTGGCTATGTCTGCATTAATCAAGGGTGATTTCCCTACAGATAAAAAAATATGACATATTCAGTTAATAATTAAAAATATAAGCATAGAAATGCCAGAAAATGTGCAGACACGGTCTTACATAATTGAAAGACTCTGTTTAAGGCGTTCTGGTCCATCCATGCACCGTTTCTTGAGGCTGATAAAAAATTAAAACATTTGGTAAACGCTTAATATTCAGTGTTGTGTAAGTTTCTACAAAACGTAATGAATTACTATAGCTATACACCTTGAACTGTGTAAATACTCTCTCTAAAAAGCAACACGTTACTAATTACTTTGTAAATCGCAAGAAATTCAACAATACAAGAATGGCATTTCAATTTTTAATTCTATTAAATAAACACAATACAGTTGCATGAATTATTCTTGAACTGACCAAAAAGGAGGTCACATTAAAACATATATTTTAGCATTAGACGTTAAATCCACTAGTTTTGCATAAAATTGTTCTGTAGTAACACAATGATGTTATCAGGAGTAACTGTAATTAAATGAAGAAAACTGAACATATTCCTGCTTAAAATGGTGAATAAAAAGCTTCCTCATCATCATCATCATCATCACACTGGTGCATCTGAATACCTTTTAATCTCTTGATCTCCATCAAACGCTGATGCCAGATTACTCGTGATTCCTCAAGCATCGACACAATGAGACGCAAGCGTATTCGGTCCGCGTCCACTCTTCTGGTGAGTTTGCGGAGCCGTTCCCAGTCCTCGTTCATGTGAACCTCAGACGGAGATTCCTCTGGTGCTGTTCTGTCCCTCACGGACTCCTCGACTCGACCGCTGATCCCAGATGAAGACGACGCTTCACACACACTCTCAGCACACCGGTCTGTGACGAAGAAGAGTTAGCAGAACTCAAAGTCAAAGGTAACCGGTAACAAGCAGCTTTTAATGTTGTTTATGTGTCTATGTGGTGTTTTTAATATGGTTTAAGACAAACCATGTGTAAATTCATAAGTCAACATCATTGCTTGCTTTTCTGTAGGCTATATAGTATTATTAATAAGGTGTGTACAGAATTTGATCTTTTAATATGACTAGCCTACATTGAGCCGTTAAGCGTTTTTCACGTTAAAGGGAAAGTTCACCCAAAAATGAAAATTAGCCCATGATTTACTCACTCTCAAGTCATCCTAGGTGTATATGACATTCTTCTTTCAGACGAATACAATCAGATGACATTGAGTTATATTAAAAAATGTCCTGGCTCTTCCAAGCTTTATAATGGTGTGAATGGCTGTTTCTGTTTTGGTGTCCATAAAAGTGCATCTATCCATCATTAAAGTGCATCTATCATCATAAAAGTGCATCTATCATCATAAAAGTGCATCTATCATCATAAAAGTGTATCTATTCACGATAAAAGTGTGTCTATCCATCATAAAAGTGCATCTATCCATCATAAAAGTGCATCTATCATCATAAAAGTGCATCTGTCATCATAAAAGTGCATCTATCCATCATAAAAGTGCATCTATCATCATAAAAGTGCATCTGTCCATTATAAAAGTGCATCTATCCATCATAAAAGTGCATCTATCATCATAAAAGTGCATCTATCCATCATAAAAGGCCGTCCGCATCGATTTAGCCATAAGAGAAACACTTGAACTTAACGCACAACGTAATGACGGCAATTAACGCCTCTCGCAGTTCAAACACACGGGGCTGGGCAACTGCGTTCGACATTATTACACGAACGCATCTCTTCACTTCAGAAGGCCTTTATTAACCCCCCAGAGCAGTGTGGAGCACTTTAATGATGGATAGATACACTTTAATGATGGATAGATGCACTTTTATGATGATAGATGCACTTTTATGATGGATAGATGCACTTTTATGATGGATAGATGCACTTTTATGATGATAGATGCACTTTTATGATGGACAGATGCACTTTTATGATGGACAGATGCACTTTGATGGACTTTCCATTCACTCCCATTATAAACCTTGGAAGAGCCAGGACATTTTTTAATATAACTCAGATTGTATTGGTCTGAAAGAAGAATGTCATTTACACCTAGGATGACTTGAGAGTGAGTAAATCATGGGCTAATTTTCATGTTTGGGTGAAATATCCCTTTAAGTGTTTCAGAATGCCCCCAGAAATTGTGATAAAAGGCTTGACAAGGAATTTAATAATCTTACCGTCGGTTGTGTCTTTCTCTGGAGTCTTCACAGGTGAAGCATCGGTTTGACTTCCGCTTCTCCTCTTCCTCATCGGTTCATCAGTGTGACTCCCGCTTCTCCTCTTCCTCATCGGTTCATCGGTTTGACTCCCGCTTCTCCTCTTCCTCATCGGTTCATCAGTGTGACTGTCGCTTCTCCTCTTCCTCATCGGTTCATCAGTGTGACTGTCGCTTCTCCTCTTCCTCATCGGTTCATCAGTGTGACTCCCGCTTGTCCTCGCAGTCTTCGGGTCTTCTTGAGTCGGATTCATAAAACTAGGCTGCAAATCTAGAAAAACATGCCAATAGTTAGATTTAGCATAATCAATATGAGTGGCTTATTACAGAAGATAGTCCTATTTACTGCTATCATCTCTTCACTACAAGTACAAATATGACTAATTCTGTTGTAAATAAATGCCAGAAAATGTACAGATTGACACTGTCATGGGCGTTTAAGGCCTGTTAAAGATTAAAACATTTGGGAAACGCTTTATATTCAGTGTTGGGAAAGTTACTCTAAAATGTAATTAATTTCTAGCTGGAACATCTTGATACACTTGTAACTCTTGAAACGTGTAAATACTCTCTTTAAAAAGTAACGCGTTACTAATTACTTTCTAAATCGCAAGCAATCAAACAATACAAGGACGGCTGCAAATATTACTTTTAATTCTATCAAATAAACAATATACAGTTGCATGAATTATTTTTGAACTGAACAAAAGGAAGAAGGTCACATCAAAACAAACCCACTAGTTTTACATAATTGTTCTGTAGTCTAGAAAACTAAACTTCTTTTTCAAGGGAAAAAGAAAATAAACTACCACTGTAATTAAATTAGTTAAGTAGCCTAATTAATAATTTATTAATAATTAATAATTACACCAAACACTTTATATTTTTCAGGGTTTCTTAAGAAAGTCAAAAAGGTCTTGAATCAGAGCAGAAAGTCTTAAATTCATAAAGTCATGGCATTAAATGTTGTATGCTTTGCAAAAACTTGATATTCAACCTCTGAAGTCGGTTATTCAATCAATCCATTATAGTGGAAATAATAGAGAGAGACATTGTTTTATTTGCAATCTGATCATTTAAAGCCGCTAAACTCTGAAAGTTTTTAGTCCAAGGATCCAGTAAGTGAAAGCGTTCATGCATTGAGTCCGAAACAGAGAAACATCAGAGATGGCGGAGAGAAGAGAGACTCGTGTCAGACATTATTCCTTCAGTAAAAAACAAACACTTCTCTCATATTCACAGACAGTTTCTGAGGTTTCACAGCTGAAACACAGACTGAGGAGACAGAACTCACATCAGACTGAACGGCAGATCAAATCATCGTCTGATGTCTGAGCTTTATGTGGTAAACTACGACTCTCGGCTGGACAGTCAATCATGTAAAAGATTCTTCACTGTTGATTCTCAGAGGAGCTTCACAATGCCTCGTCAGTTAAAACACCTTGAGGAAACATCTAAAGTTTATCAATACCAGAACATCAATCACTCCATAGGAGCATCAGACTGGCTTTGGTGAGAACACAACTTTAGATGTTTCCTCGAGGTGTTTCAACTGACGGCCCATTGTGAAGCTCCTCTGAGAATCAACAGTGAAGAATCTTTTACACTTCATATTTGTCATTTTGTTTCTCCAGTAAATGCATCTTGATTTAAGAATCTTTAGACATTTTTATTTTTGCAAGTTTTTTTGTTTTCCAAAAATGAATTAAAAAGTTATGGAAGCTTGTTTTTGCCACAGAATAAAAAAAAAATCTGACAATTTCTTAATCTCACAATTCTGACATTTTTTTTCTGAATTGCGTGATATAAACACAATCCTGAGGAAACCCCCCCCCCCCCCCCCCAGTATTTTCCCCACTTTATAACGGTCACAATCGCAAGTTATAAAGTCATATTTGCCAGTCAGAATAGCGTGATTTATAAGCTCAAACCTGCGAGAAAATAGTTTCACGCAATTCTGACTCAATAAATGCTATTCTTACTCTATAACTTGCAATTCCGACTAACTCGCTATGAGGGGAAAAAACTCAGAAATGCGAGATAAAAATTCGCAATAATATTTTAAATTGTTTTATTCCGTGGCAGAGCTTCCATAAAAAGTAGGCTAAAGTAAAAATAGTTGTTTCAACACATATTGGGTCAAATATGGACAAACCCAACCGTTGGTTTAAAATGCTTTGTTAAATTTTAAACCCAGCGGTTGGGTTTGTCTATATTTAACCCAACATTTTTTTAGAGTGTTATAAGTCGTACTTTACTACAAGACTGAAGAGTTGTTAGTGTTTCTCATTGTGTTTCTCCATAGACATGTACATTAGAGAACGTGATGTATTGAGTTCCCTATAATTTATTCCGTAGGTTTCCTTTACTTGGTCTTAAAAAGGTCTTAAATGCACTTTCATGAAACCTGCATAAGCCCTGTTATCTAAAGAGATGGTACTTTTAAATCGTTCTTACCATTAACATTGCCTTCCATCTTGAGCGTTGAGGATAATCGCTGAGAAACTGATGAAAGTTCAGAGGTCCCGTGTTGAGTGTGTTTTTAAAGAGCAGCTTTTAAAGAGACTGAGACCCGTGTGTGTGTGTGTTTGAGTGAGAGAGATGGGAGGTGGCGCTACTGGAGTTCACACATTAATGACTCAGAGGAACCGTTTACGACTTCAGAACAAGAGAGGGCAAATGGCGCATCCAGATGTTCACATCTGCAAACACTCTTTAGTTTAGGGTCAAATTCTCACTATTAACTAGTTGCTTATTAGCATGAGAATTGGCCACAAAGAATGACCTAATAAACACAATGCTGGGTTGTTTCAAGCCGTGCTGGGTCAAATATTGACAAACAACCGCTGGGTTTAAAATTTCATTATTAAACCAACTGTTGGGTTGGTCCATACTTGACCCAAACTTGGGTTGAAACAACATTTTTTTCCATTACTTTTTATGGAAGCTTGTTTCTGCCACGGAATAAAATAATTTTAAAAGAGAAACTTTTTATCTCACATTTCTGAGTTTTTTTCTCCTCATAATTGCGAGTTATAAAGTCAGAACTGCCTGATATAAACTCGCACTTCAGACTTTTTTCCTCACAGATGTGGGTTTTAATATCACGCAATTCTGACCTTTTTTCCCCTGAAAATGCGAGTTATTAAGTCCAATTCTGAGGGGAAAACGGCAGATTTTTTTTTTCTCTCAGAATTGTGAGTTTATATCACGCAATTAAGAAAAAAGTCAGAATTGTTTGATTATTTTTTTAATTATTTTATTAATATTTTTTTATTATTTTGTGGCGAAAACAAGC
Organism: Squalius cephalus; assembly: GCF_949319135.1. Lineage (NCBI taxonomy): Eukaryota > Metazoa > Chordata > Actinopteri > Cypriniformes > Leuciscidae > Squalius > Squalius cephalus. The sequence goes on from NC_137139.1 coordinate 33,253,600, forward strand.
TTCGATAACTTTTTAATTCATAAAAAATAGGCATAACTTGAATACCTATACTCCCAACCACTAGAATATGGAAATAACCTTTGTACCTTCTTTATACACAGCAAAAAAATGCTCTTCCTCAGTGAAAATGTCTAAAGATTCTTAAATCAAGATGCATTTACTGGAGAAACAAAATGATAAATATGAAGTGTAAAAGTTTCTTCACTGTTGATTCTCAGAGGAGCTTCACAATGGGCCGTCAGTTGTTGAAACACCTCGAGGAAACATCTAAAGTTGTGTTCTCACCAAAGCCAGTCTGATGCTCCTATGGAGTGATTGATGTTCTGGTATTGATAAACTTTAGATGTTTCCTCAAGGTGTTTTAACTGACGAGGCATTGTGAAGCTCCTCTGAGAATCAACAGTGAAGAATCTTTTACATGATTGACTGTCCAGCCGAGAGTCGTAGTTTACCACATAAAGCTCAGACATCAGACGATGATTTGATCTGCCGTTCAGTCTGATGTGAGTTCTGTCTCCTCAGTCTGTGTTTCAGCTGTGAAACCTCAGAAACTGTCTGTGAATATGAGAGAAGTGTTTGTTTTTTACTGAAGGAATAATGTCTGACACGAGTCTCTCTTCTCTCCGCCATCTCTGATGTTTCTCTGTTTCGGACTCAATGCATGAACGCTTTCACTTACTGGATCCTTGGACTAAAAACTTTCAGAGTTTAGCGGCTTTAAATGATCAGATTGCAAATAAAACAATGTCTCTCTCTATTATTTCCACTATAATGGATTGATTGAATAACCGACTTCAGAGGTTGAATATCAAGTTTTTGCAAAGCATACAACATTTAATGCCATGACTTTATGAATTTAAGACTTTCTGCTCTGATTCAAGACCTTTTTAAGGCCTTCATTTGTGGAAAGGTGAATTAAGACTTTAAGACTTTCTTAAGAAACCCTGGATAATAAAAAGTGTTGATGTAATTACATACTAACTAGTTTTATTACAGTGGTAATTTATTTCCTTTATCCGTTAAAAAAGAAAAGGGATTATGGTTAGTTTTCTTATTTAAATTACAGTTCATTCTGATGTAATTGCATTATAGATTAGAGACAGAAAAAAAGTTTTTTGAATTTAGTATTTTTTTCATGTCATTACATATAGAGCATAAGAAACGATAAAGTAAAGAGATATTTTACTCATTATGCTATGTCCTCTGTAGTGGACACCAGGACTCAGCTGTTTAAAAAAAAAAAAAAGACATGTATAGGACCAAAAAAAAAAAAAAAAAAAAGACCAAACTTTTTATAAATACTCTCAACTAAAGATTTAACGGAATGAATTGATATACCATTTTACTTTATGCATCATGTGGGGATAAAATAGCCATAAATGGGTTTGTTCTTGGGGCAACATGTAATGAAAAAAGAAGTGTAATAATGGGAGTAATAATTGGTGACATGGTGACATTTTTATAATATCTAATATTTCATAGGAATATTGATATATCATTTATTTCCCTATTCACTTGTTGCGTCTCCCGAAATTCCTGAAAATCCCATAACATTTTCCTGAGATGTTAATTTATGGCAAACCATTTGAAAATTAGTCAGATTTAAATGATGATTACAAAATATTATCATAATTCCATAAGAATGCTAAATTTGATGATTCAGTCAAGCTCACATCAGAAGCGTTTACATATTCTGCTTTAAAGACAAGACAAAGCTCAGAGAGAGAGAGAGAGAGAGAGAGAGAGATGCAACAATGAAGACATGTACACAAACACTGATGCCTCAGGCTGTCCCCATTGATGGGGTGCTTATAATGTCTTTCTGATCACCATATCTTTTCTTGACAATCATTAATGTTTCAGGATATAGGGTGACAGACAAGATTTGCCTCCTTATGTCCTAAAATGATTGTGTCTCCCCTGAATTTGCCTTTGTTTAGCATCTGCACTGCCTACGGGTCAGTCATCATGCATATAGATGAAAATACTGATGAAATTACTCCTAAGAAATTTCAGCGGTTTAAAAATACACAATAGGTCTCTGTGCATAAATAAATAAATAAATAAAAATAAACAAATCATGTAATATAATTTCTAAGCTGTTTTGAACACACACACACAGTTGGCTCAACAAAATGAACTAATCTCTAATTAGCTCAAAAACGGTGCTTAGTCGTATTAGATTTATACAAAAGATGAAATCAGCACTTTTGTCCATCCACATGAAACATGTCGACAAAGTTTGTCACAAAAATCTGTGTGTGTTTAACAAAAAGAAAACTGGAAATATTTCATTTATTTGATAAAGATTCCAGATGTGAAGGCGTCTGTGTGTTTGATGCAGCTCTGGCATGGATGGTCAGACGAGGACTCCACATTGCTCTTATTTAGATGAAGTTGAATCTTTTAGAAAATCCGCACACATTTTCAGAGACGCGATGTGCCTCCCCAGACGGCAACAGTGTCGGCCCAGATCCGGCCCACATCTGGTACGTGTTGAATCCACATGCCGGATCTGGGCCGACACTATGTTGCCGTCTGGGTCTGTGGTCCATGACGCCGCATTAGTAAAGTTCGTGTTGAGCGAATATTTCATTTTACTCGTCTTAATTCAAAGCCTGATCTTACTTTTTCTACGGTAGCTATGATCTATTGCACGTATAAGGTGAATATAGTTTTTACTTTTTGTGTGTCTCTCGAACTATCCTTAATCAGTGTGGAAACACACAGGGTGAAACCCTTTACTGAGAATATACTATCGGTTATCTACTCAAAATATATGTAGAAGTTTAAAATGTGAGCATTGTGTGTGTGTGACTGTGTTTGTGTGTGTGAGTATGTGTGTGTGAGTGCATGTGTGTGTGCGTGTGCAAATATTAGTGTATGTGTTTGAGTGTGTGTGTGTTCATCTGTGTGTGCGAGTATGTGCCTATGAGTGTGATTGTCTGTGTCTGAGTGTGTATGTGTATGAATGTGTGTGTGTGTGTGTGTGTGTGTGTGTGTGTGAGAGAGATTGTGTGCACGGTTCCCACACCTTGGTTAACTTCAAATTCAAGGACTTTCCAGGTCCAATACCCTCAAATTCAAGGACTTAATGTGGGGACACATTGTGTCCAACAACAAACGTTGAGGTATCGTAGTTTCATGCACGTGAACGTCATGGCAACTTACAAAGTACCTCACGCAGGAACGCATAAATGCGCGTAACTGACGTAAATCAAGCAAGCTAGTACGCATAGGCCATGAAGTGTTGGTGAAATAACACATTAGCGGACCGGAGGGAATATGGAATTTATTCCAGAAAACTACTTGCACAAAATAAATCAAGGACCTGTATCTATGTATGTTTATTTCAAAAACTTTCCAGGGCCTTGAAAACATTTTTTCAGATTCACAAACTTTCAAGGATTTCAAGGACCCGTGGGAACCCTGTGTGTGTGTGTGTGTGTGAACAGGAATTGAGGGTGAAACAGGAATCACTATCAGCCGATGGTTCCTTAAAAACATAAAAAGATAAAAATCAAAATGTGAACGATGTGATACCAGAGATTCTTACAACTGTTCACCAATCACCCATAACAATAACAGGGCAGAGCTAAAACAACACCCTGAAGAGTGGCGAGATGGTGATTAATGGCTCTATTCAGATGCACTTTATGGCACACCGTGGAAGATATGTGACAAATGAATTTAACGGCTTGTTTTAATATGTTGAGTTACTTGTAAATAGACCCATCTGAACTATCAGGCCAATTTAAAAAAAGACAAAGTGTTTCTTTTAATTCTGAAATTTTAAAAACATATACATTTGTTTATTTACCCTGATAGATTTGAAGTGTTCTTCTTCCTTTTTAAGCAATGTATTTTCTTTCCATTTTTTTTATGCCAAGCCTATAGTTATTGTCAATTTCATGACTATTTGTAATGCCAACTAATGTTACTTTTTGCATATTCTAGATGCTAGCACATCACATTAACTGCCAAATTATTTTGGTACACACACACACACACACACACACACACACACACACACACACACACACACACACACACACACACACACACACACACACACACAACACAAAACCCTAACACAGGTCGTTTTTGTTTTACTATGTACTATTGCAAAATAACAAACACATTTTCTAAAGACCTCGATTGCCAGAAAGGAAATCTTTCCTGATATGAGTTTATTTTCCATCTCACGCCACAGTTCAGCTTTCGCCACACGGTGGACATTACATTTTTCTCATATGTCACACAAAGCCGGCCTTTCCTGGATCATGCTGATCAATTTGTCAGCAATATTTAGTCATCAATAACATTGCAATATTGTTTTAATACATAATCTCCTACATGATAAATATCTTATTTATTGAAATGAGTTACTTCAGTAACAATAGCAGGTTCTAGATCCAGCAAACACAGAACCTTCCCTTACGGTTCCTGATTTTTTTTTTTTTTTTTTTTGGGAACCAAATAAAAACATTCTTGTAACCAAAAATGAATCAGAAAGATTGTTCTTTAATTGTTATTTTTAGATGTATTTTTATAACCATAAATGAACTTTCCCAGAATGTTGCACTGAATGTTTCTGTGAAATCCTAAAGAGAACCTATAAAGAACATTCTGGCAACGTGTTTCAGATTTGAGACTTGAGACATCATTTTAAGACCTGATTTAGTCTTCAGTTTTGTGTTATACCTGCTAAACTCAACACTGTGAATGGGTTGACGTCTCTAACCTGGAGTGAACACTTTTCAAAAAGACCTGAATTCAGTGTGTGAGTTCTCTGGTTATCTTCAGAGCTATTTGTTGTTGTGTTGAGTGAGAAACAGCTGGTTACAGGCTTCGTCTGGTAGTTCGTTCAGTTTTGAAGAAGCCCAGTAGTTGTGCAAAGGTTTAATGTTCACGTCTGTGATAAACAGGGACTCAATTAAGCAATTCATTTGAAATTTATTCAGTTGTCATTACAGAAAGACAAATAAAAAGACTATTCGTTTTTGACAACTTTGCTGAGTTTCAGATCAGTAAGTCGTTGATAAGAATATCCCAGTCTTGCTCGTTTTAAGTCAAAAGTAGTTTTTTGTTTAATTTTGTACATACAGAAGGTACGGTTATATGGTAATATTTACCTACTGATCTGAGACCAGTTTCCAGTGTGTTTGACTTTAATATTGTGGTACATAAAGCTGTTGGACTCAGTGGCGGCTCGTCAGTCGAGGTACGGCCTACCCAAAATGATATGTCTCAGAATGTGTATTTCTTGTTTGTAATTTCACCTCTGTAAGTGTAACGAGTCTGAAGGAATAGAGAAAGGGAAGGGGAAGCAGATCCATAGCCTGTGACTTGTGCCTCCGTCGGTAAAAAAAAAAAAAATTATCCAATCACCATCGAGTATTTCACTCAACCAATCATTGACGAGATGTAAATGACGTGCTATTAGCTTGAACCGCTAGCGCTGATGTGACTAGCCAGCAAACCCCAGTAAGCAATTTTGCGTTTAAAAGACGTCTAATAGTCATCCAAACACAGCCTAGACGTTTAAAACAAGGAAAACCACTTGTCTATTCTTGGGATATGGTTTAAACGTCTATTAAATTTTCACTGACAGCCCAAATTTTGCCTTGTTTTAGATGTCTAAGCTGTGTTTGGACGACTATTAAATGTCTTTTAAATGCAAAATTGCTTGCTGGGTATGGAGAGTAGAGATGCTGAATATATGATCGCAAATACATTTATTAAACTACCATTCAAACAAAAGCTACAAATCAAAAATAAAGTTAGACCCCATGTCTAAGTTGGATATAGGCTACAGCAATCAGCTTCACTAAACGACTGAACGTGCTCTTGTAACACGGACTTTTAAAAGGACAGGAGGGGGGATTTTTTTGCTGCAAGTGACAGGCTAGGACTTGGTGAGTGAACTTATATAGTGTCTTCACTGCAAAAAATGCTTCTCTTACTTAGTATTTTTGTCTAGTTTCCAGTCCAAATATCAAACATTTCTTAAATCAAGATGCATTTACTAAAGTACTAAATGACATTAGATATTAAGTCTTGTTTTCTGGGGGAATTAATCAAAATGAAGTGAGTTGATGCGTAAAATAAAGCAAAATTATCTGCCAATGGGGTCAGAAAAATAATGTTGTAACCTTCTTACCCCATTGGCAGATAATTTAGCTCTTTTTTAAGCATCAAATCACTTAATTTTGATTAATTCCCCCGGAAAACAGGACATAATATCTTATGTCATTTTACTCATCTAGTAAATGCATCTTGATTTAAGAATTTTTAGATA
>NC_137139.1:33264900-33394900 GCF_949319135.1 Squalius cephalus
AAAACTTTTTATTCCAGTGGGTTTATTATAAGAACCCAGTTCTATAAAATCATGATGATAAATGTAGGTTTAGTTTTTTTATACTACAATTTTTATAAAATGTTTACACAACACTAAATACGTTATAGGACGTTTTACTTTATATTTCAAAGTGCTTCATTTTAAAAATACATTTGATCAATTCATTCTGAACACGTGATCTTCTGCAACGTCCACATGTAAAACACAGACACTCCTACCTCGGTAATAAACACGGAGATGTTAGTCCCGTCCGAATCCGTACATGAAATCACAGACGTAGGTTGATAAGAATTGTAACTCAAACGTCGTTTGGAAAACTAGTCCCGTCCGAAGACCTCAAGTTAAACATGACGGTTCATGCAAGTTGATGAGATGAATGTATCCACTAACCATCCATAAACATCCAGGTGTGTCTAAACTCTTCCTGAGTCTCTCCGTAAGGCTGCACTCTCTACATTTATTTCTGAGATTTTGGATGAGTGAGATTGGCCTGCTTTGTTATTGCCGGAGTATCCTAACCTTAACCCATGTAGTTACCTCACATTAACAGTGCTTTCTTAGGTAACGTAAAATAAAAAATGCACGTACTGTAAAATAAAGTGCAAGCGGATTAAGCACACTTCTTTTTCACACGGGCAGGTTTTTCTGAGACACTTACCCAAACCCCTGACTGTTGAGTCTGGCTTTATTTGGGGTCCAGGAGGAGAACCAGCCGATGTACTGGTCCTGGTTTGAGCAGGTGAGCTGATCCGCCCTCACCGATCCGGCCTCGAATCCCAGCGGTTTGTGGTAGGGACACTCTGAGGAAAAGAGGAGATCATCCTCAAAATGTGCCAGAAATCTCAAGAACATCATCCTGAATGTGATTTATATGATACAAGCGACATCCACCTGTTCCTGGAAGTCAAACTGAGGTTTGGGTTTCGGTCCCTCGACAAAACCCTGATAGGATTTTTCAATGGTTTTTGGATTAATGCAGAAACCAACATAAGTTTATGATACTTGCACGTTTTGTTCATCATGATAATCTCCTCAAACACTTTTTAAAGTCTAAATACAATCGGCTGAAGTAAACGGCTAATCGTTGGCTATAAACAAACTAAAGTCAAGTCGCTCAACTTGGGCCAAAATTTAAACAGTATCTCCTCTTAGAGTTTTCAAGCTACAACCACCAAACTCGGCTCAGACCTTCAGACTGCTCGGACTCTGTGCGCTATATTTTTTCGAACTGATCCGACTTATGATTTTTGTTAAACGGACAATCAAAACAATGAAAAGTCATGCAAGCAAAATGCTAATTCATGCTAGCAAAGTGTTAAATCATGCTAGCAATGTGTTAAATCAGGCTAGTAAAATGCTAATTCATGCTAGCAATGTGTTAATCATGCTGGTAACATGCTATGAAAGTGTTAAGTCATGTTAACATGTTAAAACATGCTAATAATGTGCTAAATAATGCTAACAACATGTTAAATCATGCTAGCAACATGCTAACAATATGTTAAATCATGCTAGCAACATGCTAATTATGGTAAACACATGCTAATCATGCTAGTAACATGCTAACAACATGTTAAAACATGTTAGCGACATGTTAAATCATGCTAACAACATGCCAAAACATGTTAGCGACATGTTAAATCATGCTAACAAATTTGCTAAAACATGCTAGTAACATTTTTTTGTTGCTTTCTCTGAGTAAAACCTTAAAACTTCATGCTGTTCAAAGTTATTTTAAACTTTATAGACCGGGCTTTGTCAATCCTACATCAACGTTTGTCATAAAACTTCACTCATCTAGTTGTAATTGTATGAGTCTTCTCCAGCCTGAATGAAGATCAGGAGTCCCGTTGGTTGGCACGAGTGGAGCTCCAGCAGTTTGTGAGGGTGCAGGACTATTTCAGGCCCGGTAATCTGGGCATCACATTCATTAGTCATGAGATTATCCGCTGGCACTCTCTACTCTCTCTCAAAGTCACTGCTTTCTCGTTCTGATGGCGTCTCTGATGGCCAGCTCGTCTCTCGTCGTCTCCTGCAGACCGTCCTTCTAGTTCTCTTGTTCCTTGTCTTTTAATATTTTGATTGTAATGTTCGCTACTCTGTCAAACTGAGGTCAGAGGGCGGTTCATGTGTCATCAGTTTTAGCTGATGCATCATGGATGATCGTTACTCATGTAATCGCTCTAAACTAAAGCCTCTTGGCTTCATGCCCTGTATCAGTTAGTGTAAACTTCTGAAGGGATTCAAGGGAACAAGTTATGGTGCCTTCACGTGCTATGGTAATCATGGTAAATACCAAAAGCCGACGTGGAAAATGCACATGAACATCCCCTCTTGTGGTATTTTCCACTGGGCAGCTCGTAGAATATTTTGGTGCACGAGTTGCCGAGATGAGATAACCTTTGACCTTTTCAAAATGGCGGAGAGGAACGCAAGAGTCGTGAATACTGTTAGCAGATAGTTTTTATAGCCTATACAATGTTGTATCATTAACAATTGTAATATAATGCGTTAACACTCAATTTTCAAATTCGCTGCAATTTCCTTGGTTCATATTTAATAATTTTATGTCGTTTTTTTATTTTATTTTATTATTAATTATGTTTTAATCATCAGAAAGCACCACATTTATGTTTTTTTGTTTTGTTTTGTTTTTTTGTAAAGATAAAAAAGATACTCTACTGACACAGACCTTGCGGGTACTACATTACGACAACAAAAGCACTTGAACACAACACACTGGTAAATACCAGTTCACAAGTGGAAAATTAGGGCTGTCAAAAGATTAATCGCGATTAATCGCATCCAAAATAAAAGTTTGTGTTTACATAATATATGTGTGTGTACTGTGTATAATTAAATTTGTATATATAAATACACACACATGCATGTATACATTTAAGAAAAATGTGTTATTTATATAAAAAAATTATATTTATATATAATATAAACTATATAAATATATATACAGTATATGTATGCAAATATTTCTTAAATATATACATGCATGTGTGTGTATTTATATATACAAAATAATTATACACAGTACACACACATATATTATGTAAACACAAACTTTTATTTTGGATGCGATTAATCGCGATTAATCTTTTGACAGCCATAATCTTTTCCATAGCACATGAAGGCAGCATTAGTCCCTTGGTTTGTCCGGTTATGGCGTCCCATCGTAAGTCACATGATTTTTTAGATGCCCATCGATGAATTTATTGGGAAAATGTGTTTCAGTCGTAGTTCATGCACGTTTTCTTATCGATAGTCTGCAATTATTTTACGGACTGGTCTAAAGTTGCATAAAACTGAGATTATATTATTATTATTATTATTATTATTATTAGTGGTGCTTGCCAAAGGCAAGGCATCACTAGTGTTCTCTTGCATAGGCCTACTTATTATTATTAAGTTGGCTTGAGAGATTCAACTTACTAAAATCCTATTTAAACTTATTAGTGGTATGGCGAAAAATGGGGCGAAAAATCCCATAGACGTAACATTGAGACGAACTTTGATAACTTTGGAGGATTTTGCAGAAACGTGTAATTTACCACATTTGAAGAGGCTGGCAGGCTCTGTAAGAACATACCTCACAATGGGGTAAAAGTTGTACCCCTGGGGGGCAAGAGGCGCCCAAAGTTTCCTATTGACTTACTATGGCGAAGGTCGGCCCATGAAACGCATGTGTTTTTTCTACTATGGTAAATTGCATAGGGATTTTGTATTGAACAAATACAAACTTGCGTTCGAGTCCCTCAGTCGTCCTTTTTGTGAAAAGATGGATCTCAAAATCATAGTCATTGCTGGAAAGGGTTCAAATATGCAACACATCCTGGAAAACCAACAAATTTTTGGGACCTGGAGGATTTTTCTGAAGTTTAACTGTTCAAGAACAACCATCACAAAACACAAAAACAGTCGTGGATCATCCAGGGATCACAGTATTAAGAATCAAGGGTATGTAAACTTTTGAATGCTGTTCCCTGTTATTTTGTCAAAATAATGAACACTTAGCAGATTCTGACGGGGGTGTGTAACGTTTGACCAGGACTGAGAGATGAGCGGCGACTGACCCGGCATGCAGTTCTGGTACGGGCTGGGCTGTGTGGCCGGAGTGGTGCTGATGGAGGTCCAGGTGGCAGGAGTCCCGGTGGGTCGAACCCGATCCTGACAGTCACAGCTGCAGCCCATCGGCGTCTGGTTCTCCGTCACTTCCTTCACACTCTCCTCCTCCTCTTCCTCATCAGGCCATGGCATCTCCAACTCCTGACACACACACACATGCACATGCAGGAGTCACACACACACACTATCACATACACACACACACACACACACACACACACACACACACACACACACACACACACACACACACACACACACACACACACACACACTTATACTCACCCCTTGTGTGTTAATGCCAATGAAAGCTGTGAGAGATCAGAGATACAGGTCATTATTGAAGAAATATCTATCTATCTATCTATCTGTCTATCTATCTGTCTCTATCTATCTATCTATCTATCTCTGTCTATCTATCTATCTATCTGTCTGTCTGTCTATCTGTCTGTCTGTCTGTCTATCTATCTATCTATCTGTCTCTATCTATCTATCTGTCTGTCTATCTATCTATCTATCTATCTATCTATCTATCTGTCTCTATCTATCTATCTATCTATCTCTGTCTATCTATCTATCTATCTATCTATCTGTCTGTCTGTCTGTCTATCTGTCTATCTATCTATCTATCTATCTATCTGTCTGTCTGTCTGTCTGTCTGTCTATATATCTATCTATCTATCTATCTATCTATCTATCTCTGTCTATCTATCTATCTATCTATCTGTCTATCTGTCTATCTATCTATCTATCTTTTTTTGAAGGATTAAAGTCAGTAAGGTAAAGTTAATCATAAATTAATCATTCTGCACAGTTTTATTCCATTCATTCAAACTTGTTTCTTATATCTTTATCCACAGGTAAAGCCCTTGGTGATTGTGTCCTAATGGTCCAAATGTCCAAAAACGGCTATAGTCCAAATACATAACAGTGAAGTTCCAGGAAACAGAGACTTAGCGGGACAGGAACACGCAGACTGTGAAGCTGACAGGGAATTATCTCAGAATTTCAGCTGACAGGTTCTGTCAAGGTTCTCTGAATGTTATTAACAAACGTTCTTCCAGTAACATCAATACAACGTTGGTTCAAAGTTATCTGGCCTTTAATAATGTTCTCAAAAAATTAGCGACAAACATACTTTTTTTCCGTTATTTAACATTATTCATCATCCATGGAATGTAAAAAAAAAAAAAAAAAAAAAAAAAGTGGTAGTTGTAACATTTTTTAAATGTTACTTCTTGTTTTAGAATGTTCTTTCAAAAGTAACATTTCATAATGTTTGAAGAATGTTAAAATAGAATGTTCCCTTATCGTTCACACAACCAAGAAAACACATTTAAAAAACTGGACATTCAGGAACATTCAGAAATAATATTTCATAACTTAATGGGAACATTAGCTCAATGTTCTTAGAACACACACACACACACACTCGCGGTAACACAAACACTTCGTACCTTGAGTGACCAGCAGCAGAAACACAGTGAGGATCCTCGTGTCCATCTTGACGATCAGATGTGTGTAGTGAGCACTACATGAGCAGCAGTGTTTAGTGTGCTCTGGATTACTGTAATCCACACATCCAATAATAGTCCTGATCAGTCTGTGCGTGACGGATTCTCTCTCTCCATCCCGGAGGAAGATTCAATGCGCACACTTTGAGTTCTCAGTGGTTTCATTGAAGTATTTCCACTTTGTCTCGTGTTTCTCTTGAAATCAAACAGTCTCCGGGTCTCACAGACAAGGCTTTAACTATGCCTGGAGTAAAATACATGTGTTTTGAGCTGTTTTAACTGAAAGCATTTCTTAAAATATGTTTTTTTCTAAGGCCCATTTATAAAAGCTACTTAAATGTCCTAATTGAACTAAGGCTTAATCCTGGCTTAATCTAAACCTTGTCTGTGAAACCGGGCCTAAGTCTCTTAAACTGTGTGTTTGTCTTCACACGATTAGAAGAATGAAATGAGTCCAAATAGAAACATCAGAAGTTTATTTATCAAATGCACATCCAATTGCACAACTAATGAACCTAACATGAATCTTGGGGAAAAAGAGCAACTATGAATAATAATTAAGCATTTTATATCAAATGAATTCCCAAACCTCGCACACTCTAAATAAATTATAACTTTAAAAAAAATCTAAATTAGCTGGTTTTATTCAAGCCAAAAATATTATTTAATGTATTTAATGACTGAATCTACCTTAATATATTCATTAGGCTAGCCTACTAACAAAATTATGATTTACTATCGCAATGGCATTTGATTGAATGTCTTAATTAGGGAAAGAAGATTTAATTAAGACTGAAATGTTTCACCTGTGCTGAGACGAGCAGAGACGCAATAAATTGTTCCGGCGATCAACAGCGTCACTTCCGGTTCTGTGAATGCGGCTTGAACAGCATCAATCATGAAAACATCATCTGACAAGAGTTTGAAATCCTTGAAGAAGTCCATTAAAACAGGCAGGACACGCAAACAGAGCATCGGGAAATATTCTGCCTACATCTACAAGATTGAGAAGGTGTGTTAAAGAAAAAAAAGAAAAACATTTTTTTTTTAATTAATAGTAAATAGTATTTTTTTCCGTCATAAAATGAACGGTAACACTTTACAATAAGGTTCATTAGTTAATTTATTTACTAACACGAACTAACAATTAGCAATAGGCTACATTTGTGACAGTATGTATTCTTTGTTAATGTTAGTTAATAAAAATACAGCTGTTCATGTTAGTTCACAGTGCATTAACTAATGTTAACAAAAGGCAACAACCTTTGATTTTAATGACGTATTAGTAAATGATTAAATTAATAACTAAGATTAATAAATGCTGAAGTAGCCTGTTGTTCTTTCTTAATTCATGCTAACTAAGGTAGCCTTGTTTACTAATGGACCTTAAGTGTTAACAAATTAACATTTATCTTTTGATGTTGCTTTTTCATTATTATTTTAATAATTCATACAACAGAGCCTAAAGTTGTATTTTTTGGACAATTTTAAAGTGACAGTTTTTATTTTTAGGAGCTGTCCGCTGGCGTGAGTGACGCCGTCTGTCTGATGGGACGCCGGGCAGATGTGCACGCGCAGGTGGGCACCGAGGCCGCGCGCCTCTCCAAGTTCAACCGGAGGCGCGTGATCACGCAGCGAGAGATCCACACCGCCGTGACCGCGCACCGGGGCAAACCGTCTAAGTGACCAATTGGAGATCAATTATACACTCTTAGACTTTTAAATTAATAAAGAGGCTTTGTTTTTTAAACCTTTGTCTTTACACTGTGGCGTTTTGTTTTTGCACTACACTTTCACTTTTAGTTTCCTTTAATGCCGGGGCCAGGGACCCCCTCATTTTTATTACTTCGATAATGACTCCTTGGTGGGAATAAATAGCTGTTTTATTGGTGCAAACGGTCCCTGTTGAATGGCCAATCAATTTATATTTCAGCACCGTTTTTATTCTACTTACAGTATTTTATGTAGAGTTGCACAAGATCAAACTTGCTTTGAGAGAGAGAAAGCGTTGCGTTTTATTACATTCAGAAATAATGTAAAATAGTTTAAAGCCTAAATGAGAAAAAAATGTTAAAACACTATAAACATGTAGGCCTATTTTACTTCCCCTCACTCCAAATACTTTGAATTCATGGTATTCAGAACAGAGCAAAACTGAAATGTACCTATAGGCATGTATAGAATAAAAATAAGTTCGTGCCTTTTTTTTTTTTTTTAAATGCCAAGCAGCCGGTAGCAAAGTAAAATTAAGTACACAATGCTTCCAATCTTTTCTTATAAAGGCAGTTTTAGCGTTTATTTAGAATGAAGGATATGAATTTGCACATGTAATTGAGCCCTTGTTATTTCTGCTTCCCCGTTTTCTGTAATGGCAAAAGAAAGAAAAATCTGTAAAAAGGTTCATGGCGACAATCGTCACTTGGTGGCGCTGTAACATCAGTGATGACGTCATATAGACACTGTTTGGTGATTTAAATGAATTAACTGGTACTAGCCTAAAGGGAAAGCGCCCTGTTCATGTCCAAATCGTTTAGGCAAACAGCCAATTTATAAATAATAATATTAATAATTTGCATACTTTAATAACATTTGAAACACGTGACTTGCCCCACCCTGACATATCAGAAAGAGCTTTATTGCCAAGTGTGCTTTTATTTCATATTTTATTTATATATATATATATATATATTTAATGAAAATAGGGTACTCTTGCCCTGACAACATAGTTTAACCTTTCAGATAAAATAACAATGAAAAGAAGAGGAGTTTATATCCGCAAATGAGCCCGTTTGTGTGATTGGCCTTTTGACTCTAATCAGTTTAAATTAAAATCAGATCAAATTAGTAAAATTGAAGTCTTGCTTACAAGTTTCAGTAATCCAATGACAACAGATTATTATAGGATACCTATGTACATGTATATAAAGACACGAATGCACAAAATTATACATTAATAGAGTAGCCTACATTTTGTGTTCAAGTGCATTATCAGTCTCAACTGAGAGCCTATAATGTGTCATCTAGCCAGAGTGCCAATAAAAAGACATGTGAATGACAAAAAGCTATTAGGCTTTATTAGACTGGATGTTTTTTACCAGGTACAGGCTGAACAAACGCTTTTAAATCAGACACTAAATGTGATCCTCTGTTCATTCCCTTTTAAAAACCTGACCACCTTTAAACCGCTTGACAATCACCCTTCCAACAACACTGAGTGGAGGAGTGGCTCAAGCGTTGACTGGCGCACATATCAACCAATCAAATGTCTGCGTTCCTTACTGGGCGGGAATAACGGTCTTTTTCTCACCAATGAAAACGCCCCGAGCGAAGCTTCCGTCCAATGAGAAGCTAGCAGTCAGCTGACGCCGTCTCGCATCTCTTGTACACAAGCCTCGAGCTGAGACAGACGCGAATCACTGTGAATCCAGAACTCATGTGAATTCATCCCTCATTTACTAACGGACCTCTTCACAAAGGTATGTCGTGTGCTATTTGATCATTTCCCTTCTGAAAAAGGTTGTAAACGCCTCGCGTGACTCAAAAGTGTTAACACCAGCTGCGCATTGGAGATCACATGCTTATTAGTTACAAGGCATATGCGTTAATTAGCTTTGCAATCAAATCTCTAGAACGCATAAGTTATGTGCATTTGGTCTGTGATTTAATTTATATCTCTGTCTGTGCAAATGAACTGGCACAGTAATACTGCCGATCAAGGAGTTTGGTCATAATGACAAAATCATTACATTATCCGCATGACATGCATTCTTCACAATATAATAATAATAATAAAAATAATAATAAGAATAATAATAACAACAATAGTAATGTATGCTATTATAAAAATAGTAAAATGTGAAAAATATATTAGATATGTTCCTTTTTTACACGTTTTTTAAATGCAGAATAGATGCATTGAGTTTATTGTTGTAATTTATTTCATGTTATATTAAAAGGATAGTTCATTTAAAAATGAAATGTTGTAATTAATTGACGTTTCAAACCCGTTAGACATTTGTTCATCTTTGCCAGCTTGAAACTACCACTTTCTCAGCTCTTGCGTCAACACAACACGCATGTGCGGGTTAGAGATACATTTTGTAAATAAAGTGGTTAAGGATGTGTTTTTGCATGAACAAAGCACTCACGTCACTTCATAAAATTGAGGTTAAACCACTGGAGTCACATGGATTACTTTAATGATGTCTTTACTTAAAGACAACTTAAACAGTTGGCAGAAAATCGGATGTGTAACAGTGCATTAGATCTGTGCATTTCTTCTTAAAGCGACAGCAGCCTAATAAACCATCCGTTTCATTAATGTTAATTTATAAAAATCACACTTCTTTTGACCGAATCACATTTTTGTATCTTTATTATGAATCAATATTTAATTCATACAGTGAAGACTAGCCTATATAGTGGTTTATTTTTTTATTATTCAGTTTCTGTAGTTTTTCTTAAGACATGTAAATAAAACTAGGCTACTGTACCAGAGAAACTTAGTAGTTTGATTATTTTAGTAGTTTTATATTTGCAAAAGTGTTATTTTTTTGTATCAAGGAATTTGATTTATGTACTTAGTAGTTTTTCTCTTAGTCTCAGGCTTACTTAAAGGACATTTGTTTTATAATATTGGGTTGAATTTTGGGAAGAAAAACGAAATAAATTTCAAGGGTTACAATTAACTCTTTTAATTTTTTATTTCCTCGTCTACACCTATTAAACTATATACCGCAGTCAAAAATGAAAAGTAGCACAAAACGGTAAACTACTGTACAATCAAATCTATGCATCGAATCGAAATTTGATTCAAAATCGAGAATTGATGTTTAATCGAATCCTGACCTCAAGAATCTAATTGAATCGAATCATGAGATGCCAAAAGATTCCCATCCCTAGTAATTAATGACAGAATGTTCATTTTTGGGTGAACTATCGCTTTAATTTGCATGATTCTGTGCCAATCCTGAATGGCTTATTGTTTAAATGACAGTTATTATGCTCTTGTTTACGATGGTCTCCTGTTCTCCTGATCTCTCCTCACTCATCTCTTCCCCACAGATGCAGTTCATGCTGTTGTTCAGCAGACAGGGGAAGCTCCGTCTGCAGAAATGGTACGTTCCTCTGTCGGATAAGGAGAAGAAGAAGATCACTCGAGAGCTGGTGCAGACGGTTCTGGCCCGCAAGCCCAAGATGTGCAGCTTCCTGGAGTGGAGAGACCTGAAGATCGTGTACAAGAGGTCAGTGGAGCTCCTCGCTGGTGTGGAGCTGTGCATTGTTTTATACTTTAACTGAGGAAAAAACAACCTGTCCACTAATCACTGTAATCTTATTCACAACATTCTATCCCATGATTCACAGCACTCGAATTCACCTTCCATTACCGTTGTGACAAATAAAGTTACATTAGTTTCTGTAGACATAAAGTCGTTTCAGAAACATTGCAAAATAATCATCAGCTAGACACCAGTCGCTGAATCAGACGAGCAGCGTAATAAACAGGTCATGTGACTATTCGGCATATTACTGTTTGAAACATTTATTTGAGAAATGATGGGTTTCTTCTGTACCTATTATGATTTTTATTAATATTTTGAATGTTTTAAATGTTATTTTTAGTGAAAGTTTTACTAATTTTGTATTTTTGTAAATGTATTAGTTTTTGTTAAATGGGTCTAGAGTTTGTATTATTTTTTATATTTTATATTTGTAGTTTTATTTTTATTTTAGTGCTGTCAAATCGATTAATCGTGATTAATCGCATGCAATATAAAAGTTTGTATGTATGTATGTGTGTGTGTGTGTGTGTGTATGTATGTATATATATATATATATATATAATATAGAGAGAGAGAGAGAGAGAGAGAGATATAGTGTGTCTGTGTGTATATATACTATATTCACACAGACATACATTTACAAACTTTTATATTACATGCGATTAATGAATTTGACAGCACTAATTTTATTAATTTTATTACTTCAACTTAAACTAAATGAAAATGAGATGTTACTAGCTTTTCTAAAATAAGTTTACTTTTGTATATTTTATTTCAGTTAACGTTTACGGTAACGCTATAATAAGGCATTAGTTAAGATGAAGTAACAGTGAAAAAAACTTCTAAAGCATTGGTTAATCTTAATTATTGTTGAATTTAACATTTACTAATACATTATTAAAATCTGTTGCTAATATTAATGGCCCTGAGCTGACATGAACTCACAATGTTGTATTTTCATTAACTAATGTTAACAAAGATGAATAACAAAAGTATTGCTCATTGTTAGTTAATTTTAGTTAATGCAGTAATGTTAACTGGTGGGACCATGTTGTAAAGTCTTACCATGTTTAATTTATTTCAAGTTACAAAGTTTTTAGTTTTTATGGTTTTAGTGTCAGTTTTAGTTAGTCAGTTGAGTGCATATTGAGCGAGTTTGAGATTAAAAGTCTTCATCTGTTTTATCAGTGTGTTTTCTGGGTTTGGAATGATGCATAGTGTGTGTGTGTGTGTGTAACTACTTTGAAAGAAGTTAATGAAAAAACTTCTTGGCTACTAATTGAACCATGCTGTGGGAAAAACTCCTTCCTGAATGTCTTTAAATATTATCTCAGGTTTTGCTTCAGTTCAAGTCGAGCTTCTTGTCACGTGATTGGTGGGATTTGCTCATGATGACATCAGCTATTAGAGTGTTTTCAGTATGAAAGTTGCATTTGCTGCCCATTTTTTTTATGTTCAGAGTAAAATTTTATATGCAATGAAAAAAACATGGATTTGATTTATTTTTAAAAATTTTCTTTGTGATTGCGTGCACAGATGAAATGTCACAGTAAGAGAAGGAACACGTTTTAAGAAAGTAGGTAAAGAGAATTTTGATGACAAGTTATTAAAATATGCACATACACAGAGCTTGTTTACAGGCACACAGTAATGGAGGATGGTAATTGGTTTATGGATGTGATATTTCCCGTCTCTGGAACGCCGTTCTTCGTGTAGTTTGAGTTACTGTGTCCTGCACACTATCACATGTTCTCCTCAGGATGAAAGCCATCTTCCTTGAGATGAGGGTGTTTCCATGGCAGCTGGAATGGGGGGGTACATAGACACTGACCTGAGAACTCACACACACTCACTCACTCTCTCACACACACTGACACACACTGACACACACTCACACACACTCAGGGAAATGGACCCCCAAGCATCCCACCTGTACCGGCACTGCAGTGTTTGATATTGATATCATTTTTAATTTCATTGTAATCACCAGAATAACAGTGACACTGCTAGATTCTTGTAGACTGGGTAAACCCTGATGATTTGAGTCCGAGCTGGACACCTGTACGTTCTTCTATCCTGCTTCCGTTACAAATCTGCGGGGACCAATCACAGACCGGCTTATCCGCCTGGCGTGCTATTGGCGGGTTTAATCCAATCCAATTCCTTTTAACCTCTCGACGAAGCTCAATGGCTTCTTTAGTTTAGCAAACAAATCGCTCGAGTGGCTGTAAATACCATAAACTTTCATGTTTTTTTTGCACAACCTGCAAAAATCGCTGGATGCTATTAGGGCTGTCACTTTACGTTCGAAAATCGATTGCACAATCGATCAGACCAACCAACGCAAGTTTCGAAAACGAAAATAGGGAATCGATTTGAACTTTTCTCGGAGCGCGTCCAGCTCGTCACGATACGCCCGCAGCGAACGCGCGTCACACAGCGACTGCAGGCTCTGACACACACACATAACAGCAGATTATACTTCTGCATAATGTGTCTCTTTTTACTACAAAACTGTGAATTCTGCCGGTACTCAGACAGTCTCATGCATATAGACAGATTTGGGCTACGGTCTACAATCGCCTACGTTGGCGAAATTTGTTTGACTTCTAATGGTAAACACAGCCATGTTGAAGCCTGCAGTGCAGTGATGTTTTTCATTGATGTTATGGCTTATTGTTTTTCGAGAATGTTGCACTCCTGTTTGTCATTGTGCACGAAACTTCACGCCAATAAATCATCAGGAATATTTGCTGACTTGTGCGCGTCTCAAGCCTTGTTTATACTTTCGCCTGGCTCCGCAGCGTGAGTCTCCGCAGACTGCGCGCGCACCTCCCCAAACGCTCGCCGTTGTACTATTCTTTGAAACGACAGGGGGCGACTCGAGTAATTGTCCTCTAAACCATCAGGAATCAGCGGTGAGAAGAAGAAAGCTATACACACGTGACAATGTTTATTTTAGTACACCACCACCAATACCACACTACAAAAAGAATCGTGTAAAACCCAGTAAACCCTGAGATTATTACTCGTGACAATAAAACAAAAGATATGGATATGCGAATGTGTTTACAACATAACTAAATTTACTATCTCTTACATATTTTCTAATTTCACTAAACATTTCATTAAGTTTCATGAACATTTTTATTAAACATGGACCTTTATGTTCATTAAAAATACTTTTTATGCTATTGTTTGCTCATTTTTTAAATGTAGGCAACTCATTTAGACGTGCGCGCACCTTCGCGCTCGTGCAGACGCGTCGAATATAAACCAGGCTTCAAGCGCGGCGCGCCCTCTTTACGTTTGTCCTAATGCTTGTTAGTTGTCCGTGGATTTGCCTATATTTAGCGTTGAAAATGGAAACGTCTTTAGACATGGAAAATAGATTTTACAGTCGATTCAATGAACACTTATGTCTCAAAAATCGAACAGGATTTTTTCACAAAAGTGACAGCCTTAGATGCTATTGCTTCTGCAAACCGCTGATCAATGCTGCAAACCAACACGTTTGATGACACGTTTCCTGCCTGGAGTTTTCTCTGCAAAGTACGCCACCTGGATCGTTGGTCTGATTGGTTGAAGGATTATCCAAATGCGTACAGAGTCATTTGAGCTACGCCTGTTGATCACGCCTCTTGTGCAGTAGACAACACAGAGCAGACTCCCCAGACTAATGTTCAATCTTAAAAGACTGAGCTTGGTCTGGTTATGGCCAGACTAAGATTTTTGCCATTCCTATAGAAAATGTGAATGTTTTCCCATGTAAAACTTCCCACTACATGCAGTTGGCCCCGATCACACCGAGCGTGTTTTTCAGGTTCGAAATCACGAGGCGCACAACACTGCCTTTCTTGGCCCCGATCACTTATTTTTATGTTGCTAGGCAACCACAGAAACAGCTGTCCTGTCAGTCAAGTACACGTCATATTAGCCTTTTATTAACTTTATTTACTTTCTGTTAACATTGTGGCAGTCACGGTTCGTGAAGTCGTTCAGCTCCTGGTAACCGTGCGAGAGCACCACAAGTTTATCCTCCATCATTGCAGTCTCTGGACGTTCAAAGCAACTGTAGCTTTCGTCACTACACCGGAAGGCCCGCCTCTCCATTCATTCAATTGGACAGTGGAATAAATTTTTCAATAAAAATAAATCTGGCTATAAATCTCCACCTCCAACATCCTCACACTCATAGCCTACTAGCCGAGACTCTTCTTTATGTGTACAGATGTGACGTAATGACGCAAACACATGCTCGAATTTCCCGCGGAAATCCACCAGTACCACTGGAATTAAAAACATTATTACAAGCTTACCGTTTTGAATCGAGCTACGGCAAGCAGAGAGTTCTGAACACTGGCTCGTTATGTACTTGGTCAAACGTTATTTTTGGAGAAATTTTTTTTCAACCAAAAAAAGTTACGGACTGCAGCTTTAAAATGTAAAAGTTGTTTTTTTTTCTGTTGTTTTTTGTTTTGCTCTGAGTTGCTTTTTTTCAACTTCAAAAACGCGAGCCGCATAAACAGCACGCAGAACGCTCACTGCCATAGGAGAACAATTCAAAAAAGGCGCCTCTCACTGCAAAAAACGCGTTCGGTGTGATCGGGGCCTAGGGTGTTTGAGTGGTTGATAAGGAGCAGGTAATATAAGTGTCCCCTAGAATGTGTCTGTGTAGTTTCAGCTCAGAATACCCCACACATCATTTATTAAACCATGCTGTAAATGCATTTTTAAGTGGAAGGAAAGACACGCTGTTTTCATGCATGTGTCTTTAAATGCAAATGAGCTGCTGCTCCGCCCCCTTTCCAGAAGAGGGTGGAGCCTTTACAGCTCGTGCCTCAGATACTCTGACAAAAACTAAAACATCTGTTGTCAAATGCTCACAATCTTTTGCTTAAACACAGTCGGTTATATCTATATGAAACCGCATGAGTATATTAGATCTGTGTATTAAAGTGACAGCGTAATATACAGTACTTACTGCTATGTATGCTGTTAATATGAATCAAACAACAAAAGAAAATCAGAAAATCACTCACTGCTCTTGACTGAATAACCTTCGCAGCTTTAATAAAGAATACATTTCTTATTTGAATGCTGTGGCGAGGAGATGAACATGACAGACTGTGTAGAGCTCACAGAGGGGCGGGGCTATGCTAATAGGGTGGAGTCTGTCAGCAGTTGTGGGCGGAGCCTAAGTAGATTTGAGGTCACATTGGAGAAAAATATAAAAATGAATTTAGGATAATAGGTCACATTTTAATACTTCAGCACATTATTCTGTGTGTGTTTACACTGGATTGTGTGTGTATGAGTGTTTCAGCTTCTGAAAACCAGAGGAATACAAATATAAACTTTGGCACAATTGATTTATCGGCGTATGATGTTGATGTTGTGTTTTCTGGTGTATCTGAAGTGAGAGTGTCCGTGTATCATTTGTATTCAGTAGCATGAGTGAATTTAAAATATGCGGCCACACGTTTGGTGTATCCCTCGCTGTGTCTTTGTGTCTGTGTCCTGATTTCTTCTGTTCACGATCACACATGATCCACAGGAGGACATACACCGTAGTCTTTCTTTGTATTATTGTTCCTTAAATCTAATTATAATGAATACAGATCAACAAACCCAAAGGCTGTTTCTTTAAAGAAAGCGCTTTGCATTGTTCGAGGGAATGATTTTTACATTGAAGGTCGTCCCTGTATTATATACAGGTAAACACACATGGGTCAGAACGATTAACAAATGCTGAATCATTCCATTAAAAAGAGCGACTGAGCACTTTTATTTAATATTTTGCTAGCGGTGGAAAGGTCATGGGTTCAGTTCCCAGATGAAACGTAAACCTTGAATACAATTTAAGTTGCTTTAGATGAAAACATCTGCAAAATGCATACATTAATTTTTTTTTATTTGATGTAAAGTCTAGTTTTTTTTGTTACTCCTTCACTCGATTTTCATATATTTGTATTGTATTTGAATGCATTCACCCCATTTGCATATTTGTTATTTTATTACTTGTTCTCTCATTTTCTCTACATTCGCTACTTCTTAATTTTTATTTATTTATTACTTTTTCATTTTATTTGCATATAATTTTTTACTTGCTCTTTCCCATTTGTTTATTTTATTACTTAAACGTTCAATTTGCATATTTTATTCCGTAAGCAAATCATTTGCATATTTTATTGCTTCGTAAGCACACATTTGCATATTTTATTACTTAAGCATCTTATCTTGATCTTATTTTATTTACTGCATTTGCATATTTTTATATAATTTAATTTCTTTGCTGCTTCTCATTTGCACATTTGTTATTTTATTACTTTCAGTTATTTTGTCTATTTAATTTAATTTTATTCACTCCATTTGCATAGTTTGATTTAATTTTTTTACTTAAAATTTAAAGTTCTTTTCTTTCTGTTCTTTTCTTGTTCACTTGATTTACATATTTTTTGTATTGTATTTTATGTGATTTACATTCACTACTTTTGCTTTTTTATTATAATACTTTTTCAGTTCATTCTATGTGCATATTATTATTATTATTTTTATTTGTTTTTGTTTTTTTAAAATTTTGTTTATTCTCACCATTTGCAAATGTTTTATTTAATTATTTATGATCTTTTTTACTGTATATTACCCATTATTTAGCCGGTGTTTGCAGCTGAACACAGTTGTGCTGTCGGCGAATCAGATGCAGTTTGTCCTGCCAGTAAAACACACTAAACTGAGGCTGATACCGATGAAAGAACGAGGTCTAGACGGAGGAGCAGTAATAATGAACATGACCTTGTGTCTACATCAGTTCCTCTGGTTCTGCTCAGTGTGATCGGGCTTTGGTTCGGTTCCAGAATCATCCCCTCACGGCTCGCCCCGTCTGACCTCTGACCCCAACCGCCCGCTCAACAGCCTGATTATCTGTCTATCTGTCTACAGATCTCATCCAAACTGAGCATTAGCATTGCTAAGCTGTGTGTGTGTGTGTGTGTGTGTGTGTGTGTAAATGAAACGCCAGTACAAGCTTATTCATGTTGTTCTGTATAGCAAATGGAGACATGCTCTCTTAAAATGACATGTTCCTTCCTGATTGGCTGGTTTTGATTTTCAGTCACACAGGTTTTTATACTAGTTTGTGTGGAAACAAAGTTGTGTTTGCAGGTACCAATGATGATTTGAGGAGTAACTAGATAGAGATGCACGACATATTGGCCGATACCGATATTGTGGCCAATATATGTTCATTTTTTAATGTTATCGGCCTGATAAGAAAAATTGTCCAATATATTAAAGCCAATAAGTAATGTATTATTTTCTTCAGCTGAGACGCTTCAGATACACACTCTTCACCATGATGGTTTTGAATTGCTTGAAATATGATTGGAATCACAAGGAAAATACAGTAAAGTGCAACATGTCTGTCATGTCGGCTACATAAAACTATAATGAGAACCTCATATTTGTGTGTTTGGGACATGGCTTTTAATGGTGAGACTTTTGTTTTTGTAATCAGGCTCTAAAAAATTATATAAAAATTTGGATTTATATTTATCGGCCAATATATCGGTTATCGGCTTTTAAATATCAAGAATTATCGGTATCAGCCAAAAAGTTAATATTGGTGCATCCGAATAACTAGATGTACGCTGGTGTTGACAAACGTTCATGAGATTTGAGGCTTTGAATCTTTTAAAAATGTTTGTGGTACTTACACTAAAAACAGAAAACATAATGCATTTTGGCCATTCATTTACACAACAGTGAGATTTCGAGGGCCTGAAAACTTTTTAAAGTGTAGGTTTTTGAAAAAGATACAGTCATCGTCTGTGTAAACTATAAAAACACGAATTTGTGTAAACTACAAAAACACGAATTTGTGTAAACTGTGAGGTCAAGCGCATGTGTATTATGTTCGTTTAAATATATTGTATTTTACATTTATACTCCATTTGCATATTTTGTATTTTACTTAGTCAGCCTATTTGCATTTATTTAATTGTTCACACGATTTGAATATTTAATTTAATTTACTCAATTACTTAATGTTTGATTTTATTTTAGTCACGTCATTTGCATATTAGTTTATTTACTTGCATTCACTACTTTTAATTTATATTTTCTTATTGTATTTTATTACTTGTCCACTCATATTTTGTTTACATTTTATTACTACTTCACTCCGTTTACATATTTTTTACTTTTTTTTATTTTATTCACCCTATTTAAAGTTTAATTTTATTATATTTTTTTACATTCACTTCATATTTTTTATTGCGTTTTATTACGTGTTCTCTCATTTGAATATTATATTATTTTATGTTATTTGCTCCATTATTTTGCACTATTGTGTTCAGCTAGGCTGGAGTCCTGAAAGCTACTAGCGAGTGAACCCGATGTTAGCTATGCATATTCATAACAGCATTTAGAAGAACAGTTGTGTGTAGAAAATGTGATTTCATCCTCATTCTCTCTGCGTCTCACACACAAACACAGTGAAGAGAGGCTGTCCAGAATGACCAATCCCGTCTGCTGATGACAGCGGTACATTATCACGTTAAAACACTCGCTCAGCAGCTCTGGCCAGCCGGAGAGCCTCCGCATGTGAGGATGAAGATAAATCAAGTGTCAGCTGAAAGAAAGATATATTATTATTATTATTGAAACACACACACACACACACACACACACACACACACACACACACACACACACACACACTCAGTTTACTAGCATGCAGTTTTATGGAGCAAAAGAAAGTAGTAGACTGTCAAATCCCTTTTTTAACATGTGAATTGTTGCTTGGTTTTGTCTAAAGCAGTGATCATTTTAAGCTTTAACAAAGATTAATTATATTTAATTTATACAGTGAAGACTATGCAGTGTTGTTTTACATTTCATTATTCAATTTCTGTACCTGAATACTGTTAGACTTACCTGGAAAAACATAAAGCACTTTTTACAAGCATATTGTATTTACCTATGATCGTAATTTGTTTATTAGGGGTTTAAGCACAAAGTGCTGAAACCCTATTGTAATTGTCAGGGTTTTTATTATTATTCTGCCGTAAAACGCATCGTGCAGCCCAAACCGTAAATGCTGGAATCTTGAAACGTGGCCAAATGGTAGTCCTCAATTTGGGGAGAACCTATCAAAGTATGACCCCGATTGGCCAATAGGTGGCGCTACAGCAAGCAAAAGTATGAAATTGCTCATAACTCCTAGACGGTTTGTCCTAGACTCAAGTGTCTTATATCACTGTGATCCTTGGCTCAAGCCGGACATAATATATAATATAATATAATATAATATAACATAACCTATATCTCCGATTTCGGTTCCGGCAGGATAAAAATTCTGTCCAAGGAACTAGTCCCAGGTTTTTTGCCCAAACCAGTGCAGAAAGATTCTCTGTAGACTGAATATCAATAATTATCGGAAAAAAGTTTAAATTTCGATTCGCGGTCGCTAAGGGGCCCCAAAACGTATGCTGTGGGCGGAGCCACTTTTACTAAAATGGCTATAACCCGAGAAGCAAATGAGATAGCTTCACCAAATTCGGTACACATATGTACGGGCTCAATATTTGATGTCAGTGGATAAATGCTTGCCAAATAAAACTTAATGTCTTTTTATGCATGTGTGCTTAAAGGCCTTAAATGCTTGAACCCCGATAAATGCGGCTTGCAGCTTTAATAATTTTTTTTATGCACATTCACTTCCTTACACAATCACCTCAATCATTGTAGAATGATTAATTCTTTCCAAATAGAGCTATTCAAGTCATCTGTTTTCATATCAGCAGAAAAACAAAATCAGTTTTTTTTTGGTGACTAAAACTAAAACTGATGTTGTTTGTTGCAGATACGCCAGTCTGTATTTCTGCTGTGCCATCGAGGACCAGGACAACGAGCTGATCACGCTGGAGATCATCCACCGCTACGTCGAGCTGCTCGACAAATACTTCGGCAGTGTAAGTCAAAATTGACGTGACTTCTTGCTTCCCAAAAAAAAAAAAAAAAAAAGAACCGAATTACAGTGATTATTCCTCCCAATCTCAGGTCTGCGAGCTGGATATCATCTTTAACTTCGAGAAGGCGTATTTTATCCTGGACGAGTTCCTGCTGGGAGGCGAAGCTCAGGAGACGTCGAAGAAGAACGTCCTGAAGGCCATCGAGCAGGCGGATCTCCTGCAGGAGGTGAGGGTCATGTGATGCGGGAACTTTGCTGAGCCGGTTAGTTAAAATAATTGGTCTGTTGAGATGTTTATATCTCGCTTCCATCAGGGTTTGAAATTAACACCCGCCAAATGCGGGTATAAATCAAGTCAAATCACTGGCCAATTTGGCGTGTTACTTATTATATTTACTTATTATATTTTAAACTTTTATATATTATTATATTATTAACGTATTTTATCTACTCACTTTGCTGGGGAAGTTCATTTAAACCAAATCTGCGCAGATTTAGCGCAAAGTCATCATGATGTATTAAATGCAGCATATTCATTTGCAATGAAGCAATAGTGAGGATTATAAAGCATTTGGTTAACAGAAAAAACAGGGGGCTTTTTTTCCTAACATCCTACTTTTTTTATGTTTTTTGTACTGTATTGATCTGTCCACCTAAAACACATTTTTGGTGAAAAGGATGAGGAGTTGACAGGATTTTGTTTGAATAAGAAATGAATGTATGAAATCCAAATGTTATAATGTGTGTGTGCACATATATATATATATATATATATATATATATATATATATATATATATATATATTGATTTGTGTATATATTTATTTGTGTATATGCACATACATGTGCTAAACTGTGACGTAGTTAATCTGGTTTATTTCTTCTTCTTTTTTTCTTTTTTTGGGCTAGTAGAAGTTCTGAATGGCCGGTAACTTAAAAATTCAGTAGCCAAAATTGGCCAGTAAGTGAAAAAGTTAATTTCAAACCCTGGCTACCATAAAATACCACCACATCTGGTTTAATGAGTCTCTTGCCGCCTTGAGTACTGAGGTTTATTACCACCACAGTAAAGCAACGGGATCGTTTGCGTGTTTCATAGTGTTTCTGACCTTCGCACCGCCGCTCTGCTTCTCTCTCGCTCCGACTATTGAATTGAAAGGTAGAAATCCCTCAGGAGCTACATGTTCACAGTGACTGCTCTCGTGTGTGTGTGTTACCCAGCTTCCCCGGCGCTTGCAGAACAAAACACTCCTTTGTTCTTTACAGTTTAGAGGAACCGAGCTTTCACACACAATCTCTTCATCTTCATGGAGTCTCGCTCTAGCGTACAGATGCACAGATCTGCAGGATGTCCTGATGCTGGGCTTTCAGATTAAAGCTGAAGTGTATCTGTTTTGAAATTGAAATGCTTTCTCATATCCATTTTTTTTTATATGCAAGTCTAATCTGAAGAACCCTAGCAACACCATAGGAAACACCCAGAGCATTATAGCAACCACATACTGTAGCACCACACTAAAAACACACCTTGGCAACTACTTAGCAACACCTTGGAAACCACCCAGGACATTATTGCAACACATTAAAAAACTCAGAACTCCTTGGCAACTGCATAGCAATGTCACAGTAACCATTCAGAGCACTCTAATGACTTCCTCAGAACCGCATAGCAACACCCTGGCAACCATTAAAAATATTATAGCAACCACATACTGTAGAAACACTATAAAAACACCTTGGCAACCATCCGGAACATTATAGCAACTCACACACACAAAAAACTCAGAATACCTTGGCAACTGCACAGCAATGTCACAGTAACCACTAACAGTTGCCTCAGAACCGCATAGCAACACCCCGGCAACCATTCAGAGCATTATAGCAATATACATATAGCAACACACTCACTCAAAAAACACATTGAAACACTAACACATTAAAAAAATACTCAAAACACCAACCACTTAGCAACACCTTGGCAACCATCCAGACCATTAGATCAGCACACCAAAAAAACACTCAGAACCCATTGGCAACCACTTAGCAACACCTTGGTAACAATCTAGAACATTATGTACACACACACTAAAAACACTCAACTGCATAACAATGCAACTGTAACCACTCAGAGCACTCTAACAACTTCCTCAGAACCGCATAGCAACACCTTGGCAACTATCCAGGGCTGCGTTTCCCTAAAGCATCGTAAGCCTAAGTAGATTGTTGAACCATTGCCACCAATGGTCTCTACCATCAACTTGGCTCACGATGCTTTTGGGAAACGCAGCCCAGAACATTATAGCAACCACATACTATAGCAACACACAAAAAAACATTCAGGACACAGACAGCCAGAACACCCTAGTAACACCCTAGCAACCACCAAGAACATCTGGGCAATCACATAGCAAGCTGCTATGAACGCAACCATCCAGAATCATTTGGCTACGATCCAACAGCTGCATAAGAACATGTTAAAAAACTACTCAAGACAATAGCAACTTCATAGCAATGCCATGACAACTATATGATGGATAGATGCACTTTTATGATGGATAGATGCACTTTAATGATGGACAGATGCACTTTTATGATGGATAGATGCACTTTTATGATGGATAGATGCACTTTTATGATGGATAGATGCACTTTTATGATGGATAGATGCACTTTTATGATGGATAGATGCACTTTTATGATGGATAGATGCACTTTTATGATGATAGATGCACTTTTATGGACTTCAAAACAGAAACAGCCATTCACTGCCATTATAAAGCTTGGAAGAGCCAGGACATTTTTTAATATAACTAATATACACCACCTTGGATGACTTGAGAGTGAGTAAATCATGGGCTAATTTTCATGTTTGGGTGAACTATCCTTTTAAAAGCAAAATATGAGACAAGACTGTAGATATAACAGAGATAACTGCATTGCATTCAAAGTTTTTGTTGCAGAAATGACACACTTCAGCTTTAATCCAGGTGTGCTGATGCCAGCCTGGCTGTAGATAAATGAACTTGCTTCATGAGTTTGATGTCTCTCTTCTCTCTCTTGCTCTCTGTATTCTTCCTTCTTTTGCCCGACCCAACTGTTTTGATTTACAGAATCTAGATTTTCAGATCCGTCTGCTTCCAGGTATGATTTATGGATCATTGATTAGCGTCTGTAGCCATCAGTCTCCCTGTAGCTCTAGTCATTAATCTGATCCCAGTGGAGCGGGACTGTGTTCTGCATGCCGTGAACTTCTGGATACAGGAAGTTGATGACATGCTGAGTTTTTCCCTGGATAAAGAGATTAGAGAAATTAGTTACTATAGTTTAACTGAGTGAATCTCACTAAAAAATGGGTCACATAATCACCTCAAAATCAAAAGAAAAGAATGCGAAATAAGGAAATTGATTGTCACATTCAAAAATCTTAATTTTGTAAAAACAATTCCGCAAATTCCGCATTTCCCTCAAAAATCAAAGGGAAAAAAGATTTAAAAAAAAAAATTTTTAAAAACCTTTTAGAACAGTGTGAATGTGAATAACATTTTGACCAATATATTTCCACTCCATCCATTTTTGTCCCACTAAATCTATAGATATCTGCATTTTTACACATTGCATCCCAAAATCAAAAGAAAAAGAATGAAAACTTTTATTTTTTCATTACTTATTTTAAGTAAATATTAAGCCTTTTTTTTTTTTGCATTGACCATTAAAGTTTTTTTCCATTGCGATTGTTATTAGTTTCCTAATTTTCTTTATGTAAAATTATTTGCTTTTCTTTCTTTCTTTCTTTCTTTCTTTCTTTCTTTCTTTCTTTCTTTCTTTCTTTCTTTCTTTCTTTCGATTTTTGGGGTTGAATACATCCTTGACAGGTTTTGTCAGATTGACCCAGTTAGTTACTAATAAAACGAAGCAGTTTAGTTTCCTGTATAATTTCTTCTCATTTTCTCCCAGTGAAAAGGGGTTTTTGACTGAATGGATGTATGAATGATGTGATTGGATGATTCTTCCCACATTAAGGTTGATTTAGGCACTAGATACAGCCTAGATGAAGTAGAAATGTTCAATCAGCATCGGTAACTCAGAGCCGAAC
Source organism: Squalius cephalus (assembly GCF_949319135.1). Taxonomy (NCBI): domain Eukaryota; kingdom Metazoa; phylum Chordata; class Actinopteri; order Cypriniformes; family Leuciscidae; genus Squalius; species Squalius cephalus. Next base: position 33,289,921 of record NC_137139.1, read on the forward strand.
AGAGCTGTGGTTCATCATCTCTGACTGCCATCCCGACAGACTTTGTCCCGAGGGCCAAATTACAGACAGACAAAGGAGAAAATAGAGAACAAAGACTTGCTGTCCACGCTTTAGCAGCGAGACATGACCTAAATGTGCAGTTCAGCGACTGAGCACGAAAACACCAGCAGTGCCGAGATTTCAACTAGCTTTGCATCTTTATCGACGTCATGGTTCAAGTAATCATGCGAATATGCATTTATGTGAGAAATAAACGAATATGCATAAGTAATAAAAGCATTATCAGCGAGAGCATGCGGTTTGAGCCTCTGGGGCTGCCGTAGTCTCGACTGGGGCTTGGCCTTTATCTGCTGATTTGAGGTCAGATCTGTGTTTGATGTTTTAATGAGTTTGAGCTGCTGCTCCGTTTCTGCAGTTTGTGACTATTGTTCATACATTTAGCACAGTTTTATGAAAAATCATCTGTATGGCCTGGATTTCCAAACATTAAACTAGTCAAATTGCCTAATTAATGGTGATTAACAACTATTTTAGTACTTTTTTTATATCCGTGTTAAATGTATATAGTGTTTTTAACCCATGGATTTCTGTTAAATCCCATTTTCTTTCCCCCTCTAAAATGTTATTATTTACAAATATGTGTGAATTAATAAGTTATTGCATCAAAAATATTACCTTACACCAAAAGACTCATGATGTTGCATGTTTATATTTGTGGGTAAGTTATGCAGGCTAGTTAAATCAGTCAGTTGTTGGGCAGTTTTAAGAGATGTTTGTGGTTAAAAGCGCCTGGAAATCACATTTTCCCATGATTCTATACATTAGCCACAGATCGAGTTTTATTTCTTCACTCGATGTTCATTTCTCTGGCCAGCTGCAGAAACACAATCATGATGATAAGCTGTGATTCATTTTATATCATGTTGGCTGGATCGTGTCTCTGAACCACTTCAGTCTGAGGTTGAACACATTCTCATTCCCAATCTTAATCCAATTCCAAGAGTTCCTGGCCTTCTGTGAATCGGATTTGGCAGAACGGGGCTGTTTGATTGGCTGGTGTTTCTGTCCGTAGAGCCAGACTGAAGACTGGGGAGGTTTGGCCAATGAGGAGATCTTATAGGGGCCGGAGCCCCGCCCACGCTGTCAGCCGATTGGTAAATGGTGTGATTTGCCTGAGCCGATTGCTGATTGGGCATGATGAAGCTCTCGCTCGCTCTGATTGGAGGAGACGTGGTGACGTGACGAGGGGGGGGGTGTTTAAACTTCTTAACTCTTGACCTTTGACCTGGTCAAAATGTGGTCACAAGATTTCTAGCAAAAGGATAATCAGTCTTAAGTTCGAGCAAAACAGCATCCAGAAAAATTCATTATGTAAGAATTAGTTTAAGCATGCAACCTTATTCAGTTCACCGTTACATATTATGATGTATGAAATCATTCAGAATGGATTATTAGCATTCTAGTTATAGCAAACTCAGCGGTATATGAAGCCATGCATTTAAAAACTGCATATTTTACTTATAAAGAAAAGATCTGAAGGCGAACCCTAATCTGGCGTACTGTATCTAATGAATAATATGCAGATTGTGTCTTAAAGGGCCAGTGATAGTAATTCACGTCATGTCTTCAGTTATTGGTTCGCATATAATTATCATAATGGCGTATTCAGCAAACGACTGAACACATTCTGTGAATGCATGCATGTAATATGAATGTGTTGCGTTTAAAGACACACACCCCGTCTCCGCGATCAGACGCTGTGAATGTGTGTGTCGGTCTCTGACATGATGATGCCTGATGGGAACTAACTCACACTGGATGACAACTAATGCTTTAACTGCATTCTTATGCTCTCCGTGAATTGTGCCTGCATAAAGATGTGCATTACTCCCTCAGCTCAGGACGGGCGTCTCGGCTGTGTGTGTGTGTGTGTGTGTGTGTGGATGAGAGATGAGTGATGAGTGTGTCCCTTTTCATTTTGGGGCTTTGCCACTGCATAAATATCCCTCTGCATCAGAATAAATCACATTATGCGGCGATGGGTTTGTGTTTCTCTCTCTAGCTCTCTCTCTATCTCTCTCACTCTCACTCACACACTCTCTCTCTCTCTCACGCTCTCTCTCTCTCTCTCTCTCACTCTCACTCACACACACTCTCTCTCTCTCTCTCTCTCTCTCTCTCTCTCTCTCTCTCTCTCTCTCTCTCTCTCTCTCTCTCTCTCTCTCTCTCTCTCTCTCTCTCTCTCTCTCTCTGCCTTTTGCTAATGTTCTTAAAATTACAGTGGCTCAACCTTAAGTTTATCAAGTGACGAGAATACTTTTTGTCCGCAAAAAAACAACAAAAATAACGACTTTATTCAACTATTCATGTTCTTCTGTGTGAGTGAGTTCACGAGTGTAACAGCGCAGCGCTTCTGGGTTGTACGTCAGAACGGAGGCTCACTATTGGCCGACGCTGGTCATGTGTGTGATGCGTGTGATGTACAACCCAGAAGCGCTGCGCTGTTACACTACGTGAATTCATTCAGAGAAACACACAGAAGAAACTTGAATTTAGTTAATTAGTTGAGCAAATTCTATTAAGATTCAAAATTAAGCATTTTAGTACCTGTGAGTGTAAAGTATATAGGCTACAGAGAGATCTACACACATACAATTAATTAATTTTTGTAAATAACATATATATATATATATATATATATATATATATATATATATATATATATATATATATATATATAATTTTTTTTTTTTTTTTTTCAATTATACAATATTTCTTCTTTCAGGAATGTTCAGGGGCCGTATTCACAAAGCATTTTATCTTACCACTAGGAGTACTCCTAAATCGCACTAAAAGATTTTAGCTAGGAGTTTTCTCTTAAAAGTTATTCACAACGCCTTTCAGACCTACTCTTAGTAAAGAAAAATGACAACTCCTAAACTAAGAGTGAGTCTTCGTTGCTATGGATGATGTCATTACTCATGCACGAGCTTGACTGAAGTGACCACCTTGATTGGCTGATGATTGTAAGGCGGGAATGATTCCAAACACCTCCCCTACGATGATGAGTGACAGGTGACAGGTCTGAGAATGCGTGCGCTACACAAGTAGTGCGAAGGACGGAAGATGATGAATAACTGAATAAATAGCCTAAATTAATAAAGAGTATAAGGCAAAACAAATAGCCTATAGCCTAATGAAACATATGGATTGATGCAATATCTTTGCAACATTATTGAATTAATCTGTCACTATATGCCTCTGCCTACGTTTGCAAAGAGAAGAACATTTTAATTTGATTCACAATGAAACGTTACAATTAGTTTACATGCAATGAGTAGCCTAGTTTTGGTTGTTGTTGGTGGCGTTATTGCATCCCTAGTTATGCCTACAATGCAGAATTGTTCCTCGTGATTGGAAGCTCCTGTAGCCGCCGCATACGCATTTCACAACATCGCAACGTGAAATGCCACAAAAGCGGTTTGTGAATAGGTCTTAGTGAGTTAGGAGTCCTCTCGACTTCTTTTAAGCTGTCCCAGGCTTAGGTGCTACTTTTAGGGCTAAAATGCTTCGTGAATTACTCTGTCAAAAAAAATAGGAGTCCTAAAGTTACGAGTGACACGCCCTTTATTTTTAGGAGTTGCTCCTAAATTCGCCAGTTAGGAGCAACTTTTAGCCTTAAAATTCTTTGTGAATACGGCCCCTGGAGTTACTTTTATCAGGTGGATGATTGAAAAACCACTGGAAAAAATATTAATATTTTAATATTATAAAATTTCGGAAAGAAATAATATCTAAAATTATTATATATATTTATTATTATATTTTTTATATACAATTATTTTATTATATTATATATATATATATAAATATAAATATTATATATAAATATATTTGCTAAATGTATTCTCTTATTTTATTCGGGTGAAATGTGTCCTGGATATTGTTAATTTTATCATCTATTTTTTAATTTATTCTCAGTCTTTTTTATTTGTTTCTATCGTATTTAGTCAACCTTGTCCTGTTTTTGTTTAGTCAAGTTTTAGTCGACTAAATGTCTGGCCGTTTTAGTCTAGTTTTCGTCACTGATATTTAATGTTGATATAGTCACAGTTATCGTTTAATGGCCTTATTATTGTCGTCTCATCTTAAAAAACAAAAGCTTGCTGACGAACATTTTTCGCCATAGTTTTCGTTGAAAATGAACAGTTCTGGACTGATTTCATATTACTCAGTCAGTTTTAATAATCTGATTACCATTCTTTACATTCTCATTGGTATTATAAGGGTTTAATTTTGTGTGGCTTTACTTTTTCCAAATAACTTTTAAAATAAACCAATTTGAAGCTTTGGTGATGAACTTCAAACAAACGCCTGCCTCTGTTTGCTGAGGTGTTTTTAATTAAAAGCACACGGTTCTCCGTCAGCTTAGCTAATGAAACCTGGGAAAGTCAATCCGGAACATTCCTGAAAGAACAGAAGAAATCCCACACAGACTCGGAGCTCAAAGGCCCTCCGGCTGATCCGACTTAATTAGAGGACAGAGACGCTGAAATCGAGCCTGAAGCTCAGTTATATCCGTGTCTGATGAGAAACCTGTGGGAGCCGCGGCACTGTGGAGATGAGGAAACCCGTTGCCTTAAAATTATTAAGTAAATAAACGTAATGCTTAAAGGGTTAGTTCACCCAAAAATGAAAATTCTGTCAGTAATTCCTCTCCCTCATGTTGTTTCAACCCTGTAAGACCGTCGTTCATCTTCAGAACACAAATTAAGATATTTTTGTACGTCAGAACGTAGGCTCACTATTGGCCAGCATCACACGCATCACACACATCACACACATGACCAGCGTCGGCCAATAGTGAGCCTCCGTTCTGACGTACAACCCAGAAGCGCTGCGCTGTTACACTCGTGAACTCAGTCACACAGAAGAAAATCAATAGTTGAATAAAGTCGTTATTTTTGTTTGTTTTTTGCGCACAAAAAGTATTCTCGTCGCTTGATCAATTTAAAGGGGTAGTTCACCCAAAAATGAAAATTCTGTCAGTAATTACTCTCCCTCATGTTGTTTCAACCCTGTAAGACTTTTCTTTCATCTTCCGAACACAAATTAAGATATTTTTGATGAAATCTGAGAGCTGGCTCACTCCTCTATTGGTTTCTAGGTAATCGAAATCTGCCGGCCCAGAAAGTTAGTAAAGACATTGTTAAAATAGTCCAAGTGACTACAGTGGCTCAACCTTTAGTTTATCAAGTGACGAGAATACTTTTTGTGCGCAAAAAACAACAACAAAAATAACGACTTTATTCCACTATTCATTTTCTTCTGTGTGAGTGAGTTCACGAGTGTAACAGCGCAGCGCTTCTGGGTTGTACGTCAGAACGGAGGCTCACTATTGGCCGACGCTGGTCATGTGTGTGACGTACAACCCAGAAGCGCTGCGCTGTTACACTACGTGAATTCATTCAAAGAAACACACAGAAGAAAATGAAGAGTGGAATAAAGTCGTTATTTTTGGGGGTTTTTTGCGCACAAAAAGTATTCTCGTCGCTTGATAAACTTAAGGTTGAGCCACTGTAGTCACTTGGACTATTTTAACGATGTATTTACTAACTTTCTGGGCCGGCAAGTTTCAATTACAGAGAAACCTATGATGGAGTGAGACAGCTCTCAGATTAAATCAGAAATATCTTCATTTGTGTTCTGAAGATGAACGAAAGTCTTACAGGGTTGAACAACATGAGGGAGAGAAATTACTGACAGAATTTTCATTTTTGGGTGAACTATCCCTTTAATTGAAAAAATTAAGTTATGTGAACTTGACAACTCCACATTACTTAATTTTTTCGATTAAGCATGTTTATTTACTTAATAATTTTAAGGCAACGGGTTTCCTCAATTTTTTTAAGTCAACTGATCACTTTTTACAGGCTTCGCTGTGAGACAGGACAGTCCACGGCTGACCCTGAAATCGACCCCTATATCCTCAAATCGGGCGTTATTTGGGGGGACATCCAGTGTATTGATGTCCGAAACCATAGTGGACCTTATCGAGTGCACTCATTCAATCCCACAATGCACTGCAATAACGAGTGTACAACCAATGAACGCTCAACGGCTGTCCGAATTCACTCACTCCTTCAAGTGAGCAGTATTAGTGGACTAACGTAGGGGATAGTGAATGAGGGTTTAGAGGGCGATTTCGGATTCAGCCCATGTGTGTGTCTGTGGATCGATTGGATGCTGAGGTGGCTGTAAATCACGTGTGTGTGTGTGTGTGTGTGTGTGAATGTCCTGCAGGTGTTCTGAGTCCGAACATGTCCTGCGAGTCCTCCGTTCTCTTCCAGAGTTAGCCGGCTCGAGGCGAAGGCTTCAGGTGTGGCTCTCCTTCAGTCGTAGAGTCGTGTCTGGTAGTGTCGTTGTGCCTCTAGTTTAACACAGATATATCATGAGCTGTTCGTGTTTTATATGTGTGTGTGTGTGTGTGTGTGTGTGTAATGCCGTCCAGTCATTATGTTTTCGTGTTTCTCACTGTCCTCCTCCCTCACAGAGTTTATGGTTTATGTCATTGTTAACAGAAAACCAGTGCTGTACTTTACAGTGGCAGTTCTCAACTGGTTTTGTTTCAGGACTAACTATTATATTTTAGTTTTGTTATATTAATAATATTTAATACTTAATATAAATATATCAAATTACATATTTATTTATATAGAAATATAATATTGTATGTATATATGTATGTATGCATGTATGTTTAATATAGGATACTTAAATATTTAAAATATAAATATTTAATAGCCTACCAAGGCTGCGTTTATTTGATCAAAAATACAGTAATTTTTTTTTTTAAATATTATTATTGTTTAAAAAGCTGTTTCCTATGTGAATACACACTGTCGTTCAAAAGTTTTGGATTGGTTATATTTTTTTTACATTTTTTTCAAAAGGAGTCTCTTCTGCTCACCAATGCTGCATTTATTTGATAAAAACAAAAAAAGTAATATTATGACAATGTAAAACGGCTGTTTTCTATATTAATATATTTTAAAGTGATGAATTGATGAATAGAAAGTTCAAAAGAACAGCATTTATTTGAAATAGAATCTTTAGTAACATTATTAATTTAATTTCTTTTACTGTCACTTTTGTTCAATTTTAATGCATCCTTGCTGAATAAAAGTATTAATTTCCTTTAAAAAAAATACAAACTTTGGAACAATAGATATATTAGAATACAATATATTCCTTTCAGAATTTCATAATAATTACGTTTACTACAGAATAAATCTTGAGATTAATTGCAGTTATTTTAATCTCTTGACAGGATTAGTTAATATATAATCCTATTGTATAAAGTCTGGGCAGAATGTGTATTGAGTGCATTTACATGTACAGTAAAATGCAGATTACTGTTGGACATCTGTCGAGGTATAAGTATAAGATGACTGAATGTTACTCTGGGAATTTACATGCGAGGTAATGCACAGAAATCTGTCCGTTTAGATGAAACTGTTTTCACCAATAATCGGTGTGAGACTGTGCATGTAAACACAGTTGAGTTTAATGTGTTCACTGCATGTCGTCCTGCACGTGTCTGTCTGCATCTCTCACAGTTGTGTTTGTCTGCACCATTTTCAGTGTGTGTGTGTGTGTGTGTGTGTGTGTGTGTGTCTCTCCTTCAGCCCCGACATGAGTACTTTAACGTGCCTGTGTACTGATTGGCTGCTGCATGCTGAGCCACTCCCCCTGCACGCCTGACTCCGCCTCTGTCTCAGCGCCGTCCAATCAGAGAGCTGCATCTTGGACCCAGTTTCACCTGCAATTAGTGGATTCTGTCAGATAGTGTCAAATGTTTCATTGTGTGTTTAACTTGATGCTGGTCCCTCATCTGAATTGATTTTATTCCTGTATCTTGTTCAGGCGACACTCGTTCATGTAGTTTCAGGAAATCAAAACTTCGTCCAGCTTGAATAACTCTTATTGGTGGACGTCACCGGTTCTTCACTCTTACAAATGGACATTATTTAAAATACAGGGAGAAATTCATGAGTCCATCTGTGCAATCATATGGACTTTTCAGTCTTTGTTTCAGAGCAAAAATCCTATTCTTCATCAGTATCTTCATCTTGTTTTACAGTTGAAAACATAAGTGAATGACAGACTTAAGATAGAAAACGGGTTAGTAATATTTAATGCTGTTTTGATTCCCACGTAAGGATATTTTAAGATGTTTTATAATTATAATTTTTAAAATTATTTTTGCTTTAATGAACAAAAAATTATGTTCTTCCTCAGTATTTTTGTCCTGTTTTCCATCACAAATATCTAAACATTCTTAAATCAAGATGCATTTACTTGAGAAGCAAAATTACTTAAGATATTAAGTTATGTTTTCAGAAAAATTGGTAAAAAATTAAGTGAGTTTGTTTAACACAAGAAAAAAAATCTGCAAATAATCTGCAAATAAGGGGTCAGAAAAGATTATTACATTACATTACATTAATTATATTATATTCGGATGCACCGATATGGAAATTTTGGCCAATACCGATAACCGATAATTCTTTATATTTGAAAGCCGTTAACCGATATATTGGCCGATAAATCTAAATCCAAGTTTTTATATAATTTTTCAGAGCCAAAAAAAGTCTCACCATTAAAATCCATGTCTCAAACACACAAATCATAATGTTCTCATGGTAATTTTATGTAGCCGATATGACAGACTTGTTGCACTTTACTGTATTTTCCTGTGATTCAAATCATATTTCAATCAATTCAAACACAATGTTGAACAGTGCACATCTGAAGTGTCTCAGCTGAAGGAAATAATACATTATTTATTGACTTTAATATATCGGGCAATTTTCCTTATCAGGCCGATAATGATAACATTAAAACTGAACATATATCGGCCGATACCGATATAGTGGCTGATATATCGTGCATCCCTTTATTATATTATATTATATTATATTATATTATATTATAAATCCCTTTAAATTCAATTTATTTTTCTGACCCCACTGGCCTTTTTTTAAAATGTTAAGCATAAACTCACTTAATTTTGATTATTTTTCTCAGAAAACAAGGCTTAAAGGCACAATATGTAACTTTTTTGATTTAAAAATAGCAAAAATCACTATATCTATGTTATATATATTTTTTAGTTGTGTACTTAAATTATCCCGACTGTTTCCAACAACTTTCAAACCAGGAGAAATTTTAATTTAATTCGAAGACATGGCACGTTTGTTTATTTCCGTTTTGTCGCCGTCAATGGCGTCATATCCGCATTCTCCCTGGTTTCCGCTCGTACTGCCATGGTAACCAGAGCCCTCTGACAGTAACCAAGGCGACAGACGTGAACCACTGTGTAGTTCGCAATGTCTATTTTCTGTTGTTGTTTCGTTCAAACATTATGGACCATGGCAAGCAGACTTTGGATAAAAAAGGAGAACTAAAACGAGAATCAATATCAGCGCGGTGTTTTCGAGATGCCTAGAGCTCCACGTCCGAGACTTCGACCGCTCCTACATGTACTTTATTAAACAGGTGAGCACATTTACATAAAACTAATCAATGTTATATAGTTCAACAATGATAAAATGTTAGAATATGATCTGTATGTTATTCTAATGTTGATCTAGCTTACTGCTAGTCTCATACAGACAAACTAACACATACTTTTCAACACATTCAAATGCAGTTTAGTGTGATAGTGTAATGTTAGACCAGGTGAAACAGCGCTGCGTTACCTCACAAGTTTAATTTGTCTAATAAACTGACCTGTGAGTAGTAATTCTGCGTGTAGTTCGGTAGAATGAAATGTCCATATTCCTCTTATATCCGCAGGACTTGCGTCGCGTGTGGAGCTGATAGCTGTCTCTTAGCAATCCCGAACTGCTTCATATCACAGTCATGATAAAAACATCGATGTATTTACTCATCCATAAACATTACTAGATCGGCCGGCTTGACGTTGACGACAAGATCCATAATTCTTAGCAAATGTTGCGTCATCAAACTACGCCTTTGTTATTGTAAGAGGTTAGCGACCCCTAGTGGCGAAAACAATTTACATAGTGTACGTTTAATATCTTAAGTAATTTCACTTCTCAAGTAAATGTATCTTGATTTAAGAATCTTTAGATATTTGGAAAACAAGACAAAAGTACTGAGGAAGAACATAATTTTTTTCAGTGTGTTCGGTTTCTCTTAGGCGAACCCATCATCAGAATATTAAATGTAGGAATTTATAAATTATGAGTTTGTGTTAAAGTGCGGTGACAACTTTTAGTTTAGAAAGCCTAGTGAAAAATAAATGTACTAAAATGTATTTAAAATACATTTATTTTATGCTAAGTATACTACAAGTACATTTACATATTTATGTACTTTATATAAATACCCTGCAATTGCACTTTTAGTATACTAAATTTATAATCTTACAATCTGCTAAATTTGAACAACTAATTTTGTACTTGATGTACTTTAGTTATCCGGAAACAGTGCTGAAGTTCAACTAAATATATATTTAAGTGTATTTGTGCTAAAGTGGAACTATTGCAAGTATACTTTAGGAACACTTTAAATATCTTGCATTTAAAGATGAATGTTATACAGTGCTCATACTATCCTCAATAATAGTGATATTAAACACAATTTAGGCTAAATGTTGAGAAATGTGCATTGTGCAATAAATAAGTACTCATAAAATTTAATTATAATATTTATCAGTAAGTCTCAAAAGATATGCCAGTAAATATATTAATGTATTTGTAGTGCACTTAGTATGAAATAAATGTATTTTAAATGTATTTTGGTATAGGTTTTTATTACTAGCGAAGTTATATCAAATTATCAGTTATTTTTAATGTGTCCTACACACACACACACACACACACACACACACACACACACACACACACACACACACACACACACACACACACACACACACACACACACACACACACACACACACACAGATCGCTAACATATAGAAATGTTTTGAATGTCTGCATTAAATAATAAAATATCAGAACAAGTGTCATTTATTAACCCTGTAAAGCCTAACATGAAATAGTCAGAAAAGTGTAATATTTTGGAAGAGTTTATTGAAGCTTTAAGCAAAATGTTTTTTTTTTTTTTTTTTAAAATCGGAACGGAAAAGTTTTTTATGTTGAGTATCATATTTGATCCATCAGGCTTTTATGACTCATATAGTCTGTAATAGTGATAAATATGGAGGAAAAAACACCTCCGTTTTATTGAGTAAAAATATGCAATTTGGTGCAGATGCTGATATTTATGTATTCAGAAACGATAAAGAAAAGTTCTGCGATGTTCATCCGTTTCTGAACCGCTGTATTTCTGCTGTCACTGTATACGTTTTACACCCACAAACACTTTTGCACTTCAGTGTTCGAGACAATCTATGAATGTGTTTTGGTGAATATTTCTAGAGTTAGATTTGTGAACAGATTCATGTTTGGAGGTCCAGTTTGTTTCACTATGAGTGTTTAGAATCGCTGAGAATATGAGTGGATGTATATTCGTGTAACGCCGTAGAAATAAACAAATGAAATGTGAGAATTTCAAGAAGTGTGTGCTTGTGTTTGTAGCTCAAGTTTGGATTGTAGAGCACATGAAACCTGTCCAGATAATATTTCACACGAAAAAAAAGAAAGTATATTTTACATAGCCTATTTTAGGATAAATTTTTTTTTTCATTGTGCAAACCATTTCATTGTGCAAAAATTTTTCATTGTTTCAAACCATTGCATGGTTATTTTTATAACATTTAAACATTTAGCACTCAAATATATATATACATACACACACACACACATACACACACAAATAATATTACGCAAAATAATCTTTGTCATTTTCCTTTATGCACAGTGCATATGGGATAAACCTGATACTGATATTGAAACCTTGATATTTAATATTAGTTGATATTAGTGTAATATGAGAAAATGTATCATTATATTATGCAAAAGAATCTTGATGCCATTTTCTTTTATGCAATATGTATGTGTGTATGTAAATAACGAAACCTATTACTTTCCATCATAAAGTAACTAAGTAACGCAATGTTACGTTTTTAGGGAGTAACGCAATATTGTAATGCATTACTTTTAAAAGTAACTTTCCCAACACTGTGCGCATGCGTATTGTGTTCAGTCTACAGTGTTTCTTTACAAAGTGACATCGCCACCTACTGGCCTAGTTGAAGAATACAGCACTTTTAATCGTTTTCTCAGATCCGTGACGACATTGTCAACTGCACACGGAAAACTTTTTAGTATATAGTTGTCGTGTAAACGTACCCTAAGTAGCTGTTTTTCTGTTAGTTAAAATGATCTGGGGCCGTATTCACAAAGAATTTTAAGGCTAAAAGTAGCTCCTAACTGGCGAATGTAGGAGCAACTCCTAAAAATAATGGGCGTGTCACTCCTAACTTTAGGACTCCTAATTTTTTTGACTAAGAGTAATTCACGAAGCATTTTAGCCCTAAAAGTAGCACCTAAGCCTGGGACAGCTTAAAAGAAGTCGAGAGGACTCCTAACTCACTAAGACCTATTCACAAACCGCTTTTTGTGGCATTTCACGTTGCGATGTTTTGAAATGCGGCGGCAGCTTCCAATCGGAGGGAACAATTTTGCATATAGGCATAACTAGGGATGCAATAACGCCACCAACAACAACCAAAACTAGGCTACTCATTGCATGTAAACTAATTGTAACGTTTCATTGTGAATCAAATTAAAATGTTCTTCTCTTTGCAAACGTAGGCAGAGGCATATAGTGACAGATTAATTCAGTAATGTTGCAAAGATATTGCATCAATCCATATGTTTCATTAGGCTACTAGGCTATAGGCTATTTGTTTTGCCTCACTCTTTATTCATTTAGGCTATTTATTCAGTTATTCATCATCTTCCGTCCTTCGCACTACTTGTGTAGCGCACGCATTCTCAGACCTGTCACCTGTCACTCATCATCGTAGGGGAGGTGTTTGGAATCATTCCCGCGTTACAATCATCAGCCAATCAAGGTGGTCACTTCAGTCAAGCTCGTGCATGAGTAACGACGTCATCCATAGCAACGAAGACTCACTCTTAGTTTAGGAGTTGTCATTTTTCTTTACTAAGAGTAGGTCTGAAAGGTGTTGTGAATAACTTTTAAGAGAAAACTCCTAGCTAAAATCTTTTAGTGCGATTTAGGAGTACTCCTAGTGGTAAGATAAAATGCTTTGTGAATACGGCCCCTGGTAACTACGACCAGACTCAGAAAGTCATTTCAAAAGTGGAGCAAGGTTTGATGAAAGATAACATGAATTTGCAAAAGCAAATAGTCCATTTTGATTTGATGTTGTCTTTTGAAAAAAAAAAAAAAAAAAAGATTTTTGCTGCTTGGTCAAATTGCTTAGTTAAAATGAGCTTAAGCAACACAATTGCTATACATTTTGTCCAAACTTAATTTGATTGTGTTCAATCTGCTTAAATATATGTAAAATGTAAGTTTACTTAATCCGTTTGTGTTGGATTACATGAATGATTTGTGTTGCATTTACTGAAACTGGGCGGAGCTTGTTAGTTCCCAGCATGCTTTGCATATGGTTGAATTAAGAGAGAATAAATGTTAAAATTAAGTGTTAATTTATGTTTTTTTGAGAAAATGAGAAAAGGGGAAGACTTGATAATCTGTAATTGTGTTTAATGTTCAATTACATTGGAATTATCAGAACCATTTAAATTACAGTGGGTTACCATTGTGGAGAAGAGTGGAGCATTTTGTTTATTTGTGAGCATTTAAGATGCTAATATGTGCCACTGCTAGCAAATAGCTAGCTATTGTCTATCAATTCAATTGTGTGTCACTAAAATAAGTGAAATATTAATGGATGAATGCATATTTAAATATGAATAGCTGAATCATGTCAGGGAGCTTTTATAAATTCACTTTGAGGTCGCTTAAAATGACTTCATTCCATGATGTTGAAGTTACATGAACAAATTATCTTTGTTTAACGCAACCCAGTTGTGTGGAACCTGTTGACATAAAAAAGTTAATTAAATCCTACATTTTTTGAGTTGATCTGTGCTCTTGTTGGCCGTCGGTGTAAACTCCTCCTCCGTCACCGCAGGGTTGAGTTGATCATTGGGTTTTAATTGCGACGGGAATCTTTGCAGCTCAGAAATCATGAATGATTCAAGACTCCCGGAGAGAAGCGAACGCTAACGATCCGCTGGGATGCTCCTGTCTTTACCCGGCGTTTAAGACCGGAGTACTGGGATAAACTCGCATTCAGTCAATCTGATGAACTAATACAGCTTGCCTTGAGAACAAAAGCGCTTCTGCAAATAAATGTTATATTTAATGTTGAATTTACACTGTAAAACATGGTAACATGCAATTGTTACACTGTAATAAAAGCTTGATCAATAAGTCGTGGCAACATGTTTTTACACCTCATCAAAATTTAAGCAATTTCAACTTTTTTAATGTTAATAGAGATTCAGCTCTATTTTAAGTCCGTTTAATATAGTTTATAATTGAAATGACTTGCACAGATAATTTGATTATACTTAAAAAATTTAAGGCAGCGACTGTTTTTAGTTCAAATAAGTGGCCATTTTTTACAGTGTACAAAAAAAAAATTGCCGGACAAACACTTTTCACACTGAAATTGATTGTAAATTTCACAAACAATTACAGAGAAATGAGAAAAGTGTAACATTGCATTAAATGTGAATAGAAAAAACCCCACTAAATAGTATTTTCTTGTAAAACATACTATAATTACTTCGAAAAATGTATTTCTGCCTGATTTAACCCATAAACTTGGTTTTGCTGAAGTGATTTAATGTATGTGTGTTGATTCATGTTAATGCATTTTTAATTCAAAAATTCAAACTCAAAATTCCAAAAAGATTTGTCGGTGTGATTTTGGATGATTCAGTGATGGTAAATAATTTTTTATTTTATTTAAATTCACTCAAAATTCCTAAACGTTTTGTTGGTGAAATTTAATGTAATGATTTAGAGATGTTAATTTTTTATTTTATTTTTTATTTTATTTCATTCTCTAAATTCCAAAGGGATTTGTTGGTGTAATTTTATGTAATCAGTGGTTAATTTTGAATTAAAAAATGATTTGTCTATCCTAGGACTAAACAAATAAAACCACTTCATTAAATATAAACTTAAAGGGATAGTTCACCCAAAAATGAAAATTCTGTCAGTAATTACTCTCCCTCATGTTGTTCCAACCCCGTAAGACATTCGTTCATCTTCGGAACACAAATTAAGATATTTTTGATTAAATCTGAGAGTTGTCTCACTCCTCCATAGGCTTCTAAGGGACTGAAACTTGCTGGCCCAGAAAATGTATTAAAGACATCGTTAATATAGTCCAAGTGACTCCAGTGGCTCGATCTTAAGTTTATCAAGCGACGAGAATACTTTTTGTGCGCAAAAACAAACAAAAATAACGACTTTATTCCACTTTTCATTTCCTTCTCTCAGGGCCTCGAGTCTTTTCACGTAGTGTTTAAGCGTAGCGCGTCTGTGTTGTACGTCACACGTAGGCTCACTATTGGCCGACGCTGGTCATGTGTGATACATGGTGACGTGCAACACAGACGCGCTAGTAAACACTACGTGAAAAGACTCGAGGCCCAGAGAGAAGGAAATGAAAAGTGGAATAAAGTCGTTATTTTTGTTTGTTTTTGCGCACAAAAAGTATTCTCGTCGCTTGATAAACTTAAGATTGAGCCACTGGAGTCACTTGGACTATATTAACGATGTCTTTAATACATTTTCTGGGCCGGCAAGTTTCAGTCCCTTAGAAGCCTATGGAGGAGTGAGACAACTCTCAGATTTAATCAAAAATATCTTAATTTGTGTTCCGAAGATGAACAAAGGTCTTACGGGGTTGGAACAACATGAGGGTGAGTAATTACTGACAGAATTTTCATTTTTGGGTGAACTATCCCTTTAATTAAACATTTAGTTCAATCTGCACCTTTAAAAATGCACACTATCTGTAATACTTTATTACAGTCCATGTTATTTCAAACACAACTTTTTAATCTTTCATCAACTTGCTCCACCTTTGAAGCGTCTTTGTCGTGTAGGTTGAGTAATGTTTACTAATGTATTGATATTATACCAGTTCTTTCTAGTACTTAAAAAGGTTTTGGTGTGACACAACACTTTAAAAACCTTTTTGGAAACTTTTAAGTTAGCAAAAAACAGGCTGAATTAATTTATGCACTTTTTAAATCCTGATTTTCTCCTCTTTTTTTTTTTTTTTTGGCCCACTGATGTTCAGGATGCCAAAGTAAGTTGAGATTGTTCGTGTGTGTGTGTGTGTCTGCTTTGCCTCAGTGTGTTGTAAATGTATTTGTGTCATCAGTGAGTCATGGCAGCCCACATGCTGATTATTCTCAGATCTCAGAGGATATATTTAGCTCAGCTCATCTCCATGTGCTTCATAATATATAATATATAAACCTGCTGAGCCCAGAGGGACTGCACCGTGCAACACGCCAGCGCAAAGTCTTCAAAATAATTGCAAAATGTATATTCGGCACATAGTTTTCACATCATAAAGACTGATATTTCATATAAAACATTTACATCAGGACGTTTGCATGGGCAAAAGTTGTTCTTGGCCAGCGAACAAAAGCCATAAAACACGAAGTTCATTCGCTGTCGTGTGTGTGTGTGATATCAGTGTTATATCTTCTGAAAGGTGCTTTGCCTTTCAAAAGTTTTACATTAAATAATCTCTGTTGGCTGTGTTCATGAAAATAAAATGGTTGTTTTTGAGTAAATTATTCATAGAAAAACATTGGGAAATTTATTTCAAAAATATAGATTCTCTTCAAAAAGTTGCTCATCATAGTTCAGAACAAAGCCAACATTTGAATATTTAGTTGTTTGTTTAGTAAATATTTGTTTTTGTTTTATTTATAACAAATAGTCCACATTTGAATATTTAGTGTTGGTTGTTTTTGTTATAAAACACAAATATTTACCAAACAAACACTAAATATTCAAATGTTGACCTTTTTTTTTGTTATTAAACAAAAATATTTACCAAACTAACACTAATTATATTAGAATTTTGACTTTATTTTGGTAAATATTTGTTTTATAACAAAAATAAACTGTAAATATTCAAAATGTTGACTTTGTTTTTGTTGTAAAATCCCAAATATTTACCAAACACGAATTCAAAAGTTGACTGTTTTTGTTATAAACAAATTTTTCCCAAACAAACTGTAAATTTTCAAATGTTAAAGTTTTGTTATAAAACAAATATTTATCAAACAAACACTAAAAATTCAAATATTGCCCGTGTTTGTTATAAAAAACCCCAAATATTTACCAAAAACACTAAATAATTCAAATGTCAGCTTTTGAAAAATGTACAAAACCAACTACAACATAATATTTGAAACATATTTATTCATACATTTGAAATATATTCATACATTTGAATTATATTTGAAATATTCCTTTTTTTTTTATAATAAAAAAGCCAACATTTGGATGATTGAATATATCCGGTGTTTGAGTGTGTGCATGTGTGTGCCTGTTGTGTGGTTTTGCTGGTTTTATCAGTGAGTGTGTGATCAGGGAAAGTGTTGATGTTCCTCCCACAGGAAGCAGAGACTCCCCGCAGCGTCCTCGAGGAGATCGGGCTCACATAAACCACACACACACACTTGAGCGCCTGACCTCCTAAAGATGTAGCAAACACACACACACACACACTTCACCATGTTTCCGTGTTGATCATGTGCTTGGTTTGTGAGCTCAGAAGAACTGTTGTTGTCAGCGCAGGACGACACATCCTACTTTACATCTGCTGTGAAGAACACACACACACACACCATCAAATATACGTGTTTCTCTCATCGTCTGCAGTCACCACACACTACATCTACTGGCTTTACACTGTAAGCCAGCGTTTGGAAAAGTGGTAACACTTTACAATAAGGTTCATTAGTTAAAATTTGTTAATGTATTTACTAACATGTACAATGAGCAGTACATTTGTTACAGATTTATTAATCTTTGTTAGTGTTAGTTAATAAAAATACAACTGTTTATTGTTAGTTCATGTTAGTTCGCAGTGCATTAACTAATGTAAACAAATAAAACCTTTGATTTTAATAACGTATTAGTAAATGTTGAAATTATTTTTAACTAAGATTAATAAATACTGACGAAGTATTCATAATGTTAACTAAACTAATGTTAACTAATGAACCTTATTGTAAAGTGTTACCGGAAATGTATTATGTGACGCAGGGCCATAATTTAGAAAATAGAGAAAAAGTAAAAAAAAAAAGGGATTCATTCACAAAACCAAAGAGTGCTTTCATGTGTGTTAGATTGTAGTTTATAGTGGTAAACATCAGCACAAAGACCTGAGAAGTACTCAAACACTTCTACACTCAAATATGTATGCCTGAATTAAAGATTTATGTATTTATATTTCATATAATGTTCCAACCATATGGATTACACAGTTTTAAAGAGGTTTTATGTAGAATTCAGAAACCCTTGTTATTAGCGACACCGGTGGCCGTTAGTGGAACTGCAGCAGAAACGAGTTCACACACGTAGCGTACAACAGACTGAACGTGATTCAATGCCATGATATTCTCTCTCGTTCTTCTCTTAGAAGTAAAAAGAAGTTGACAAATACCAAAATGAACACAGCGGTGAGAAAGCATCAGTTGAGAAACATCTGATCATGTGATGTGGACGTTTGCAGAAGCTCTGAGATTCACCATCGACAGATGAGCTCAGTAAAATCACAGTTATGATAGTCTGATTATGAAGTATACTTGAGGGTGTATTCACACCAGGAAAGTCCGATAGTTCACTTGCTTTGGTCCGGACCAAATAGGATGTTGATTTTTTTTGTTTGGTACGGTTCGCTTTCACACTGCTCTTTTTGCAAGTGAACCAAAATGTGTAAACAAAACCACACGTGTGCTAAGGTCGTCCATTCATTGGACAGGAATTCTCAAGCAGAGAAAAGCAGGAAGTGCACAAACAGGCTCAGCATGGAGATATTTCGTAATGTAATATTTGTTATTTTACTGATTTGGTGTTATTCTCTACAAACGCAATATGAAGAAACTATATGGTATAGATAAAAGCCCGCCCGCACGGGCCGCACCGACAATTGATTGCTTGGGTCCTTACATTCGCTTCGTGAGGCACACTAGCTGGCACACGCACGCAAGGTCTCTCGCTCCCTCTCTCTCTGCCGTGCGCGCGCTCTTGCTCGCTCGCTCGCTTTAGAAACCATTATGCCAAAATGTCCGTATCCTCATAAGAGCAGTCAAATAAAAGGCTCAGTTTTCTGCAATTGGGTCGGTTCATGTTCACACCGTAAACGAACCGTACCAGAGTTCGTTTGGAACCGTACCGAGACCACCTCTTCAGCTGGGTCTCGGTTCGATTGTTTGGTCCGCACCCGAGTTCGATTGCTGTATTCACACCTGCCCAAAAGGTCCGCACCAAGGGGGGAAACAAACTAGAGTTCGATTCAATCGAACCAAACGAGGCAGGTGTGAATACACCCTGAGACTATATAGATCTGACTATGAGAGACTATAGTTTGAATGAATCATTGACATTACAGCACAGAACGGCTCTATTCCTGAACATTGTATAAGCATTAGTTTCATGTGAACGGTAGAGAGACTCTCGGGAGCGGAAACGACACATGCTTTTCATTTTTCTGGGAAAAATTATATAAACATCAGTCTACAGGCTTTCATAGACACCATGGGAATGTTGTCTAGTTTTTTAAGTTTCGTTATAAGCTGTTCACACATGGGCAATTAAAGCGATTAAAACACGAAAATTCTTACATATAGCCTCTTTAACAAACTATTATACTTAATGATATGCTTTTTTGTCAGTCATACATAAATTAAACGGGTCAGTTTTCGGCACTCAACAAAAATAATAATCACGGAATACTTTAATTATTTGCATCTATTTTATTTTATTTCATTTATATAGTCATATTTTCAAAACGCTTTAATTCAGATTGCTTGGAAGCAACACAAACCTGTAATTTTTTTTGTTAAAAAGTATGAACATGGTAAAAAAAGAAAGTTTAGCTGTGGAACAAACAATATTCAGTTATTTAAAATGAGATTGAAACAAATTGATAAATTTAGCTTATTGTGTCTTTAAACACATTGTTTATTATTATTATTATTATTATTACAGGAATCTGAGCTGTTTTATTTACAGTATGACTGACACATTTACATCACATTAAAGTGATAAGTTTGTTGAAACTGTGTAATCCAAATGAATGGAAATTCATTGAATTAAAAAAAAAAAAAAAATTATAATAAAAACAAATCCAACATTTGAATTATTAGTGTTTTTAAAATGCATTCAGTTTATTAGTACGATTACAGAAATCTGAGCTGTTTTATGATGGACTAAATGCATCACTTTAAGTTTATTAGTTGCACACTTTAAATCTTAAATTTAGGCTGAAATATTATTTTTGAGTGCATCATTGTGCCAAACCTGTAATTTCTTTAGTTAAAAAGTATGAATTTGGTTAAAAAGAAAGAAAGTTTAGCTGTGGAACAAACAATATTCAATTATTTAAAATGTGAGATTGAAACATTCAGTTTATTATTATTATTATTATTATTATTATTATAAAAATCTGAGGTGTTTTATTTACAGTATGACTGACACATTCACATCACATTAAAGTGATAAGTTTGTTAAAACTGTGTGATCCAAATGAATGGAAATTTGATGTGCAATTCTAATGCATATTACATTTTTATAATAAAAAAGCCAACATTTGAATTATTTGTGTATTTAAAATGCATTATGATTCCAGAAATCTGAGCTGTTTTATGACGGACTAAATGCATCACTGTAAGTTTATGAGTTGCATATCTTAAATCTTACATTTATGCTGAAATATTATTGTGAGTGCATCATTGTGCCATAGCAGGCGTTTGTGTAAGTTGTTGTAGTGTGTGTTTTCTTTGACTCGTTTCTCTAACCTGAAGAACCTCACTGTGTGAACACACACTCTTGATCACTGTTATTCACTGTATTCCTGCGGTTTACTGACACACACGCTTGTTTTGAGTGTGTTGTGCAGCGCTGAGCTGCAGCCTGTGTGTGTGTGTGTGATGACTCCAGGTTGTTGAACAGCACATGTGTGTACAGTGTTCAGACGTCACTCATACACACCTCGAGCTCCCCGTGTCCTCGCTCTGAGAGACGCTGTGTGTCGTTGTCGGAGTGAAATCAAACGTGTTTATTGTTGAAGATCTGGAATAAATTTGTCTACAGACGTTTATAAGCGCTTCGTATGTGTGTTTGTTCTGGTGTCGAGTGTGTTTTACTACTGGACAGTTTCACATGTAAAGAAATGCATTTATCAGATGTGTTAAGATTAGAAAAAGCTCTTTTATTGTTTCTGTTCATCATTTTCTGCTGCAAACATGTCAAACGTATCAGGGATACATTATAATCTCCGTGTCAGTGATATATGTGATTTTTAATGTTTATATATTTTACAAACACTTTTTAATTTACTTAAGTGTTTGATATTTAAGACTTTATTTATTCATTGAATTCATTAAAGTTGAATCAATATTGACATAAATGTCACATTTTGTGCATTTTTTTTTTTTAGTTAACTGTATTAGCAGATATTTCCTATTTCAGGCAAGATTACATTTTTAATTTTTTACATTATTTTTTTATCTGTATATTTCATGTTTTGGGCGATATTTATTTATTTATTTATTTATTTATTTATTTATTTATTTATTTATTTATTTAAATCCGTATTGGCAGACATTTTATATTTTAGCCTTTTCTAAAATCATATTGTCAGATATTTCATATTCCAGGCAATATTTTTTTATTTTTTTATTTTTATTTTAATCTGTATATTTCATGGGTTTTTTTTGGGGGGGGGTATTTATCAATTTATATTTATTTTTATTTGTGGTGGCAGATATTTGCTATTTCTTGCAATTATTTAATTATTTATTTATTTATTTATTTATAGACATTTGATATTTTGTCCAATATTTTTAATGTATTTTCATAGTATTGTCAGATTAAAATTATTATTATTATTTTTAACAATATTTATTTATTTACAGATATTTTACATGTTCTGGTCTATTTTCTGCCTGTTTTAAGATATAGATTATCATCTAACATCCATATTTTGTTCTGATGTTGATACTATACAAGTATCTTTTCCTTTTTAAAATAGTTTTACACCTGAAGAACTGTATAATACTATTATTATTATTATTATTATTATTATTATTATTATTTTAAACAGTCTCCAATCGCATGAGAGTCATATTTCTAAAAAAGCTCTTCTACTCTTTCTATTAATAATTTTATGCTGCTGCTGGAAAACAACTGAAAATACCAGTGACATCATCCTGCCCTACACAGATTTCTGTCCAATCAGAAGCTTAGAATGAGAATGTACTTCCTCTCTCAGCTGATAAACAGCAGCAATTAGCATTTTCTGAGTCATGTGACTATAAAATCTATTTACTATTCAAAAAAATGTCAGTGTTACTATAGTGTCTCCTAGAGATGAATCACTACGGTGAATTGAAGCATGCGGCGCTGTGATTTCAGCAGTTCCTCATGTAAATGACCATCTGTGTGTGTTGATGTGAACACACACACTCTCCTCTCTCAGATCTGAGATGTGTTCCTCTGAATCCACACTATAGCTGTGTGTGTTGATGTGAACACACACACTCTTCTCTCTCAGATCTGAGATGTGTTCCTCTGAATCCGCACTATATCTGTGTGTGTTGATGTGAACACACACACTCTTCTCTCTCAGATCTGAGATGTGTTCCTCTGAATCCGCACTATAGCTGTGTGTGTTGATGTGAACACACACTCTTCTCTTCTGAATCCGCACTATAGCTGTGTGTGTTGATGTGAACACACACTCTTCTCTTCTGAATCCGCACTATAGCTGTGTGTGTTGATGTGAACACACACACTCTTCTCTCTCAGATCTGAGACGTGTTCCTCTGAATCCGCACTATATCTGTGTGTGTGTTGATGTGAACACACACTCTTCTCTTCTGAATCCACACTATAGCTGTGTGTGTTGATGTGAACACACACTCTTCTCTTCTGAATCCGCACTATAGCTGTGTGTGTTGATGTGAACACACACACTCTTCTCTCTCAGATCTGAGACGTGTTCCTCTGAATCCGCACTATATCTGTGTGTGTGTTGATGTGAACACACACTCTTCTCTTCTGAATCCACACTATAGCTGTGTGTGTTGATGTGAACACACACTCTTCTCTTCTGAATCCGCACTATAGCTGTGTGTGTTGATGTGAACACACACTCTTCTCTTCTGAATCCGCACTATAGCTGTGTGTGTTGATGTGAACACACACTCTTCTCTTCTGAATCCGCACTATAGCTGTGTGTGTTGATGTGAACACACACTCTTCTCTTCTGAATCCACACTATAGCTGTGTGTGTTGATGTGAACACACACACTCTTCTCTCTCAGATCTGAGACGTGTTCCTCTGAATCCGCACTATATCTCTGTGTGTGTTGATGTGAACACACACTCTTCTCTTCTGAATCCGCACTATAGCTGTGTGTGTTGATGTGAACACACACTCTTCTGAATCCGCACTATAGCTGTGTGTGTTGATGTGAACACACACTCTTCTCTTCTGAATCCGCACTATAGCTGTGTGTGTTGATGTGAACACACACTCTTCTCTTCTGAATCCGCACTATATCTGTGTGTGTTGATGTGAACACACACTCTTCTGAATCCGCACTATAGCTGTGTGTGTTGATGTGAACACACACTCTTCTCTTCTGAATCCGCACTATAGCTGTGTGTGTTGATGTGAACACACACTCTTCTGAATCCGCACTATAGCTGTGTGTGTTGATGTGAACACACACTCTTCTGAATCCGCATTATATCTGTGTGTGTTGATGTGAACACACACTCTTCTCTTCTGAATCCGCACTATAGCTGTGTGTGTTGATGTGAACACACACTCTTCTCTTCTGAATCCGCACTATAGCTGTGTGTGTTGATGTGAACACACACACTCTTCTCTCTCAGATCTGAGACGTGTTCCTCTGAATCCGCACTATATCTGTGTGTGTGTTGATGTGAACACACACTCTTCTCTTCTGAATCCACACTATAGCTGTGTGTGTTGATGTGAACACACACTCTTCTCTTCTGAATCCGCACTATAGCTGTGTGTGTTGATGTGAACACACACTCTTCTCTTCTGAATCCGCACTATAGCTGTGTGTGTTGATGTGAACACACACTCTTCTCTTCTGAATCCGCACTATAGCTGTGTGTGTTGATGTGAACACACACTCTTCTCTTCTGAATCCACACTATAGCTGTGTGTGTTGATGTGAACACACACACTCTTCTCTCTCAGATCTGAGACGTGTTCCTCTGAATCCGCACTATATCTGTGTGTGTTGATGTGAACACACACTCTTCTGAATCCGCACTATAGCTGTGTGTGTTGATGTGAACACACACTCTTCTCTTCTGAATCCGCACTATAGCTGTGTGTGTTGATGTGAACACACACTCTTCTGAATCCGCACTATAGCTGTGTGTGTTGATGTGAACACACACTCTTCTCTTCTGAATCCGCACTATAGCTGTGTGTGTTGATGTGAACACACACTCTTCTGAATCCGCACTATATCTGTGTGTGTTGATGTGAACACACACTCTTCTGAATCCGCATTATATCTGTGTGTGTTGATGTGAACACACACTCTTCTCTTCTGAATCCGCACTATAGCTGTGTGTGTTGATGTGAACACACACTCTTCTGAATCCGCACTATAGCTGTGTGTGTTGATGTGAACACACACTCTTCTGAATCCGCATTATATCTGTGTGTGTTGATGTGAACACACACTCTTCTGAATCCGCATTATATCTGTGTGTGTTGATGTGAACACACACTCTTCTCTTCTGAATCCGCACTATAGCTGTGTGTGTTGATGTGAACACACACTCTTCTCTTCTGAATCCGCACTATAGCTGTGTGTGTTGATGTGAACACACACTCTTCTCTTCTGAATCTGCACTATATCTGTGTGTGTTGATGTGAACACACACTCTTCTCTCTCAGAAATCTTCTTTACCTGACGCTTCACTGCAGGATTCACTCTCAAGCTGAGTGCGCTCGTTCTGAGATCAAATATCCCATCATGCATCTGTTTGTGCACACAGTTAAAAGCCTGTCTCTGCTATGCAATTAAAACTAGAAAAGGTAATTGGCACTTTTATCACACAATTTAAACTTGCAACTCTGCGACTTATTTCTTGCTATTCTGAGTTTGTTATTTTGACAATATTTATTTAATCAGTATTACAGATATTTTATATTTTGGACATTTTTATTTTTTAATTTTTTTATTGGTTTTGCCAAATATTTTACATTTTGGCCAATATTTATTTATTATATTTTTATTATCACACTGTAAAAAAAATGACATCCCCAAGTCAAAAACTTCTAGTGACTGGTCACATCTAAATTTTTCAATTAGTCTGACGTATTATTTCTCATTGAGCCAATGTTAACAGACTAATGCAACAAGAATTGCACTTGGGCCAATTTAAAAATTTAGATGTGACCAGTCACTAGAAAATTTTGACTTGGAGAGGTAAGATTTTTTTTACAGTGCAGTCTTAACAGATATATTTCAGACACAGCCTGATGTCTACACGCTGTAAGGATGATTGGGTTATTTGTGAAGTGTTCCTCCTGCTGCTGATAGACTGTGTGTGGTGAACACTGCCCTCTGGTGGACGTGAAGCTCCAGCTACAGCTTCATTAGTTAGATATTTAGATATACATCATATTATTTCTCAAACCAGGAGATTTCAGTTCCAGAGCAGAAGATCTCAAACCCCATCAGCGGCTTTAACAAACTGAGATGCAGAACTGAGTCAGAAGTTCTGCCTTGTTTTAGAGATTGTTCCACTTGATTTCATTTTAAGCAATTTTACACTTTCTCCAGAGTTTGATGCGTGAATAAATAAGCATAAAACACAAATACTGGGTAAAAAAAAGTGGATTTCTAATTGTATTGAAATATTTTTCTGTCTGTCATCATCATCTTCATCATCATCATCATAATAAAAATCCTTTTACTCGTGTGTGTGTGTGTGGACTGAAGTGGACTGAAATACATTTGCAATTGGATTGAAATATTTGTAATGATATATTTTTGAATGACATTACTGAAAGAAATGCAAACACAATTTTTCTTAATGCCATCTTTGATTCATTTAATATTCATCTCAACACAAGCATTTCTCATCTTTACTTTACTGTCTGAAACACCTGTGTGTGTGTGTGTGTGTGTGTGTGTGAGAGAGAGAGTCTGTGATCCAGCAGTTTTGCAACATCTTTTTACAGCATTATTTCAAAATATGGTGGGAAAAATCACCTGACACACACACACACACACACACACACACACACGTCAATCTGATTCCGTGAAGATGATGATGAATGATTCATTATCTGTCGTGATGAAATAAAGGGTTTTACTCTTCATTGGAATTGAAGATGTTGCATATATTGTGCAACATGATATCCGAACACAGTATCATCATCATCATCATCTCCAGTTATCAGGTGTGTGTGCTTGTATTGCTCATACAGTAGCAGCAGGTGAAACAGTGAAAGCCCTTCTCATCACGGAATGAAGAAGTTAAAAGATAAATGCAACATTTTATTACACAATTCTATTGCGCAATTCTGGCTTCCATTCCTCTGAGTTCTCATGCGTGTTTGGTGGACGAAAGGCTCTGTATGATCACGAAGTGTCCAAATCATATCCTAAAAACTGAATTCTGGCTTCTCTTTTTCTCCAAACGGTTCATTTATATTTCAAGATTTCGAGAATGGCGACATCAAAATTCAAAATCAGAATTGTGTGATTAAAAAGTTGCAGTTAATACAACAACTATTCATTTTTTTTATATATTTTTTTTAAAATCAATTTTCTTAAAAAGAAAAAAAAAAGAATTTTTTCTATATAGATCTCTGGTGTTCTTTATGCCAAAACTGTTCTATGGAAGGAGAAACGTCTTAAATGATTGCATAATGCTTTCATGTTTAACTTTATTTCAATGTTTCTAGTGATGAAGTTTGTTTACAAGCTTCTTAATTCATACAATTTTATTAAAATAAAAAATTAATTCAAACTAAATGAATGAATTAAAAGTAAATCCATAAAATGCTGGCATGATGGAACCCCTGAAGGTTCTGGAGCGTCTGACGGAACGCTTGAAGATTCCATATAGAACCTTTCCTTCATCTTTCATTTCATGACATGTTTCTGACTTTAGTTCGTTTTCTTGTTGAATCCGCTCAGAGGTGTGTGTGTGTGTGTGTGTGTGTGTGTGTGTGTGTGTGTGTGTGTGTGTGTGTGTGTGTGTGATGTCCAGAAGAAATGTAATTGCTGATTCAAGGAAGTTTAATTGAATAAAGCGTTTGTAAAGTTCCTGTAATGACTCATGAAACACTCCTGCGTCTTTCATCAGTCTGTCATGTAATGATCCTCTCTCTAATGAAACATATGTGAGGCTTTTAATCGTTTTGGGATGTGGTTTTATTTTTAATCATCAGGCAGAAACGGTTCATTTTGACCTTTTAGTTTCACTCCACCTTTAATATCAGCATATTTCACATTATGACCCAAATCTTTCACTTGCTTTTATTTTTTACATTTTAATTTACTATAAATGTGTATTTTTATATTATAATTTACTATTAGTATTATTATTATTATACTTGTATTTATTTAACATACACTAACTTACAATGTATTGTGCTTTATAAATGAAAAGTGCTTTATAAATACTTTTTTAACTAATTATTAATGTATTTATTTGTATAATTGAGTCTATAATTGTTTATTATTATTATTATTATACTTGTATTTATTTAGCAGTCACTTTTATTAAATGCACAGTCAACTTTTTATTTACTTTTCAAATAAGAAAATAGTATTTTTGCTCATTTAGTAAAAATGTATTATAAATGTATTTATTTTATAATTATTACGAGTCTATACGACTACTACTGCTACTAATTAATAACAATGATAAAAATGAACTTGAATGTATTTATTTAGCGGACACTTATTAAATGTAAATGAAAAGTGCTTTATCAATTAATTTAATTTAAATGAAATTAAATTTGTACATTTTAATTTATTATAAATGTAATTTTATTATTATTAGCATATATTAATTCATTATTATTATTATTATTATACTTGTATTTATTGAACAGACACTCATTAAATGTATTGTAGGCCTACTTTATAAATGAAATGTGCTTTATAAATAATTTGTAAATTTTTATAATTATGAGTCTATAATAATTCATTATTATTATTACTTGTATTTACTTAGCAGACACTTTTATTAAACGTATTATAAATAAAAAGTGCTTTATTTTTGTCTATAATAATAAAAATAACCATTCAAATTTTATTTAGCAGATGCTTTTATAATTTTTTTTATCCATTTATTAATTGATAAAGTACATTTCTTGATGTTTTAGCAAGTTTAGATCTACATCCCACCTAAAGTCTCTAAAAGTCCTTCATATTTACTTGAATCTTATTTTGCATTTAATAATATTGGAGAAACTTTTGCTCAATAACGATCATGTGAAGCCGAATATCTGCGTTCCGGACGAAGGTGAAACACACTTTTAATCCGCAGGAGTCTCTGGTGGAACTGGTGTTATTAGTGAACCAGACAGAAGTGTTTAATAAACGTCTGTGTGTCTGTGTGTGTGTGTGTGTGTGTGTGTGTCTGTGTGTGTGTGTGTGACAGCGACGCACCCTTCACTCTCTTATTATTCTCTTAATAATGACACTCTCCTGAACATTACAGGACACACACCTCGCTACTTGTTCTTCATCTAATCTCATCCCTCTCTCCCTCCCTTTCACTCACACACTCGAACCGGTTTCTCTTCTTGTGTGTCAACGTATGGAAACATAAGAGGGCTTTATGGAAACATGTTTCATTAATATGAATGTGCAGGAGTGAGTGTGTTTGTGATCTGGGTGTGAACGTTCAAAAGTTTAGATATGCACACTATAGATGTAGAAGAAAACCTTTTGATTTGCACATAAAGTGTAAATGTTGTGCATTTCTCGTCTTCAGTTGAAGGAGCTCATCATCCGCATACTTGTAGTTCAGTCTGTCCTGTGGCATTCTGCAGAGCCATGAAGAATGTGGAATGGGACACACCTTGTGTTTTTGTAGTTTAGTTCAGTGACTTTTGGTTCAAAACTCGGGAAAGTACGCGGAGGATGTGTGTATCTATCATAAACTGCAGATTGTTGGTGAATGTTTTGAGCGTGCCACAGTTTTTAGACTTTATGAAACGTTTCAAAACTAATTTTGGAACAAGTACGTCCAAACTTTCCCCTGTTAGTGTGTGTGTGTGTGAAGTGTGCGTTTGGCTCGAGATCAAAATATAATGCATGTGGAATTTAAATAATAAATAATTTAATAAATAATACATGTATTGATTTATTTTTATTTTTGATTTATATTTGTTTTATATTGTATTTATTTATTATAATAATGTGTTTATTGATTTTATTTAATGTTTATTTAAATAAATAAATGCTATATACATTTTATTTATTTGAATTTTATTTATTTATTTGAATTTGTATTTATTTTATTTAATACTTATTTATATTTAGTTTATTTATTAGAATTATATTTATTTTATTTTATTTACTAATTTATTTATTTATTTATCTGAATTTTATTTATTAGAGTTGCATTTATTTATCTTATTTAATACTTATTTATATTTTATGTATTTATTTTAATTTATTAAATTATTTTAGTATTTATTTGAATTTTATTCCTTTATCAGAATCATATTTACTTATTAAAAAATGTATTTAATTTATTGGTATTTAATTTATTTTAATTTGTATTAATTTATAAGCTTTCAGAAGTCAATAATAATAATATTAATAAATAATAATAATTCAACTTGCACTCATTTAGCATACACTTATATTCATGTTTAATTTGAATTGCTTAGTTAATTGCCTTGATTCACAGATTTTAAGCCGCTGATCCGTGATTCACGATGATTTGATTTTCGGGGAATGTTTCCTGTTGATTAAGAGGAGGAAGAGATGTCCTTTATGTCATCTGTGACGGTAAGTGTCATGAAGGAGGAGGAGTGGCGACTCGCTTAAATAAGAGCCCAACATTCCCTGAGTTCATCAACACACACACACACACACACACTCAGCAGCCGCTCCGTCAGAGACACAGGTAACACTCTTCCATCAATTCTGCATCTCTACAACACTTTATGATGATAAACATTACGCTTTATAGAATTGAAAATATATGTGTCTCCAGTATTGCATTAAAGTATATGTTCATGTTGCCATTTAAAGTTGTTTGGGTGTTTATAACATGCTTTATAACTTTAAAACAGGATCATTCGAAATATCATTAAACTTTGATTCATATATTTTCATATATGCATTTTACTTAAATATGCATTAATTTGAGACCTAGGCCTAATTATTATTTAAGAATGAAAGTTATTGTAAAACATGTTTTTGCATGATCAGTGGCATTGCTTTACACATGATAATGATGTCATGATGTTTAATGGGTTGTTATGCAGGTGTGTGTAAGTGTGTAAGTGTGTAAGTGTTGTGAGTCTTTTGTGAAGAACTATGATAATGACTGGACGTTTAGTGTGGGAGGTGACGCTGTCAGACGAGCCAGAAACTCTGGATAATAGTTTTATAATCGCTCATTAAAATAGTGACTGACGACACAGAACTCGTCATTAATCCCTGGATCAGTTTAATAGAGAAACATGATGGCAAAATATTGGTCAGTAGGCTGTGCCATGATGTGTCAATGAAAACTAAATATTGATCTGTTTTAGTCATTTAACAGTGTTAAACTTAAACAGCATTTAAACAGAAGCCTTTGGATCAATAATAATGTTGGATTTATATTGTAAAGACATTCAGATCCATAACTGAGAACACATCATGTCGACAGAAGAAAGGCAGACATAGAAAACATTTAGAAAATCTCCATGAACATAAATTAATTTAAGTACGTCCAAACTTTTCTCTGTTAGTGTATGTGACGTTACTATTTGGTGATTCAAGATCAAAATAATGTAAACCTGGAATTAAATAGAAAGATGTGTATTAATAATTATTTATACATTATTTATACATGTATACATGTATAAATATTATTAAATAAGTGAGTACATTTATTTCATATGTTTATATTTTATTTATGTATTAGAATTGTATTTATTTAATTTAATGTTTATTTATATTTTATTTAATTTTTATTTTATATATATATATATATATATATATATATATATATATTGTATTTATTTATTTGATTGTTTTATTTGTTCATAAATGTATTTCTTTATATATATATATATATATATATATATATATATATATATATATATATATATATATATATATATATATTTATTACTCTAATAATTTATTAGAATTTTTATTTATTTATATTTCATTTATTAATATTTAATTAATTTATTTTATTTATTTGTTCATGAATTTATTTATTTATTTATGTATGTATTTATTAGAATTGCATTTAATTATTAATTGTTTTAATATTTATTTATTGGTTTGTTTAATTATTTATGAAAATATATTTAACATATTTAGGGGTTTTTCTCTTGATTTTTCAGCCTACCTGTAGAAATGTCGAGCTCAGTGCCCAACCCTACTAGAGGTCCCAGTGCAAATGTGCCTACGACCACACCAACATCTGGACCCGCGTCATCCACACCAACATCTGGACCCGCGTCGTCCACACCAACATCTGGACCCGCGTCGTCCACACCAACATCTGGACCCGCGTCATCCACACCAACATCTGGACCCGCGTCGTCCACACCAACATCTGGACCCGCGTCATCCACACCAACATCTGGACCTGCGTCGTCCACACCAACATCTGGACCCGCGTCTGCATCTGCGTCTGCTAGACCTGCTGATTCAGGTGAGGAGGAGGAGGAGTACTTCCATTACTCCAGTGGTCTGACTGTATCTGTTCATCTAACGCTCTCTGTTCCTCAGACTCGCTTCTGATGGTGCGCTCCGTGGACCTCCTGAAGTCCAGAGACGGGCCGAACCGACGCGAGCATCACACAGACTCTTACTTCAGCAACAACCTGATCGTCCGCAGAGGACAGACCTTCCAGATGTGGATCGAGCTCTCCAGACCCTTCAACCGCAGATCAGACAACCTGCAACTGCAGCTGAGTGAGTGACACACACACACACACACACACACACACACACACACACACACACACACACGCAGATCAGACAACCTGCAACTGCAGCTGAGTGAGTGTGTTCCACTCGATCCTTCTCAAGGGCATTCTCTCAAACTAAAAAACTTAACAACTTTAAAACTTTAGTGTCCCTCAGACGGGTCCAAGACCTTAGGACTTTTGTCACTTGAACCACAAATACACACACACAAACATATAATTTAATGGATTCAAGGAGTTTTGTGTTGAAATTTCAAAAAGTAACACATCCTTCCCTCTCGGGTCAATTTGACCCTCATAGGAATGAATGGAATGCGAGGAATGCTTCAGTACACACAGAAAAAACTAAAAATTCTTAGAATTCAAACTAAAAATGCTAAAACTTTACCAAAAAAATTATTTTTAATTTATTTATAATTTATGTCTACATGTGTATCTGAAGATGAAGATGGTGTTATTTCAGCCAGCGCTCATACCTGTGTTTACATCCTGTTTTCGGCTGAAGTCCACAGTAGTCGATTGTCGAGTTCACGCGCATTGGTTTAGTACGTACGATCATGCGCCCAAACTCGACAATCGACTACTGTGGACTTCAACCGCAAACAGGATGTAAACACAGGTATTTGCGCTGGCTGAAATTTTATAATTTTTATTCATATCCTTCACATCTATTGCAGTCAGATTCACCCGTGTTCACTGTGAAGGAATCACTCACATGGCTGGGCACTTGTAATGACACATCAAGGATGTTAAGAGGCTAAAAGCAGGTTTAAAACTTGCCCCATTGAAGTCAACAGGGTGCAAATTTTAAAAAGAGGATAACACGGTGTAGGCAACACCGATTTTTGTCGTTGTTCTCTGTATTGACAGCACTCCAAATGTACAAAAAATGAGCTTAATGTTAAAATTGACCAGAGTTCTCCTTTAAAAGGGTTATGCATGAAATTGTGAGTTATTTTGAATTTAAGTAGAAAGAATGTGAGAAATGTGCTTAAATGACTATTTTTATTTATTATTTATTGATTAAATCTAGTAATTTAAAGGTAAATAAAAAAATGCATTAAAAAATAGAAGAAATATTGCTTCTATATTTGCTTTCTGGACAAAAAAACAAAACAAAACTATGTATAATTTTAGGGCTTCGGCTCATTTTGACCGGCGAGGGAAAGATGTTTTACAAAGTGTGAGGGAAGGATAAACCTGTTTGACCACAGTCATTATTTTTCAATTCCATCTCACTTCATATCTGTGCTTATCCTAATCTGACACATGCTAAAGACACACACATCTCTTCAGATGACACACTCACGCCCGGACTTGTCTGGATTCCCTCTTACTGTTTGTTTTGAGTGTCAGTTCATGTTTTCTCCATTACTGTAATACATCCGTCTCATTCACAGTGAACACACCTCTGACTTTACATAATCAAATCAAAAAAGGTGTTGAACGACAATTATATCACATCTAGAATCAGAAACGCCATTAAAACCAGTAACAGAAGAACCAGAATCAGAATCCCAATCAATATCTGAATATGATGGAAATCCGAGTTAAATCAGAATCAGTAAATATTAGATGCCAGAATCCGATAATTCGGTGCATTTAAAGCTTATTTGTTGTATTTCGTGTGTGTAAAGTGTTTGTGTACTCAGCCGTCACTCATAAAACACACACATGCAGCGGCTACAGAAATCACAGCCGGAGTCTGATGCATTATTATTGATTGACTGATAATTAAGTGTGTAACAAAGAGAGAAAGAAGTCCAGACATTCTGACAGTTAGTTCAGGTATCTTTCCCTTTATTGCGCTGACAGATGAATCCATTCATCACACTTGTATCTGGATGCTAATGGATGTGAGTCATGAAGTGTTTGGTTTCGGGCCAGGACTAGTTATGATGGCATCTAATCCCTCTAATCCTGCTGCTTCTTTATTAATCAGTGCTGCTCATGAAACATTTATGATTATTATTATCAATGTTGAAAACAGCTGTGATGCTGCTTCATATTTCTGTGGAAACCGTGATACATTTCATTTTTCGGGATTCTTTGATGAATAGAAAGTTCTAAAAGAACTGCATTTATTTGAAATAGAATCTTTTGTAAGATTATAAATATCTTAACTTTAATTCAGTTTAATGCGTCCTCGCTGAATAACTGCATTAGTCACTGACAGATCTAAGCTTGTAGATGCACTTTAATGATGATAGATGTACTTTAATGATGATAGATGTACTTTAATGATGATAGATGTACTTTTATGATGGACAGATGCACTTTTATGATGATAGATGCACTTTAATGATGATAGATGCACTTTAATGATGATAGATGCACTTTATGATGATAGATGTACTTTTATGATGATAGATGTACTTTTATGATGATAGATGCACTTTTATGATGATAGATGTACTTTTATGATGGATAGATGCACTTTTATGATGATAGATGCACTTTTATGATGGACAGATGCACTTTTATGATGGATAGATGTACTTTTATGATGATAGATACACTTTTATGATGGATAGATGCACTTTTATGATGATAGATGCACTTTTATGATGGATAGATGCACTTTTATGATGGATAGATGCACTTTTATGATGGATAGATGCACTTTTATGATGGACAGATGCACTTTTATGATGGATAGATGCACTTTTATGATGGACAGATGCACTTTTATGATGGATAGATGCACTTTTATGATGATAGATGCACTTTAATGATGGATAGATGCACTTTTTTATGATGGACAGATGCACTTTTATGATGGATAGATGCACTTTTTTATGATGGACAGATGCACTTTTATGATGGATAGATGCACTTTTATGATGGACAGATGCACTTTTATGATGGCTAGATGTACTTTTATGATGATAGATGCACTTTTATGATGATAGATGCACTTTAATGATGATAGATGTACTTTTATGATGATACTTTTATGATGGATAGATGCACTTTTATGATGGATAGAAGCACTTTTATGATGGATAGATGCACTTTTATCATGGATAGATGCACTTATGACTTCAAAATAAAAACACCCATTCACTGCCATTATAAAGCTTGGAAGAGGCAGAACATTTTTTAATATAACTCTGATTGTATTCTTCTGAAAGAAGAATGTCATATACACCTAGGATGGCTTGAGAGTGAGTAAATCATGGGCTAATTTTCATTTTTGGGTGAAATATCTCTAAATGCATCCTTGCTGAATAAATGCATTAGTCACTGACGGATCAAAGCTTGATCTTTAAGACACAATGTAACGCTTCCACGTCTCGTTCTCTTCCTCAGGTTCTGTCGTCACGACTGGGATCCGCATCTCTGTTCCTCTAGTCGACGTGCTGGAAGACAACGGCTGGGAGATGAAGATCGTGGAGCAGAAGGACAACCGTGTCCGTGTGTCGGTGAACACCCTGGCGAGTGCCTCCATCGGCCGCTACATGATCACCGTCGTGTCCTTCTCTCCGAAGGGGAAGCTGTTGTTCCCCTGCGCCCCGAACGACCTGTTCCTGCTCTTCAACCCCTGGTGTGAAGGTACGGGCCCAACACACTCATTCTGGCTTCATTTACAGCACTGGAGTAACTCTACTGTACCTACACCTGTCTTTCCTCAGATGATTCTGTGTATTTGAGTAACGAGGCGGAAAGAAAAGAGTATGTTCTCAACAGCATGGGCAGAATTTATTACGGAACCGAGAAGCAAATTGGAGCCAGAACATGGAATTATGCACAGGTGTGAAACAATTCCATTATATAGAGAGACTATTCTTATCATTATTATTTTTATTGCTGTTATTACTATTACTACTATTATTATGGCTGTAATTATTATTATTATTACTATTTATTACTTATATTATTGTTAATATTATAATATTTTCAGTTGCTTTTATTATTCTCCTTTATTATTATTATTTACATTATTATTATTTACATTATTATTATTATTATTATTATTATTATTATTAGTAGTAGTAGTAGTAGTAGTAGTAGTAGTAGTAGTAGTAGTAGTAATATTGCTATTATTATTATTGTTATTATTATTATTATTATTATTATATTTTAAGTGATTTTTATTATTTTCCCATTGCTATTACTTGTATTGACATTATTATTATTATTATTATTATTATTATTATTATTATTATTATTATTATTATCATTATTGTGTTTATTATTATTTACTATTATTGATATTATTATTGTATTCTTATTCTTATTATTTCCACATTATTATTATTGTTTTTTTTTGTTGCTATTATTAGCATTATTTACGTTATTATTAATATTATTATTAGTAGTAGTAGTATTTAAATATTATTATTATTATTATTATTACTATTTCTATGATTAGCATTATTACATTATTTAAATTATTATTATTATTGTATTATTTACATTATTATTGCTATGACTATTATTTACATTAGTATTTATATAATTATTTACATTACTGTTATTGACATTATTATTCAGATTGTTGTTGCTATTATTATGATCATTATTATGATTTTGTGGAGTCAAGTCTCCTTTATTTACGTAGCACTTTTTACAATACAGATTGTTTCAAAGCAGCTTTACAGAGATAACAGGAAAATAATCAAAGTTTGTTTCGGCTCTACAGCAGATCTAGAAGAAAATATTATTATATGATTTTGTAGTGAAATGTGTGTTTCATCAGTTTGAGCAGGATGTGCTGGAAGCGTGTCTGTTCCTGATGGGGAGGGGTCGGGTCGCTTTGACCGAATGGAGAGACCCGGTGATCGTGTCCAGGATGATTTCTGCTCTGGTGAGTCTCATTCACAACACATGGACATCATGCATTCATAAACTGTCTAAACAACTGAGGAAAGTTATGGTTTAAACAAATTTTACAGTGATTTTATAAATATATAGTACATTTAAAACTTTCGGGGTGGGTATGATTATTTTAATGTTTTTGAAAGAAGTATTTTATTCTGACCAAGGCTGCATTTATTTGATCAAAAATACAGTAAAAATTATGAAATATTTTTCCAATTTAAAATAACTGTTTTCTATGTGAATATATAGTAAAGTGTAATTTATTCCTGTGATCAAAGCTGAATTTTCAGCATCATTTCTCCAGTCTTCAGTGTCACATGATCCTTCACAAATCCTTATAATATGATAATATGATGATTTGATGCTCAAGAAACATTCATGATTATCATCAATGTTGAAAACAGTTGTGCTGATCAATTATCTGTGAAAACAGTCATGCATTTTATTTTTCAGGATTGAATATTCATTTTCTTTGATGAATAGAATGCTCAAAAGAACAGCATTTGTTTGAAATAGAATCTTTTGTAACATTATAAATGTCTTTACTGTCACTTTTGGTCAATTTAATGCGTCCTTGCTGAATATAAGTATAATTTTATTTTTAAAAACCCAGAATGCTGAAGAACGCCTTGATATTTGAAATCACCAAAACAAACACGCCCCTATCATGATAGCTCCGCCCCCAAATTCACAAACACTCTATCAAGCACAGGCACCTCCCCCCTCGTGAGAGGACACACCCCCCTTACTGCTGATTGGCTACAAGTTTGTTGTGGTGCTCGGTCCGATCCACTTTCAGCAGCGTTTCTCAGAAACCGCTTGAAGATGCCCGATTCCACAACTAAAAAGCACCTGTTTTGAAAAGGTCTCCTCCTCTTCTCTGTGACAGGTGAACTCTAATGACGACCAAGGAGTGCTGATGGGTAATTGGTCGGACAACTATGCAGGCGGGACGACTCCCACCGCCTGGAGCGGGAGCGGAGACATTCTCAAACAGTATTACAAGAGTGGAGGAAAACCCGTGAAGTTCGCCCAGTGCTGGGTCTACGCTGGAGTCACGAACTCTGGTACGTTGTGTTTCTGTGGCATAAATCATTTGCATTTGATAATATGCAATGAATTAATGCATAAAAACATCTTCTAAAAGACTGAATGTAATTGTTAAGTAGTCTGCCAAAACCTACGCTGTACGTGTATGCAAATCAGACGAGAATGATTGGCCAGCGCGTGATTGTTGTGATAACCGTCAGTCCTCAAGGGGGCGCTATAAATATAACTAACCTGGGAAAGTTTAAGAGAACTTCACCATTGTGTCGGCAGCTTGTTCTCCGTTCTGTGTTTGTAATGCGCTTCTGTTTCTGTTTCTCTCTCAGTGCTGAGATGTCTCGGTATCCCGACTCGTTGTGTGACCAACTTCAGCTCCGCCCACGACACCGATCTCTCCTTGACCACTGACATTTACATTGATGAAAAGATGGAATTAATTAAAGACAAGACCAACGATTCTGTCTGGTATGATAAAAACAACCATCCATCAATCAATATCACATGTTCCTTTCATCATTGGAATTAATGTCATCAGTGTTATTTAATAATTACTGTATGTGTCATTTAAAAAAAAAACATTTTTAGGCTGTTTATTAGATTTTCTTAAATAGAAGTAATCATTACTGACACTATCCACGAATATCAGACATTTTTGCGTCCCATGACTTTTATTTTAAGCATTAAAAGCAAAAAATTTTTTTTTATTAATATTTTGAAAAGTAATAGATATTTTACATGAACAATGATCTACTAAAACCTATTTCTAATATATAAACTATAGAATGAAAAATAGCTTGTTTAATTTAAAATAAAATTTAGCTTTGATATAAATTAAATTAAAAAAAGTTTAATTTCATATATATTGCATTTATATTGTTGTTTATTTAGTGTTTATCAATATAAAATCAGGGGTTTTGAAGTGTATTTAGAGCTGTCCCAAAGAAATCGAATTTTTATTTTATTTTAAAAGTAATAGATATTTTATATGAACAGGTATCTAATATAAAACTTAGAATTTAATGTTTAACCCTTTAGATTTAAAAATAGCTAGTTGTGATTTATGGGAAATTAATTCAGTTTCCATTTAATTTAAATTAAAAATATTTATTTTTTATATATATTTTTTGCATTTATTTAGTTGTTTATTTAGTTTATAAATATAAATATAGGATTTTTTTGTGTGACTTTTTTGCATTTTAAGCTGATATGACCACATGTGATGCATAAGAATGACTTAATTTTTACATTTTAGATTCAGGCCCTATTTTATTCGACTATATTTGTGTGAATTGCCGACTGCCAATAAGCTCTGTTCCTGTGTAGGAACTTCCACGTGTGGAACGAGTCGTGGATGGCCCGCCCGGACCTGCCGGTGGGTTACGGCGGGTGGCAGGTGGTGGACGCGACCCCTCAGGAGCCCAGTCAGGGTTCGTATCGCTGCGGCCCCACGCCCGTCTCCGCCGTCCGCAACGGACAAGTCGACCTGAAATTCGACACGCCGTTCGTCTTTGCCGAGGTGAAGCCTTTGCCTTGTTTTACGCTCATTTGCTGATCTGACAATTCATTTTGAGCATTGTATTCAATTTTATCTCCGAGTCAAAACATCCACTGAACTCGTTTCACTGTGTCTCAGGTGAACAGTGATAGGATCTACTGGCAGAAGAAACCCAATGGAAGTTTCAGTCAGGTCAGCGTGGAGAAGAACACCATCGGCCAGCGCATCAGTACCAAAGCTGTGGGATCAGAGGAGCGCATAGACATCACACACCTCTACAAATACCCAGAGGGTAACAAAACTAATGCATCTGTGTCCAAAACCTCAGTCTACCTTCCTGTAAAGCATTTTAAGGAATCATAGACACATGTTTCTTTATTATCATGCATCTTTAATAGCAGTAAACTCTAAAATAATAACCCATTTCCATGCATATTTACATTCATTCACATGCATAACTATGCATATTTAATTATTGTAATAATAATAATTTTAATTTGTATACAGTAGCACATTTTGCTTTACAATACAAAATACATTTTGACAAGCACAGATTACGTGACATAAAAACAGATTAAATACCATCCAAAATACCTGGACTGAAGATGAGACTCACTTTATAATAACAATAAAAATTAAAATGAGAATGCATAACAAAAGATTGAAATTGAAGTAATAATAAAATAAAAATAAACAAAAAATATTTTTTCTCAGCATTTTTTTCTCGTTTTCTATTACAGACCTAAAAATCCTTGAATCATGATATGTTTACTTGAGAAGGAAAACTACTAGTTATAAGTCTTGATTTCTTGATTTTATGCTTAAAACAAGAAAAAGGTCTGTCAGTGGGGTCAGAAAAATACTTACTTGCCCTAATTGTTTGCAGCCTAACCATCATTAACAACTAAAATTGATAATGTGTTATGTGAATGCCAGGTTAAAGAGATCGCAATAGACGTGACGGACTATAATGCGTTAAGAGCTCGCTCAAGTACTGCGGAGCTAAACCATTTAGTGCTTTGTAAGTAATTAGCAAGATTTTAAAATGTATACAATGTTTAATAGGCAGCCAATGCAGTGTTGACAGAACCGGGCTACTATGGTCATACTTCCTGGTTCTGGTAAGAACTCGAGCTGCTGCGTTTTGAACCAGCTGTAGTTTGTTTATTAAGCGTGCAGGGCAACCACCCAGTAGGGCATTACAATAATCTAGCCTTGAGGTCATGAACGCATGAACTAACTTTTTTGCATTTGTCATTGAGAGCATATGTAGTAGTTTAGATATATTTTTAAGATGGAAAGAATGCATTTTTACAGATGTCAGAAATGTGGCTTTCAAGTGAAAGATTGGTATCAAAGAGCACACACACACACACACACACACAGACACACACACACCCAGGTTTTTAACCAACAACGAAGACTTGACAGAGCAGCCTTCAAGTGTTAGACAGTATTCTAGATTATTACATAGAGGTTTTTTGTCCAAAAATATGTATCTGTTTTTTTCAGAATTAAGAAGTTAAGTTAAGTAGTTATTTATTTTATAAATTACTAGTCATCCAATAGCATTCCGTTAATTTTGTGAATTGGTCAGGGCGTGAAGAAATATAGAGCTGAGTATTATCAGCATAACAGTGAAAACTAATGCCATGTTTCCTAATGATATCTCCTAATGGTAGCATGTACAGAGTGAACAGCAGTGGTCCTAGTACTGAGCCTTGTGGTGTGCCATACTGAACTTGTGATCAATATGACATCTCTTTGTTTACTACTCCAAACTGGTAACGGGTCAGATAAGTATGATTTGAACCATACCAATACAATTCCACTAATGCCAACATAATTTTCAAGTCTATTCAGAAGAATGTTGTGGTCGATAGTGTCAAATGCAGCACTAAGATCGAGTAACACTAATAGAGACACAACCACGATCAGATAAGAGCAAATCATTTGTAACTCTAATGAGAGCAGTCTCAGCCTGACTCAGCCTCACACATACCATTTCTTTCTAAAAAGGAACATAGTTGTGAGGATACCGCCTTTTCTAGTATCTTTGATAGAAAAGGTAGATTCGAGATCGGCCTTTAATTAACCAATTCTTTAGGATCAAGTTGCATTTTTTAAATGAGAGGTTTAATAACAGTCAGCCAGCTTAAAAGATTTCGCCACATATCCTAATGACAATGAATAATTAATAATATTAAGAAGAGGATCTATAACTTCGGCAAGCTTCTCTTTCAGTAGCTTAGTAGGTATAGGGTCTAACATACATGTTGTCGATTCTGATGATTTAGTTTAGACAATTCTTCAATCTCCTATAGTAAAGAATGAATTAAATTGTTCATCAGGGGGTCTATAACATAACGTCTGATGCGATACTGTAGTAGAGGGTTGCATGGTTGTAATTTCCTCACCTAGCAAGTAAAGAAATTCATAAAGTCATTAATGCTGTGCTGTTTGGGAAAGTCTGAAGTTGAGGCTTTATTTCTTGTTAATTTAGCCACTGAATCAAATAAATACCTATGGTTCTGTTCGTTCTCGTCTAAGAGAGTCGAAAAGTAAGATCTAGCAGTTTTTAAGGCCTTTCTCTATGCAATAACACTTTCTTTCCACGAAATGCGAGAAACCTCTAGTTCTGTTTTCTTCCAGCTGCGCTCCATTTTTTCGGGCTGCTTTCTTGAGGG
Source organism: Squalius cephalus (assembly GCF_949319135.1). Classification (NCBI taxonomy): domain Eukaryota; kingdom Metazoa; phylum Chordata; class Actinopteri; order Cypriniformes; family Leuciscidae; genus Squalius; species Squalius cephalus. The sequence goes on from NC_137139.1 coordinate 33,332,477, forward strand.
CGCGAGTGTGTTCGTTATACCACGACGTTATACTATTTTCCTTAATCTTTTAGTATTTGGAACCGAGCTAATACTCCAACTCTTAAATAAAATGCAGCAACTCACACTCCTCATTCTCTCCCTTTATCTTCCTGCCTCTCAGGTTCAGAGGAGGAACGCATTGCTGTGGAAAGGGCCAGTCGCTTCGGGTCCAAGCCGACTCTGTACCCATTACCCACCGACAACGACGTGAGCATTGAGATCGTCATGGTCGGGGAAGGACCTCGTATCGGTGGAGACGCCAAACTCTCCATCGTCCTGAAGAACAAGGGCTCAAAGCAGCGCACGGCCAGTCTGCTGTATGAGGTGCTGGTCATGTACTACACTGGAGTGCTGAAAGCCACCGTGAAGAAGGACCAGATTAATGTTGACCTCAAACCGCTAGAGAGTGAGTGGAGTTTGACTTTTAAACTCCTTAAATTTAAGGGAAATTAATGCAACATTTAGCTAATCAAGATCCATAAATCTTAGGCCAATCGAAGTGATCAAGATGCTGTTCACGCACAGAAATATCTATTTAAAATTCCATTTGAAAGTAAGCATTATATGGTCTGAACTGAACCCCACTGAACCTTTTTGGGATGAATTTGAACACTGACTGCTGTTGGGAATTTTATTCCTTCATCAAAGCAAGACCAGGAGACTTGAGATGGATCTTATAAGCAGAAGAGATTTATTCTTCCGAGTCTGTAGTTCATCAAGTCTGATCATAATACAGTATTCATTGTAATTGTACTTTTCAAAGAGGGGAGGGATTACATAGAGGTGGAGACTCTGAACAAAGCATGCAAATTAAGTATACAGGTTAAGGAACCCGCCCCAGACTCCAGCGTGTTACCAGTCTCAATCCAATCAGCATAACCATTCAAACGCATATGTGCTAATCTAATCAGCCTAACGATTCAACGTCTGGGCTGTGACTCTGGCTCCAAGAGCAATTAAAGACAATAAAGAGAAAACAGGAATTGCAACTTTGCTGAGCAGAGCAGAATCATTCATGTGATATCATCATCTTAACCTTAAAAGCTAAATACAAGATTCTTAAAGCATATCTGACTTAAATTCTTAAATTTGTAATCCTTCACTGCAAATCAGACCTCATCATAAAGTGTTTTTTAACAAATGCAACTATTAACTCGGACATTCTGAGCCACAATTATGAGAAATTTTAGAGGGGGGAAAAAACCTAAAAACTGCTAAGTACAACATAAAATTTGCATTCATTTTTGAGAGCGAAAAAATATAATGGCCCAAAATGCATTGTTTGCCTTATAAATGTTCAGTCCATTACTGGAATATGAGCACAAAAACTTTGCATGAAAGCTCTTCAGTTGAGCACGCATATTAACATTTTCACAGCATTTTCTGCCTTTAAAAATCCCAGTTTGTTCCTGACTTTTCATGTAGGATGAAATCCATGGAATTTCAGGAATCATATATATATATATATAATATATGAGGCATTTTATAAATAAAATAACAATGAGTTGTTTTATTGTTGTCATTAATGCCATGTTCCCTTGTCTCCCTTCAGCCAAGACTATTCCCTGGACTCTGCTGTATAAGGAGTACATGAATCATCTGGTGGATCAGGGCGCTCTGATGCTCACGGTCACCGGACGGGTCAATCAGACCAAACAGATTCTGGCCACACAGTTCAACTTCAGACTGCGCACACCAGACCTCATTATCACTGTAAGCCAATGAGACACTAGTCGTTATTTGTCACGTGTAACAACCACAACATGTTTTTCTGTTTCATGATGTTACATTTTGGTTGCAGTTAGATTATGTTACTGTAAAGTATCATAATAGTAATGCACTATATTCTGACTTGCACACTATATTTCACTTCTGAAGTCATATAATGCTCAAGTGAGGAACATACTCAATATTTATTCTCTCTATCTTAGATCTCAAATCTCATTTTCTATTTTGCATATTCAAACTGCCACGTGTGTGTTCAGTTACGTCACGTGAGAATCCATTTCGTTTAGTGTAGATGCTCAAGCTGGTGCAGCACATTTAAAGGCACTATATTTGAATTGTACACAAGTGCGAATGAGATTTGAGAGTTATGGAGGTGAGAAAGTAAACTTTGTATAGTGATGCTCAGTTAAAAACAGACTAAAAAGTTGTTTTAGAACAAAAATGATTTCCATGTTTTGTGTCCCTAATTTCTGTCTATTTATAAAAGTGTTTCAGCTTTGCTTTTACTTAAATACAAACACTACAGGCAAATTCAGTTCAGCACAAAAATAATCTCTCCATCTGTTGATTGTGTTTGTATGTTTCAGCCTCTAGAGGGCGCTGTGGTGGGTAAAGAGTTGACGGTCAAGATCACGTTCCAGAACCCGCTGTCACAAGTGTTGAAGAACGTTTTGTTCCGTATAGAAGGATTGGGAATGCAGAGCGTCAGAAAGATCCAGTATGGGTAAGACTTTCAGTGTTTAACAGCAGTTTAATTTCAGCTGTGACGTGTTCAAGCACTGTAGATTTGCTTCAAAACATAAATTGTACTGCATTAAATATGATATTTCAAAAGTGAAGCTTCCAGAGAGTTGATATTGTCTTTGTGTCTGTCAGTGATGTGGAGAAGCTTGCGACGGTTACACTGATGGAGAAGTTTGTTCCCACCGTCTCCGGCTCTCAGAAGCTCCTGGCATCGATGGACTGCCGTCTGCTCACTCAGGTGCACGGATTTGCTGATATCGTGGTCAAAGCAAAGTGAAAAACATTGTCATTGTAAACTAAAGCCTTCTAATGCTCTCGCTTCTCTTGAAGAATATGTACTAGATTTAAGGATCATCTGCATTGAATAATAATTCAGTATTTTCATTCATAATTAATGTAATTCAACAATAAAGATCTTCCATGTTTAAATTATATCCTGTCTGTCTGTTGTAATGTTTATGTGAGCAGATATTCATTGTTTTCCAATGTGTATTTGCATAACAATTAGAAAGTTTTTTGGTTTACAAGACATATCAGTTATAGAATTGAACACTTTCAGATGATGCCGTCATTACAATATAAACCAAAGCTGGAGAGGAGAGAGAGAAAATGGCTTCAGAGATTTCCTTACAAAATAACATGGAGAAACACTCTGGAAATTTAGCATATTATGTAGAATTCAACATATATATGAAATCATAAAAATTGTTATAGTAGATAAAAAAGCGAAGTAATAATGACTGAGAAAAGCAAGGAAGTCATTGTCTTGACTAGAAATAGACTCATAACAAATCAGCCATTCAAATGTGCATATAACTATAATATTTTATTATAGTTCTTGGTTTAGTTTGCTCTTGTACACATTTTGTCAATAACATTTACATTTTCTTTATAATTGTAAGTAAAATATACTTTTATTTTTTAAGCAGCACATCCATAGTTAATCTTTTCAGATTGCATGTTTTTTTTTTTTTTTTTTTTTTTTTTTTTTATCTGACAGGAGTGATAATCAGTGGGTTTGAGTTTTTACCATCATTATCGCCTGGGCTAAAAAATGGATAGAGTTTGTCAGTGAAAGTCTGACCAGTGAAAGAGTAGATATGAGATCTGGACTCCACATCATAAAAAGAGACCAGACCCTCCTCATAATCCACAAACACACCAACCTTCTCAGGGTTCACTCTGTGAGGGAACAAAACCACTGAATTATCACAAACTACATTTTGATCCTCATTAATCTGCATCATAACCCAGTATCCATCCTCAGGACTCGGGAAACTGTCAGTCTCCTCCTTCCTGTCAATGGATTCTCTGATCACTCCTAAAGCCCACTGAGTCTTTCCCTTCACCTGCACCTCATAGTAAAATCTCCCTGAACTGAATCCCTGCTTTGCCAGAACACAACTGTCTTCAAATCTCTTTGGGTTTTCTGGGATGTCCTGCTCAATGTCTCCATCACTGACTTGTTTTCCATCATCAGACAGGATGAGATATGGATTCGCTGTTTCAGCATCCAGAGTCACATCCACTGAGAGAGATCAGACATTTCAGATGTACAGTATATAATATAGATTAACACAGTATTGTGAGTGTATTGAAGAAAATTGCATCAATCACACTGTACCTGCAAACTTCTGCACAAACTTCAACCCTGTGGACACAGATGACAATATAATGATGAATTATTTATAGCAATAGTTTCAGGTTAACAGTGAGTTTCTATCCACTGGCAGCATCAGTGGCATGTAAATGTTGCTCGCCCCTTCGTTTGTAAAACCAAATGCAGAATGTGTTTACAGTAAAATGGAGGTTAATGGGAAAAACATAATGAGGATTTAAGTGAAGAAATTTGAAGCTTGTATTTTTTTTATCAAAGCTCTATTATTAACAATTCAGTAAAATATGTCAATATAGTTTGTAAACAGATAGTTACAGATTCTGTTCTAGTATTTCAAGCAAAACTGCTTTAAATGGTCATGAGTTAAAGTTTATATATGACAGGGTTAGTTATTTAATGATTATATTTTTGAAACAGTGAGATCCTTTACAAACTGAGACTACATATAGTTTCTGGTGATCACCAGCATGACATAGATTTAACCCAGAATATTCCTTGAAAATAATATTTTCTTAGTTACTGACAAAAAAAAAAAAAAATCTATACACTGTTGTGGCGAACGCCCCCTTAGCCACAACAGTGTATAGAAAATATTGTTCAGCGAGGTCTGCAGCGGGAGAGAGAGTCGGGAGAGTAGTGGTAACCTGGTCAATTGCAAAATGACAAACACCTGTGTCTCGTTGCCGTAATTGACATGGAGAGACCGGAGCCACTGGGAAACGGGAAGTAAATGAGGCCTAGTCCACACGGACACGGGTATTTTTATAACCGGAGTTTTTCCTCCTGCGTTTTAAAAAAAATCCCGTCCACACATGCTCGGTTTAAAAGAAATCTCCGCCTACATGAAAACGCAAAAACACGCTATCAAGCGCTGTCAAAAGCATTCCACACCAGCAGGCGGCGATATAACCCTAATCGTAAAGCCACGTTGGCCAATCAGAAGCCTGAATCAGAAGCAAAAACCCCGGTTTTACTGTCTACACGACAGCACTGCAACCGGCGTTTCTGAAAATCCTAACCCTGGCAGGGGTTTTCAAAAATGTTTGGTTTCAGTGACCTGATACTGCGTTTACGTGTGGACGAACGGCCGAACCGCGTAAAAAAAGTCACGGTTATAAAAATACCCGTGTCCGTGTGGAAAAGGCCTGAGAGAGACTGGACTGAGGAGGACCAGATGGTGGCGGGCCCTGGGGTTGGTGAATCCTTGCCATCTCTCTCTCTCGCTCTCTCTCTCTCTCTCTCTCTCTCTCTCTCTCTCACACACACACACACACACACACACACCTCCCCTATGATTTCTCACTCTCTCCCTTCCTCTAGACTTGTCTCGTTCCCTAGGTCCCGTTTGAATGTCCCTCCTCGAACCCCATCCTAAAGGGTGGGGTGGTCAGGCTCATGAACCTCCAGCTGGCCAGAATATACCACCCAGGGGGGCGGGGGTGGCCAGTGCTGGCAAAGCGTCAGCTTCCATTCCTCCTCTCTCTCCACATCCATTCCTTGACCCACTTTCTGCCACTACGGCGGCAGGGAGGTCTAGCCCGTCCTGTTGGTGTTAAGGTGACCCAGGACATTGTATTGACAGGTGTCCAGTAATGGAGGTGGGGACCCTGATTCGAGTCCTGGACACACCGCAGGCGTCCAGGACTCAAGCTGGGTTGTTACAAATACCCTTAAGTATTAAGAGGGGTACTTATCAGTCTATGGTGAAATCAGGATGTAATCTAACCTCGATCCATTAAAGCCTGATTCAACCCGAGGCATTGGATAAGAGCTGCATGGTTCAGGTGTGGTGTGTGCACAGGGATGTGGTGAAATATCCAATAAAGTCTGCTGTTGTTCAATTTCAGGGACAAAAGAATACTGAAGAGGTCGCAGTTAACCCACGCCTCAGACATTCGCTGATTTTTGGAACGAATTGGCCAGCTTTTAGTCATTTATTGGGGTATTTAGTGTGCAGATGAGAACAGAGAGTGGGAAAGGAGGGCGGTTGCTCAGTTGGGAGAAGCTGCGGGACAGACGGGACCTGAGTCAGGGGAACAGAGCACTATTGAGAGGCTAATCCTCATAGAGTGCGATGATTTTCCCCTGGATCAGTCTCAGGATGAGACATTAAAAATGTTTTTGAACAGGTCTGTTCTATCGATGGTCAGCTTCTCCAACCAGCTCGGCCGCTCTCCTATCCATATCTCGCTATTTTAAAAGATAGGTTGTATCGAGTGACCCGGTGGCTTACTGTAATCCTATGGCAGGACATTTAGGGCAGTCAACGACACTAAATCATCTCACAACCCAATTTTTCACGAGAAAGTGCGCAAGTGGTGCCTAAAAGCGCCGTTGCGCCCTCTTCCTCTAATGCAGGTCCCCTTCAAGAGAATTGGTATGGACAACACAATAACACAACACACAGAGACAGTTGCACTCCACAGCATTTCTGCAAAAAGCGCAGTGGACGCACTGTTTTGTTTAATCTTCCGAGTGGGAATCCCAAAAGAGATTCTCACTGATTAGGGCACGGCATTCATATCATGGACATTACACAAACTATACGTGTTTAGTTGGGCATTACATCAATTCGCACCAGCGTTTTTCCGGTCACAAACAGACGGTCTGGAGGAACGATTTAACTGCACATTGAAAACCATGATTCAAAAGTGTTGAAGACGCCAACTTGTTGTTCACTCTTGTTCACTGTGCACAAGGTCCTGCAAGCCTGCTGGACGTCCTGAAAGAAACTTGGAAGGATGAACCTTCCGATAGCAGAAACGAAATTCAGTAAATGCTGGACCTGAGATTAAAACCCCACACTTTGGGGCAGCTCTCTATGGAGAATTTGTTACAGGCCCAGGACAAACAGTGTCAGCTGGGAACCAGACTGCGTGAATTTTCACCGGGAGATAAAGTACTTGTATTGCTCCCCACATCTAGTTCCAAATTACTCGTCAAGTGTCAAGGACCCTTTGAGGTCACACGGTGAGGAACACCCTAACCCCAATCTCAATTATGAGGTTAGTTGAACAGACAGGAGCAGGGCACGTCAAATATATCACCTCAGCCTCCTTAAAAAATGGAGTGAGGCGGAGTCAGTGATGCCAGCGATGGAGGGGAGGAGGATCTCAAGCCAGAAGTGAGCACCAAAATCCAATCTCTTGCTCTTTCCCCAGGAGGAGATCACCTCTTGCCCTCGCAGCTCACTGATGTAGCCAGGTTGGAAGTAGAATTTGCAGACGTGTTCTCGCCCCTGCCTGGTCAAATGAACCTGATTCAGCATCATATTGAGATCGAGCCAGGCGTGGTGGTACGCAGCCGGCCATATCGTCTAACACAACAAAAGGTGGTTCAGACTGAATTAGAGGCGATTCTAGACATGGGAGTAATAGAATCCTACAGTAATTGGTCATATGGAGCATCTGCGTGCTGTCCTGAGAGCGCTAAGGGTGGCCGGCCTGATGGTCCACCAGAAGAAGTGTGTGGTTAGCTGTGTGGAGGTCAGGTATCTGGGCTTCCACTTGGGTCATGGACAGGTGTGTCCCCAAATTAGTAAGATTGCAGCAGTTGCAACCTGCCCAAGACCCAAGACCAAACAGGAGGTAAGGCAGTTCCTGGGGCTGGCGGGATATTACAGAAGGTTTGTGCCTAATTATTCAGACCTCACCAGCTGTAGACTGACTCGACTAAAAGGAAGCACCAGATCCACTCCAGTGGACGGATCAATGTCAGTAGGCTTTCAACCAAGTAAAGGCTGCTCTGTGTGGCAGGCCGTATTACATTCTCCTGATTTTTCTCTCCCTTTTTTGTTGCAGACTGACTCATCGGACAGAGGGCTTAGAGCGGTCCTGTCACAGAAGATAGAGGGAGAGGCCAGTGCTGTACATCAGTAACAAGCTCTCAAAGAGAGAGAGATGAAGTACAGCTCCATCGAAAAAGAGTGTTTAGCAATTAGATGGCCCGTAGATGGCCCTTCGCTATTATCTCCTGGGATGGAATTCTCCCTCTGTTTGGACCATCGCCCTTGCAGTGGCTCCAGCGCATGAAGGATACCAACGCATGGATCACCCGTTGGTGTCTGGCATTACAGCCCTTTAAATTTAGGGTGGTCCACAGGCCGGGGGTACAGATTCCTATCCAGGAATGTGGGGCCTGAGTCGGGCAGTGGGGGTATGTGGCGAGGGGCGTGTGGTTCAGTGAGGTCTGCAGCAGGAGAGAGAGTCGGGTGATGAGCAGTGAGTAAGTAGGTCAAGTGCAAAATGACAAACACCTGTGTCTTGTTGCAGTAATTGACGCGGAGAGACCAGATAAGAGCCAAAGGGAAACGGGAAGTAATGAGAGAACCTGGACTGAGGACTCGTGCTGTTTGAACTTGTGATACTGCTTGAGAAACTGCTGTCACTTTGTTCACAAGTTTGTTGAGAGCGCAGAGAGCACAAGTTTTGTTTTTGTTTCAGTTGTGGAAATAATAAAAAGCACGAGCCTCAGTAAGCCGGCCCAGCCTTCTTCCTCACTCTGAACTTTATCGTGACTGTATTTAAAATTCACATACCAGTTTGATTGAGTTTTTCATTCAGTGTCTCTTGAGTTTTCTTCAGATGAGTCAGGGCTCTATACAGAGAGTTCACGTTCACATCAGAGTCAATCCTGATCTCAGTCCAGTTCCTGGTGTGTGGACGAGTGTCCAGGGATGAGCTCATCTATAGCAGGAGAGACAATTATTTTATTATTATTATTTTTTCAAATTTGACATTATTACTGTTTCGTTCTGTTTAATTTCGAAAGACCGGTCCTGTAATATTGTACATAATGACAGATGTTGACAGACCTGTATGAGATGGAGATGATCATCAGTGTGTGAGAGCTGCTCCAGCTCAGTGTTTCTCCTCTTCAGTTCAGTGATTTCCTGATGCAGCTCTTTAATGAGATCTTCAGCCTGTTTCTCTGCTGCTTTCTGCTGTTCCTCCATCATCTTCAGCTGATCAGACTGACATCTCTCAGTGGAGCGGATCAGATCAGTGAAGAGCTCCACACTGGCGGATCTCTCTATATCTGCGTTTTTCTATAAAATAAATGAGCAGATTAATTTACCTTACGAAAAATAAGTAAACTTCAAGTTAATTTTATTAAGTATACTTAAGCAAAGTTAAAGTATATTTCAAGTATAATTTATGTATCTATGTACTAAAAGTATACTTGTAAGTGTACTGTTTCAAAACTACTTGGAACTAAATTGACCTACTCTTTAGTGTATAAAAGTATACTTTTTAAGTATACTTTAAGTGTAACAGTAGTAAACTTTGAGCACAAATCGAGCGCAGCGTTAGTTCAGACAGGACACGTAGGCATAGGTCGCGGTCAGCTGTCAAATCACTCCAACCACTACCATTCTCTTATTAGACCGGGAGGATATATACGTGGCATCACTGCTCGGTAAGCTTGCTCAAACTGCTCGCAACCCTCCCGCCTTCACCACTATAAGTATATTTCAGTGCACCTTCTGGCTGTCGTCTTCTTTGTTTCAGATTATCAAGGTTTCCAAGTCCTAGCTGTCACGGACATCATCGCCAAGAGACACTCATCCTCATTGCCAAGCTACAGTATAGACGTCCAGGGATTTATTGCTATGTCTGTTAAAACTGTTTTACTTTAAAGACATTACTAAACTGTCTTAATAATCTGTATATCACAAGCGGATGTTTCCATGGGGGGGGGGAGGTTAATGCTAAAGCTCTGTATGTCATTAATTATGGAGCAAGAACCCCATAAGGAACCATACCGTTTAATAAACCCAAGTAACTTGCCAAAGTGGTAACTTGCCAAAGAAAGCCCCCTACCGTATAACAGTGAAAACGTTGAAAAAGCGGAACGAGATGCTGCGCTGCTTAGCACATTGGGAACGTCTTTAAACTTGACCAGTTGTATATATAGTGTGTAAACACGTCAATAGAATTGACCCGGAGGTAATATAGCCTCGGTCGGTGACGTCATCGGCGCGCACCCACGACACAAGGCTTTAAATAGATGAGCCACAGGTGCATCGTCAGATATTTTGTTTGAAGAGCAGTCCTGGGACATCATCAGCACGCGCAGCATCTCGTTCCGCTTTTTCAGGGAACAGGGTTACAGTCAAGTAACCCGGAATGTTCCCTTTCAAAAGCTACAATCGATGCTGCGCTGCTTAGCGCATTGGGAACAAGAATGCCCACGCCGCCGTGCTTGAAGGTGTCTGGACTCATTACGGTTGTGTAGGTGTGCTCACAAAAACGCAAGAAAGCCCTAGACATCAGCTTGCGATGTCGACTCAAGGACGTGAAAGCCCGGAGTGGCATGAACATCCAAACTATAAAATCTTATGAATGTGTGCGGAGAGGACCAGCCTGCCGCATCACAAACAAACTGAAGGGGGGCACCTCTTGCCAAGGCAGCAGAGGAGGCGACCCCTCTGGTGGAGTGAGCCCTTAGACCCGTTGGTGAAGCTTGGCCGCGCGCCTCATAGGCAAGAGCAAAAGCATCCCTGACCCAATGTGACATCGTCTGCTTAGTGGCAGCAGCCCCTCGGTTGCGGCCCCCATAATAGACGAACAGTTGCTCTGACTTACGCCACTGGCTAATGCGGTGGACGTAGGCCTGAAGAGCACCGACTGGACACAGTCTATGAGATCTCTCCTGTTCCGGCGTCATGAACGGCGGAGAGCAAAAGGCCTCAAGAGTGACAGGATGTACAGTCGAAAAAGGCACCTTAAGCAGGTAATCAGGATGAGGATGCAAAATCACTTTCACCATTCCTGGGGCAAAGTCCAAGCAGGATAGCGAGATCGACGGAGCCTGCATATCCCCAATTCTTTTCAAAGAAGTTATTGCCATAAGAAAAAACATCTTTAGAGTCAGAAGTTTGTCAGACGCTCATTCTAGAGGTTCAAAAGGAGTCTCAACCAGACCCTCTAGGACTATTGCTAAGTCCCATGATGGGATTTTGGTTTTTACGGGAGGCCTCAGTCGTCTGGCCCCACGAATGAAACAAGCGAGCAGAGGATGTTTCCCGAGTGGCACCCCGTCAACCAAGGCGTGGCAAGTCAAAAGAGCGGCCAAATAAACCTTGAGAGTGGCGGGGCATGTGCCTGAAAATCCAGAACTGATGCAATCTGGCAGTTTGCGAAAGCCCAGTGTCCCTCAGTTGATACCCATCAGGGGCCAAACATGAAGATTCCAGAGGTTGGGCCTGGGATGGAATATTGTGGTCTCCGTCTGAGACAGAAGGTCCCTCCTCTCCGAAATCGTCCATGGCGAGCCGTTGAGGAGAGATATTATCTCGGAGAACCAAACTCTGGCTAGAACTCCTGGGAGCAGGGAAACTGGAGGAAACGCATACAGGCACATTCTGGGCCATGTGTGCGCCATCGCATCCAGACCCAGGGGCTGGGTGACTCAGAGAGAAGTAGAGGGGACATTGTGCTTTCTGATAAGAGGCGAAGAGGTCCACCTCCGCTTCGTAAAATCTGGTCCAAATCTGTTTGACTACTTCTGGGTGGAGTTTCCATTCCCATATCGGTAGTGTCTGTCTGGACAGTAAATCCGCTCCCACATTCAGGTGCCCTGAGATGTACACTGCCCTGAGTGACAGGAACTTTTCCTGGGCCCAGAGAAAGATCTGCCTCGCTATTCTGTTCAGATTGCGTGAGCGCAAACCTCCCTGGTGATTTATGTAAGAGACTGCTACTGTGCCGCACTAGGACATGACAGTCTCTCAACTGAGGGAGAAAGTATTTCAGGGCCAGAAATACAGTCATCAGCTCGAGGCAGTTGATGTGCCAATTGAGCTGATGACCCTCCCATTCCCCTTGAGCTGGACGACCACTTAAGGCCGCTCCCCAGCCCATCAGGGAGGCGTCTGCCGTTAGCATTCTGCGATGGGAAGACGCACCTAAAGTGGGACCCAAGGCAAGGAACCGGGGTCTGAACCACATAGAAAGGGAACGAAGCCGCCGAGCATAACCCTTACCATAAACATGGATTTTAGAAAGTGGACGAAGCGTTCAGCACGTGACTTACCATAAACATGGATTTTTAGAAAGGACACAAAGCACTCAACGAGTGCTCTTGCCTTTATTTGCCCTTGGGGATTGTATAGATAAAATAAATAAATAAAAGTGGTCTCATGCGCAAAAGGCCCAGAGGAATCACTGTGGACGCAGCTGCCATGAGACGATGTAATGTCTGACCTAGCCAGATGTTGCTTAGGGTGTTAAAATTGGTCTTGACACAAGCGGGAGACAGTTGTGCCGCATCTAGTTATACGCTTGACCACTTTGTGTCCATCCAATTTTGCTCTTGACGCGCGTAAAAACAAAAGTATGAAGCGAAATTTACGCGTGTCAGAGGCAAAAGTTTCGAAACCTGTTGGCGGCCATCTTTTTACAAGATGTCTGATGTTGATCGATCATTTATCGAGAGAGTTATCGCTCTGTATATGCTCTGGAGAGCAAAAGAGCGGTGTAGGGATCATCGTCGCCGTATTTGGGTCCACTAGACCCTTCGGAGGCAAACCCAGTTTGGCGAGTTTCACTTTTCATTTGCTCCAGCAGCTGCGCCTGGATGACGGCCGCTATCAGCGGTGCTTCCGCCAGTCTCGTGCCCAGTTTAATGACCTGTTGTCATTAAACTGATTGTAGTTTCATATAATCTGTAGATTGTAGTTCTTGTGACAGTACATGCGCCAGTTCCGGTCTCACGGAAGTGGATACCACGCCGTTGAAACGCGGAGGATGATTAATAAATTGGATTCTGTATCCTATTTGTACTGTACTTAATACCCACACAGAAAAACCTGGCAGAAGTTTCCTCACTGACAAGGAAATATTGTTGCGCTCAGATGAAGGCTAGTTGTAAGTCCAGGTGCGTGAAAACCAATAAAATGTAGAAGAGACTGTAAATGGTTTGCACTCTGAAAAACTAGACAAAGTCTTTAGCAAAAAGAATCAATTATTTTAATAGAGCAAGAGCAGACGTTTCAGCCATCCAGCTATTCTCAATGCTCATAATGAATCAACACCAGACATGCAGTCAATTAATACCCGATAGGTAATCAGGAAAAAAGTAACAGGTGCAAAGGGAGGGGCTTATGAATTGATTCTTTTTGCTAAAGACTTTGTCTAGTTTTTCAGAGTGCGAACCATTTACAGTCTCTTCTAGAAGTTTCCTCACTGCCAGACTCTCTGAGAGTGGTATCAATTTTAACACTTACTTTTGAGGGGATGTTAGATGTTCCGTGTCCTGGATGACAGCAGGAAGCAACAGAACATCTAACATTTTGCTGGAAACTGCTGCCCCCCCCCGAATCACCAGAGGTGCCGAGGAAGTACAGTGGTTTCGAGAGGGTGTCAGGTAGGAGCTGTTTGATTTAAATGCCTCGTCCCGTCCCTGGCCCATCATCGTATAACCACACACCCCTGCACCCACGATAGTCTTAAGACGTCGAGGGCACAAAGATGCACGAAGAATAAGGTTTTCCCCATGAACGAGTTAACGTCATGGAGATCCTCAAGGAGGGCAGTCTAGCTGTAATCCGGCCTTCACACGAGTCACCACTTCGAGAACCTCTCAAACGTTTTATCATAACGAGAGAAGTGTTCGGAGGCAGCTTTAATTCCTCAGAAATGTGGCCAATTACATCATATAAAATATTATATATATGTACACAATACATATCAGTTCCTCAGCAATAAACACAGCCAAAATCAATCAGACAAGCAAACGGTCTGGATGATAGGCTGTGTTTAAATCTTTCATAAGATCAACCTGGTATGCCTGTAACACAGTCATAGTGTACAGCGCAGTACCAGTCTGACCGCTGAAAATGCATCTGATAATGTGATCCCAGGGGAGAGATAGCCCGCGAGCGTCTCTCCAAACTGAGGCAGTATCATATAATCGCATGCCCTCGCACCCGCGATAGTAGATGGCTCGATGTTGAGGACACAAGAGACAAATATTACAATCTTTATTTATAGACTGTGAGTGTTTTATGGGACTCTTTTTGTTGTGATCAGATTAATCTGGCCACTGCACGAGCGATCGCTCCGAGCAGTTCTCCTTTTATTATCACGGGAGAAACGCTTGGAGGCGTCGAACTCACGAGATTCAATGAACTCTGCCCGAGCCGAAGAAGCACCGTGGCACGCTTCGGTAGTCAGGCAAAAGGACATCGGGATCTGGAGAGAGAGCGAGCGATAGGGACGCACCGTCTCTCGCTCCTCAGCCAGATCGACACGCGATCCCCACAATCATTGTGGGCGCTACCCCTTTGAAATAAGCAAAGCGAACGCGAAGCACTTTAACTGTGAACATTCCACTGTGCTCGCAATCACCATGCTCAAATGCAAGGGCAGCATGTTCTTTCCCCAAACAAACAAAGCAGTAAGTGTGTGTATCCAGTTCTGTCATAGGACGAGAACATGGAGGGACACACAGCGCTTACTCTGCTGTTCACTCATTTTTAACCAGCTGATTTCTTTTAACTTGAACTCTTTTCATTTGTATGTTGAGAAGAGAAAGAGAGAAATCTGCACACTGCCAGTTTTGAACACTAACTCCTAACAAAGATCTGAAGTGAGTTTTGTAGAGAGAGAGATTGCTTGACACACATACACAGAGTGGTCTGAAAACAAAAGACCTGACGATGCACCTGTGGCTCATCTATTTATAGCCTCGTGTCGCGGGTGCACGCCGATGACGTCACCGACCGAGGCTATATTACCTCCGGGTCAATTCTATTGACGCAAGCGGCAACATTCTAATCAGAGCCCGTCTACGGAGAGCCTGCCCACTCCCTATTAAGTCCTATTGTACCGAATTTTGGTTGTAGTACCACCAGAGTTCCACTGGGGGCGATCGCCATGAGTGCAAAATGAATGGGAGTCAATGGGGCTAGACGGCTAAATTTGTCTCTTTCACCCGATCGCCGTTGAGAAATCTCAGGTTTGATTGTAGATTTTGCAAGTTCAACATGGATTTTAGGTCGAAAGTTGAATGAACGAGTACTTATGTCGTTTTGATTTCTTACAGGTTGAGTTGTTGTTGCCCATAACACGCTAGCATTCTACTAATGACGTCAGCATTCTGACGTCATTGACATTTTGAAAGACTTTTTAAAGCAAATAAGTGACTCTAAAAAATCTAACACCCAGCAATGTGTAATTTCTTTGCATCTCCTTTCGAATACAACATTCAAATTACTAGACAAAAAATTATATCCTGAGAAAAGTGGATTTTGAGGGGTATACCGCCATTGACCTCCATTCATTCTGCACTCGTCCTGTGAGCGCCCTCATATGGAATCGGAGTGGAACTGCAACCAGTTCAGAAGCCGGAAGATTACTGAGAGTGAAACTTCTCGCCATATTAGACATTCTCTGATTCTAATCTTAAAAATGAAGCCTACCCGGAAGTGCGAAAAACTGCAATACATCGAAAATCCGCTAGGGGCAGGTCCCAAAAGGGAGCAAATGTCCATAGACCCCATGTTAAAATGTCCGTTTTCACAGCATAAATTCGTGTTTTTACAGGTTGGTCCCATGGACTTTTATTGTATTTTTCGATAGGTTCCGAGTGCCTGACAACTGTGAGGGGGTGAATTTTTTTCTAACTCGTTAGTTTAGATCATATTTAAATATAAATGTATGACAAATAAGGGCGTGGTTAACTTTGATTGACAGCTTGATAACGAGCATAGGCTGCGCCGAGTGGAATTCCTGAAATTTGACGTCTCGGCCATGATCTGACACAACACATCATACCACCTCTGTATCCTTTCTGAACATTAGGATTTCCCAAGATTTTCCAAGATGGCGCCGCCCATACCCCCCATAAACGGAAAGTCTTCAGACTTCTGTGACTTTCTTCAGAAGTCTATGGGTGACGTCACAGACGCTTTGTCCATATTTTTTTACAGTCTATGGTTTACACACTATATTCACAGCTGGTCACGTTTAAAGATGTTCCCAATGCGCTAAGCAGCGCAGCATCGATTGTAGCTCTTGAAAAGGAACATGGATATCTGGAAAATTCAGTCAGTGACGGGGAAAGAGTGAAGTAGATTTGAAGTCATTTCTTGTGTACACTACCAATACTCAGAATAAGGAACATTTTCTTTATAAATCAATATTTTCAAACAATTTAAGTTTATATGACAGTATGTAAAACTATTTGGATAGGATACTCAATCAAAAGAGTAGACAACTACAAGCCAACTTTGAATACTTAATATAGTTTTAAGTATATCTCCATCAAAAGATTGAGAACAAATATTGGCCAAATATACTTTTCTGTCAGTATAAGTCGTTTACTTGCAATTTTAGTTATATTCTGAGAAATACATAAAAAGTAGACTGGAAGTATGCTTTCTTATTTTTAAATTTTAAATTCTCTCATCATCTACTGGCCTCATGTCACTTAAAATGTTTTAATTTATTTAATTGAGCACTTTATTAAGCAGATTGAAATGTTATAATGCAATATTAATGTAGCATTTTTACTTCCACTCACTTTTCTCAGCTCTACTGAGTTCTGGATCTCTTGAATCTTCTTCATTCTGTCCTGGATCATCTGATGAACGTCTATCAGTGTCTGATCCAGCTGATGAGACACACAGAGAAACACACAGGTATAGATTCCATATTAATTTCATATTAATTCCATATTAGTCATTTGAATAATTATTTTGAAAACCATTTAATGACTTCAAAATTTAGTTTGGTGGCTTTTAGTTTAGCTGTGTACTCTTGAAAGTTGACAAAATTAACTTTTGGCATATATACAAATTTAAGATGTATAATGTTTCTTTTCTGCAAAACACAATTTCAAGACTCATCTTGCACCGTTTGTCCAATCAAACTGGCTGAAATAAAAGTTACGAGCCCTTCAGAATGACCTGCACCAACATCAACACAGGAAACCTGCATTTCAAACTGTGTTTAAGGAGTTTAGTTTGTGTCTCTTCACCTTCTTCTCTCGACTCTCCTCCTCTATAGGAACAGTGTTGTGAGTCCCGTGATCAGCGGAGGACGTCATGACTGACAAAACAATGAAGAGAAGTAAGAGAGCAGTTTTGATAATACTAATACTCAAAGAATATTGTGTATTTCTCCACTGAGAAAATATTCCTTCTCCAAGTGACATAAATCACACATATCTCACTGTATCTGAGATCCACGGCTCATACAGCAATAGTAAAGGAAAAGTGTTTGGGACTGTGTGAACTCTTTCCAATTCAGCTCCGGTTATGTGTGGTGTTGTTTTATTTCAGCTCCAAACATAAAATGATCTTGTTTTGATGGCTTTATGGACGAGGATTTATTTGAATTTCAGGTTTTTGAAGGGGAAATGCACAAGTTAGACCAGTTTACAAGACTTCTCACTTTTAACTAACTATTAACTACGACTTTCGCCTCAACAAACTCCTAATTACTGCTTATTAATAGTTAGTAATGTATTGGGTAGG
Organism: Squalius cephalus; assembly: GCF_949319135.1. Taxonomy (NCBI): domain Eukaryota; kingdom Metazoa; phylum Chordata; class Actinopteri; order Cypriniformes; family Leuciscidae; genus Squalius; species Squalius cephalus. The sequence goes on from NC_137139.1 coordinate 33,350,071, forward strand.
ATTATGGGATGTAGAATATGGTCTTGCATAATAAAGGCATTATTATGTGCTTTATAAACTAAACAGCCAATATCCTAGTAATATGCATGCTAATGCATATTTAACAATGAGAATTGGACTAAAGTGTAACTAAAGTGTTATCATACATAATATACATATAAATAAATGTTTCAGACTCTTTCACACAGCAGACTGATCTCAGGTAAGTTAAATGATACACTATCAGACTTCTGTGACATAACTATACTAAAATGATTAATAAAATGAACATTCACATGAAATGCAATAGTTAGACGTTAAAGCATTTGAGTAACAGTTTTTTCCTCTGAAATGTGATGATTTACTAACCTTTAGCTTTAAATGAGCGTGAGAGAAACGAGTGTTATTGAAGCGCTGCTCTGTGTTGTCTGAGGATGCAGTCGTCATGGTAACTCTCAAACTCTCAACTGCCAATCAGAATTTAGAAAATGCAGCTTAATTCCCTGCAATACACACTCATTAAAACACCTTAATGTAATAAAATACCTTATAAAATACAAGTAAATACTAGTTCACACATGCAAACATCAAATAATACTGTATATACAAATAACACAACATTCTTGTGACCCAGATTCAATGTGTGTGTGTGTGTGTGTGTGTGTTTGTGTCTTTATTGAAGAGAGAAACCACAGCTGAGCAGAGCGATGATGATGATGATGATGATGATGATGATGATGAAGATGATTTTGTTTCATCAGGTATGTTTAATCATTTAATCTTTTTAACTTTTTCATGACATTTGTCTGCTGTGTTCCAGAAAGATGTTTTCACTCAATCAAAAGTTTTTTAAAGTCACTTTTCTACAGTTTTATTCCTCCTCTGTGTAAAACTCTTGTAAACGCTGGCTTTTTAACAATGATATATTAATGAAGGGCTGCTATTTTGATTATCTGCCATTTATTTCTTGTTTTATTAAGAAAGAAACATGTTAATCCTCATCCTGCCCATGTTCTCCTTCAATCAATGTACAAATTAAAGGCTATAAAACAAATATAAATGTAGGAATGTAGCTTATGCTATACATTATATACAAAAGCATGTTTTTCATTACTGTTATAACTTAGAGTAGATTGACTCACAATATCATGCAGAATCTGATATGGGGGGCAGTCATGGCCTAGTGGTTAGGGAGTTGATCTGGTAACCCAAAGGTTGCTGGTTCGATTCCAGAACAGTGGAAATTGACTGAGATGCCCTTGAGCAAGGCACCTAACCCCTGATCGCTCCCCGGGTGCCACACAAAGGCTGCCCGCTGTTCTGGGTGTGTGTATCCACGTTTGCAGTGTGTGTGTGTGTGTTAACTACTCACTACTCTGCTCCTAATGTGTGTGCATTAACTTGGATGGGTTAAATGCAGAGGTTACCATACTTGGCCGTCACGTGTCACTTTCACTTTCACTTTCACTTTAACAGATTCAGTTCAGTAACTCTGAATTCAGTGAATCTGGATTAGTCTCTTATGGGGGAAATGACACTAATAATGATGTTTCTTGGTCTTGACAAGCAGTTCTACTGTATTATCTACTATATTTGATTATATAAGCATGACAGAATTGACCTTAAACATGTAAAAACAAATACTTCTGTTTCTTTCTTTCTAGTTCCCATCCATTTCTTTTTGCTTTACATTTGCCACAATAGAATTGATTTTTGACAATTTCTGTGGTCATTTTTAGACTTGATGGATGTGAAAGATGAAAGTGACAAACTGAGATAATAGTTTTTTAATTGTTAAGTGACAAACTGATGATATTGTGGTAAAAAAAAAAAATCTGTCATTGTGAAGCCTTCTAATGCTCTCGCTTCTCTTGAAGAATATGTATTAGATTTAAGGGTCATCTACATTAAATAATAATTCATTCACAATTAATGTAATTCAACAGTAAAGATCCTCCATGTTTTGATTATATTCTGTCTGTCTGTTGTAATGTTTATGTGAGCAGATATTCATTGTTCTCCAATGTGTATTTGCAAAATAATTACCAAGATGTTTAGATTATACTCAATATCAGTTATAGAATTGAACACTTGTCTTTATTCAGATGATGCCGTTATTACAATATAAACCAAGAACCTCAATATTTCACAAGTAATTCAATGTTTACAGCTGGAGAGGAGAGAGAGAAAATGGCTTCAGAGATTTCTTTACAACATAACATGTTGAAACACAGGAAGTGTAGCATATTATGTACAATTTAACCATATATAATATTAAATCATATGTCAACTTCATAGTATATTTGAAAAGCAAAAGCAAAGTAAAAATGAAAAAGAAAAGCAAAATCATTGTGTTGATTTAGAAATGTATAGCTTCATAATAAATTGCCCATTCAAATGTAGTTGTGTGATGAAATATATTTTTTTAAACAAATCACACAAATATATGTCTCACAAATATTTGATTATAGTTGATGTTTTGTCATTGATTGATTTTTAAAGGCCTGAATATACAGGTTTTTTTTTTGCACTTGTACACATTTTGACCTAACCCACAATCTAAAGTGAGAACTATTTATGGTTCAAAAGTTGTTAAAGCATTATTGTTAAAGCACAAAGCATTATCTAGCTCTTTATATATGAGCTAATTAAACAATAAACCTTTTATTAATTACAGTGACAATGAATGAAGATCTCATTATTCGAATATAGTCTATTAATGTATTAACTGCAGTTTATAAACTATTATTTAACTATAAACTAATAGTTTGCAAATTACTTCCAGTAAGTACTTTATTACTGTATTATTATAAAGTTAAAATCTACTTGATTATGGTTTAGTGCAAAATCTTTTTTGGTTTTCATTTACATTTTCTAATCCATTAAAGGTGAGACAGGAGTGATGATCAGTGGGTTTGAGTTTTTACCTTTATCATTATTGCATGGGTTGAAATATGGATAGAGTTTGTCAGTGAAAGTCTGACCAGTGAAAGAGTAGATATGAGATCTGGACTCCACGTCATAAAAAGAGACCAGACCCTCCTCATAATCCACAAACACACCAACCTTCTCAGGTTTCACTCTCAGAGATAAAGAGACAGATGGATCATCACAAGCTTTATATTGATACTCATTCCTCAGAATCACAGTCCAGACTCCATCCTCAGGTCTCAGTTTGAATTTCCCCTTCCTGTTAATGGATTCTCTGATCACTCCTAATTCCCACCTAGTCTTTCCCTTCACCTGCACCTCATAGTAAAATCTCCCTGAACTGAATCCCTGCTTTGCCAGAACACACAAAAACGTATCAAATCTCTTTGGGTTTTCTGGGACATCCTGCTTAACGTCTCCATCACTGACTTGCTTTCCATCATCAGACAGTATGAGACATGTATAAGCTGTATCAGGATCCAGAGTCACATCCACTGAGAGAGAACAGACATTATCAATCAACTTCAGAACAAAACATTTTCAGATTTACAGTATATAATACAGATTAACACAGTATTGTGAGTGTATTGAAGAAAATGGTGTCAGTCACACTGTACCTGCAAACTTCTGCACAAACTTCAACCCTGTGGACACAGATGACACTATAATGATGAATTATTTATAGCAATAATTTCAGGTTAACAGTGAGTTTCTCTCTACTGGCAGCATCAGTGGCATGAGAACATTTCACTAATAAAACCAAGAGATACATTTTCCTAATTTTTTAAGGAAACTTAAGCAGTTTTGAGGCCTGAATTGAGGAACCGATTAAGCAGATTAAATTAAGGAAAGAAGGCTACCTATTTATTTAAGATAATTTGTTAAATTATGCAATTTAATTTAGAGACAGACACCATTGTTGGTTCCCAGCATGCTTTGCACATGACTGGAAATGGAGAGTAAATATTGAAATTAAGTGTTATTTTATGTGTTTTTGAGTGAAGGGAAACATCAGTTAATGTTTAATGATGTCATCGTCCAGCTCAGTTCAGTTCTCCTATAATGATGTCAATGGAGGAGATTGTCTTGGTTACATATGTAACCCTTGTTCCCTGAGAGAGGGAACGGAGACATCTCGTCGTGACCGACAATTTTGGGATCTCGCTCAGAGGACCGATCTACTTCGAGTGTAATTAAACGAGCCAATTTCACATTGGCATGCAATCATTGCATTCAGCTGCTCTGCCTCATCGGCACGGGTATAAATGAGCAGCTGGAGCGTGATGCAATCAGTTTTTCGCTGAGGAGTTGAGCCGAGTTGGCGACCCAGGCCCCAGCGACGGTACAGCGCCCGTGACGATGGGACGAGACATCTCCGTTCCCTCTCTCAGGGAACGAGGGTTACATATGTAACCGAGACGTTCCCTATTGTTCAGTCACCAGGGAGGCGACCAGCTCCACACGAAGGCTATAAAACCTAGTGAACGTGTTGGGTGTCGCCCAGCCCGCAGCTCTACAGATGTCTGTCAGCGAGGCGCCCTGTGCCAGAGCCCAGGAGGATGCAACACTTCTGGTAGAGTGAGCTCGCAACCTGAGAGGACAGGGCACACCTTGTGTTTGGTAAGCCAAGGTGATGGCATCCACTATCCAGTGGGCCATCCTCTGCTTGGAGACAGCCTTCCCCTTCTGCTGGCCTCCGAAACAGACAAAGAGCTGGTCTGAGGTCCTGAAGCTTTGTGTCCGGTCTATGTACACTCTGAGTGCTCGGACGGTACAAAGCAAAGCTTGGGCTGGGTCTGCCTCCTCCGGGGGCAGCGCTTGCAGGTTCACCACCTGGTCCCTGAAAGGAGTGGTGGGAACCTTGGGCACATATCCAGGCCGGGGTCTCAATACCACGTTGGTGTCACCCGGCCCGAATTCCAGGCACGATTCATCGACCGAAAATGCTTGCAGGTCCCCTACCCTCTTGATGGAGGCCAATGACAGCAGAAGCAAAGTCTTCATAGTTAGCTTTAAGTCCAACTGACTGCAAAGGCTCAAATGGGACGAGCTGAAGTGCTCTTAGTACCAGCGTAAGGTCCCAAGAGGGTATGGAGGGAGGTCGAGGAGGATTTAACCTTCTCACCCCCCTAAGGAACCTGACGACCAGGTCATGCTTCCCAACCAATTTACCCAGTATGGGGTCATGGTATGCAGATATTGCAGCAACATAAGCTTTGAGGGTGGAGGGGGACAGCCTCCGCTCCAACCCTTGCTGCAGGAAGGAAAGCACAGCTCTGATCGAACATTTCTGGGGGTCTTCTTGGTGAGAAGAACACCACTCGACGAACAGGTTCCACTTCAGCACATAGGCTTGTCTCGTAGATGGTGCTCGGGCCGAAGTGATGGTGTTAAGTACCTCTTGGGGTAAGTCATCTAGAACCTCCGCGTCCCATCCAGGGGCCAGACATGGAGTTTCCAGAGGTCTGGGCGCGAGTGCCAGAGGGTGCCCCGTCTCTGAGAAAGCAGGTCCTTCCTCAGAGGAATCAGCCAAGGAGGGGCTATCGCGAGGAGCATTAGTTCTGGGAACCAGGTCCTCGTCCTCCCTGACTTTGCACAATGTCTGTGCGAGAAGGCTCACTGGGGGAAACGCATATTGGTGCAGGCCCCGGGGGCCAGCTGTGTGCCAGAGCGTCCGTGCCGAGAGTTGCCTCGGTCAGGGAATAGAACCACTGGTAGTGGGTGGTCTCTGGGGAGGCAAACAGGTCTACCTGTGCTTCTCCGAAATGACGCCAAATCAGCTGAACCGCCTGGGATGGAGTCTCCATTCCCCTGGAAGTGCTGCACGTGATAGCTCGTCGGCTATGGTGTTGAGTGCACCAGGAATGTGAATGGCACAAAGCGACCTCAGATGCTTCTGACTCCAGAGGAGGAGGTGGCGGGCGAGTTGCGACATGCGGTGAGAGCGCAGACCACCTTGATGGTTGATGTACGCAACAGTCGCAGTGTTGTCCGTGCGGACCAGCACGTCTTTCCCCTGTAGGCGCCATTTGAGGCGGCTCAGAGCAAGACGTACTGCTAGCAACTCTAGGCAGTTGACATGCCAATGCAGATGGGGTCCCGTCCAGACCCCTGAGACTGCATGCCCATTGTACGTGGCACCCCAGCCGGTGGCAGAGGCATCTGTGAACACCACTGTATGTCGGGACACTTGTTTCAGGGGGACTCCTGCCCGCAGAAACAACGGGTCCGACCACGGGCTGAAGTGTTTGCGACACTCCGGAGTAACTTGGACCCGGTAGGTGCCGCGTTGCCACGCCCCACCTCGGAACTCGGCCATGGAGCCAGTGCTGAAGCTGTCTCATATGGAGAAGACCGAGCCGCTGCGGCCGCCATATACCCCAGGAGCCTCTGAAAATGTTTCAGTGGAACCGCGGTTCTGCCCTTGAAAGTGCTCAGGCAGTTCAGCACCGACTGGACACGCTCGTCTCGCCTCAGGGCTTTGGCCTGATGGACCTGCAGTAACGCCATGGCGTCTAAAGCAGAGGCAGCCTCTCTACAAGCTCTGTAAGCCTTGTCGGTTAGCCCCGAAGAGTATTTACAGGCCCGGGATGGGAGACACGGTTCCCCCCTTAGTGTGGAGTTAGGGGAAAGTTCCATGGCAACTGCCCGCTCCACGGGGGGGATACGCGCATAACCCTTGGCTGCCCCGCCATCGAGGGTAGTGAGGGGGGAGGGGACCCTAGGACCACTTCTGGCAGTAAAAGGTGCTGTCCATGACCTAGTGATCTCCTCATGCACCTCGGGGAAGAATGGCACCGGGGCAGGATGCTGAGAACCAACGCGAGCTGCCCCGAGAAACCAATCATCCAACCGAGAGGGTTCGGGACATGGTGGAGGGTTCCACACGAGCCTGACACTCTCTGCGGCCCAAGATAGCATAGCCATCATCTCTGGGTCCGACTCAGGCAACACTGCCACACCCGAAGGGGGAAGCACAGCCTAGTCATCATCCCGGGAGAGAGAGGGCTCGCCCTCCGATGCCGCGATCGACATCTGATCGTCAGGCGGGGCGCCGAAGGATACGTCTGGTGCAGACCTCAAGGGTGGCCCAGCCCGTTCCTCCGACGGTCCAGCTGGTTGCGGAACATGGGAGTGAGGGGGTCCCGGGGGTGGTGGCCCTGCGGAACTGGTCCTCACTGTCACCCTCAGATTTCCCAAGCTACGGCCCAAAGTAGCCCCCCGAGGAGGGTTAGATCGAGGCAGAGGCGAGGGGGCTCCCATACCTTTGAGGAGTGAGAGCCGCGATCGGAGCTCCGAGATGGTCATGTTCCCGCAGTGAGAACATGACTCATCCATGAACGCTGACATTGAATGCCCAAGCACACAATGCAGCGTCCGTGACCATCACCTGATGTCAGGAAACGACCGCATCCAGAAACGCACGGTGTGTTTGCCATTTTTGTACAAACGCGCATACACCTGAAGCACGCAGGGAAAACGCCCACTCGCGTCACCAACGGGTAAAGGGAATCCCGCGGTGCACTACCGATACCAGCTGTTAAAACAGCTATTGTTTTTAAATCCTCGCTGGATCGGTGAGGGAAGTCGCTGCCACGCCGTATCGCCAACACTTCCAAGAAGAGCAGGAAAAACTCGTTCTCTTACAGGTTTGTAGACTGTCTTTGTTGACCGAAGCGAAAGACTGATTGCATCATGCACAAGCTGCTCATTTATACCCGCGCTGACGAGGCAGAGCAGTTGAATGCAATGATTGCATGCCAATGTGAAACTGGTTCGTTTAATTACACTCGAAGTAGATCGGTCCTCTGAGCGAGATCCCAAAATCTTCAGTCACGACGAGACGTCGAGAGTGACCGAATGACAGGGAACAATAATATTGTTGAATATTAAATGTCCCCAACTAAGCAAGCCAAAAGCCAAAGGAGACCGTGGTAATGAACCAAAACTCCATCAGTGACAGAATGGAGAAAAAAGAAAAAAAAAACCTTTGGAGAAACCAGGATCACTGTCAAATACAATACAAGTCCAATTCAAACAGGTCATTTCCGTTCACTAAAAATCACACACTTTTGAGAGTCAACTTTAAAAAAAAAAAACATTTCACAAGGAAAATATAAAATTATTATTAAATTCATTGTGTCATATATATTAAATAATTTAGGAGATTTTACATTATTTATTCAGGTAGATTTCATTAAAGAAATCAAGCCTTAAAAACTACTAAAAAAATATCATGTGTAATATTGTTACATTAAAATAGTATTTTTTTTTCTTTAAATAGCATGTTACAATTTTTACAGTGATTTGTATTAGTGTTTGTTCATGAATAGTCACATCATATCACTTACATGTCTCAAAAGTTAAAGTAATACTGTAATAACTGGTTATGGTAAAGTTTGGATATAACTTTACATACTCTACGTTTAGTAAGTGATTTTATCATACCAGTCTAATGCTAACATGGCAAGTTTAAGTTACCCGGTATGTTATGGTTATATTATTCAAACAGTGTGATCTTTTGCAGACTGAGACAAAATAATTGTGTGATCACCAACTTTTTATTCAACCCATAATATTCCTTGAAAAACGTCATTTCTAAGTTAATAACAAACAAAAAAATCTATACACTGTATTTGATATTCACATACCAGTTTGACTGAGTTTTTTATGCAGTGTCTCATCTAGAGTTTTCTTCAGTTGAATCAGAGCTATAAAAAGAGAGCTCACATTCACATCAGAGTCAATCCTGATCTCAGTCCAGTTCTTGGTGTGTGGACGAGTGTTCAGGGATGAGCTCATCTACAGCAGGAGAGAGAGAAGACTGTTAAATATGATCATTTTTTTTAAAGCAGTTCAATTTGTTTTACACAGGAGCTTTCTAACACAGTTGAGGCAAAACCTGTATGGATATGGATGATATCACCATACTTCCTCTAGTTGATTGATTACATGAAGAATTGCTTATAGGTTCTCTATTAAAACTAGTGGTGGGCATAGATTAATTTTTTTTTAATCTAGATTAATCTCACTGTAATCTTGGAATTAATCTAGATTAAAATGGCTCATTTAAATTCTGCCGAAGGCATTCAGAATATGTGTGCTACCCAAATAATGACTAAAGGGCACGTGTTTCTTAAATACAAAGTGACATTTAAAAGAACTTGAAGAAGAAATGCCAGAGATTTTATTTTTTATTATTAAAACTAACATCATAAAGTATGAATTTTTTTTTTTTTTTTTTTTTTTTTTTTACTTTGAGCAATGATGGAGCTATAATATACTCTTCTTATGAGCATATACAACAAAACAGCTCCTTGGAAAAAATGAAATGTAACCTAATATTGTAGTAGTTATAAACAAAGGTCTATTTTTAGTTCAGATTAACATTTGAGGGCAGCAATTTTATTCATAATGTCAAAATAAAACCAAAGTAATGTTACTTGAAAGCATTAGCCTACTATTCCTGCCAAACGTCCATGGTTGCAGTTAGTGTTACTACAGTAAATCCACAATCTACAGTAAATGTTGCAGATCTGTGGACACTGGATAGTTCATTCATGGCACAATGTTTCTTCCTGGCTTCCACGCGCTGTTTGATCCGTTAATAACGGAGAAATTTGAATGTTTCTCACTAGATCTCGCAGCGATGTTATTACTTTAGCGAATTCAAATGCTTTCTTTACTGGATCTCTTAGCGCTGTGTAGTAACAGTGATCAAGATCGGCTCGCGCTGCACTGGTCCAAACTGATAAACAACGATCCGTCAACCACACAATAATGAGTAGCTCAGTTTCGTTCTGCTTACATTACATTTGCCATTTGATGTCGGACAATGTTGTGGTCGAGCCAGCGTTTCTTACATTATGAGCCTACATTTGAAATAATGACATTTTGGTCAGCAGGAAAAACCCCACATAGTGAATATGTGGGAAAGCTTCTTTCACTCTTGTCCTTCCTTCACAATTTATCCCTTCCCTTCAACCATTCTTCCCTTCACCCTTCACAAGAATTACATGAAAAATATAATGTTCCGTCAATGCAAGCTAATTGACAGTCATGTTTGGTATCACTTGAAATGTTTCACTATGATTTGTACAATGGTCTCAAGTCCAGAGAAATAGACCAAAAGCTACAAGTTAGAGAGTTTAGAAATACTTTGCTTACTGTGGAGGCTGTGCCCTTTACCAGTGTATTTCATGCAAATTACCTTCTGTCCTCAATAAGGTCTAAACTACCCAAGTCTGGGATCTTGATTAATGCAAATTCCAATTGTTAGTTCGTGCCTCCATTTGGAGGATGTTTTGTCTTGGTCTGAGTATTTAAAGAAATGTTGCAAAAGGCTCAGGGTGATTCTGTATTCAGATCAGCCCGTAATGCTGAAGGTCTTCCATACACTCGGCATTACGTATCTTTCAGATGTCAGGTATGCATATTTAACTCTTTATTTCTGAGCATTTTATGTTTTGTATTGATTATCTTCGATATGATTATATAATTGGCATTATAGATTTCCCTGAATAATAAGAAATTGTTACATCTGATTTTATTCTGACCTACTTTGAAATAATTATTGACTACTAGATTATGTTGTATCCATGTTTCTGCTAATCTGTGTCCAGGGTTGAGTACATACTAGATCTCGGGTTAGATTGAGCATGTAGCACATCAGGCGACATTCTAGAAGTATAAATTGGGCTTTACTGCTTGACTTTAGTTAAGTTGTTATATAGTTGTATTCACTATTGGGGGCTTGTCACGGTCTTACGTGTTATTTTCTATTGGTGTCATTTTTTGCTTTTTGTCTGTTACCTGTTATTTACGAGCCGAACTGTAACAGGGCTTGACAAAAATACAATTTAAATAATAGCAAGCATGGGGCGGCATTACTTCATAGCACTAGCCATAACCTCTGATGATTGTTTGAGCTTTAACTAAGTTGTTATATAGGCGACTGTAAGTGTCACGATCACCAGTGAGAGTGACTGGGATTACCACCAGAGGGCACTCCAACCCTGACCATTACCACACCATAACGGACTTCATTCCCCATAATCCTTTGCGCAGACTAATCAGCCATGATTACATCCACCTGTGGTTCATTAGCCTTGTTAACTCTGTCATTCACTGAGAGGGTTTGTTAGTAGTTACACTGGTTTCATGTCGCTTGGTTTTTTGGATTTCTTGCCTGTTTCTGGATTCCTCTTTTGGCCGTTTCTGTTCCCTGACTTGTTTGTGTGGACGGCCTGTGTTTGACCTTGCCTGTACTTTGGATTACGTTTTTGTATTGTCCCTATTATTAAAGCTGCGTTTGGATCTCCAACCTTTTGAGTCTCAGAGCAGTTAGTTACAGAAAACCTCCCCATGCACAGATCCAGCAGACTAGTAAGACCCAGATCCACTGGTGATCCAGCATTTCAACTCATCTGTTGATCCAGCAAGATAATAGACCATTCGAGGACCACACCCGAGACTTTCTGAATCCGGCTAGTTTCACAGACTTTCCTGATTTTGCACTCATTGAGTTTTTGTTACGGACTCAATGAATTCTATCAAACAAGACTCATTCGTGATGGTCCTCAAGGTTCCCTCATTGAATTTCTGGATAATGTTCTGTTGTTGGCTGATTCCTTCTTCACTGTTGGGGAGGTGGAGGAGGACTCTTCCTCTAAACATTTTTTTTGGGGCGGGGGCATTATGCATCAAGCTCAGATGGCAGAGCTTGGCCCACCGCGGTCACCAGCATCTCCAGCCCTGTTGGCCCCCAACGCCGGTGTCTTCAGCCGCCGCCTGCCCATCAAATGGCTTTCGAGCCTGAGTCTTCGGCCAAAATGGCCGCCACCGTGCCTTGTGCAGACTAATCAGCCATGATTACATCCACCTGTGGTTCATTAGCCTGGTTAACTCTGTCATTCACTGTGAGGTTTTGTTAGTAGTTGTACACTTCAGTTCTGAGCGTTCTCCCTGGTGTCATGTCTCTTGGTATTTTGGATTTCTTTTTTTTCGTTTCTGTGCCCTTCCTTGTTGTGTTTGTGGACGGCCTGCCTGTGTTTGACCTTGCCTGTACTTTGAATTACGAATTACTATTTGAATTGTCCCTATTATTAAAGCTGCGTTTGGATCTCCAACCTTTTTAGTCTCGGAGCAGTTCGCAACAGTAAGGGACTAAACAGAATTACTATTTAAATAATGGCAAGCATGTGCGGCTTATCAAATAGTATTAGTCATAACCTCTGCTCTGACTAATGATCAGACTGGCGAGTTTGTGACCGTGAGATTCATGTTAACATCCGGTGTGAGACTCTGAACAACATTGGAATCCGAATCCAATTTAAAGTAAAGAGTTAAAACAGAATAATAAAATATCTAGATAAATTATAAATAACCAATAATCCACTGGCATTCCAACCTAAATTCGAGGTCAAGATAAAATTGAGTCCGATAAAAGTGTAATTGAAATTAAATCACTCAAGCGACCAACACACAGGAAACCTTCAGCCACACCACTGGACACCGTCGTTGGGTCAATTGGGTGGACCTTCACGAACAGACAGTTTGTCCTGTAATATTGTACATATTGACTGAGACAGATGTTGACAGACCTGTATGAGATGGAGATGATCGTCAGTGTGTGAGAGCTGCTCCAGCTCAGTGTTTCTCCTCTTCAGCTCAGTGATTTCCTGATGCAGCTCTTTAATGAGATCTTCAGCCTGTTTCTCTGCTGCTTTCTGTTCCTCCATCATCTTCAGCTGATCAGACTGACATCTCTCAATGGAGCGGATCAGATCAGTGAAGAGCTCCACACTGGAGGATTTATCTTCCTCTGTGTTTCTCTGATGAACGAGAACAGTTATATTAGTCAATCTATTCCATATTCACATATTGTTTACAGGGATAGTTCACCCCAAAATGAAAATTCTATCATTAATTAACCTTATGTCACTTAAAATGTGTGATTTTCAGTGGGACACAAAATAAATGTTCGTGCTGCTCATGAGGACGAGCTGTTGAAGCACTCCAATAGAACTCTTGTGCAAAACACTTAGATTGGTGCAGTGTTCTATGGGAAAAAATCATATTTGTTTGGAGCAACATGAGGGTTACTAGATGATGGCAGAACTCACAATGTAATTCAGCTCCTTTGATAGTTAGAGAATGAACAGAAAGTGAAATGGGGATGCGGAAACGACCATGAGTCAGGATATGAACTCGGGTTGATCGAAGCACAAACCTTTCTCAGCTCTACTGAGTGCTGGATCTCTTGAATCTTCTTCATTCTGTCCTGGATCATCTGATGAACGTCTATCTGTGTCTGAACCAGCTGATTCTACATACAGAGAAAAACACAGACACATTTATCACTGAATATAGCTTTCCATCTTCTGATAAACTAATATTTGAATATTGATTTTTAAACCATTTAAAGACCAAATGAATTTAAAATGATAGTTTTAACCTTTTAGTCTATGTCTGACAGCTTTGAGGGTAACAAAATCTGCATTTCACAGTGTGTTTAAAGTGTTTTGTTTGTAACTCTTTACCTTCTTCTCTTGACTCTCCTCCTCTATAGGAACAGTGTTGTGAGACCTGTGTTCTCCTTCAGTGCAGGACAGACAAACACACGTCTGGTCATCTCTGCAGAACAGCTCCAGAGGTCTCTCGTGTTTCTGGCATATATAATCCTCCAGTTTTTCCACAGCGTTGATCAGTGTGTGTTTCTTTAGACGTGGGACTCTGCGATGAGGCTCCAGATGAGTCTCACAGTAAGAGCTTTGACACGTCAGGCAGGTCTTCACTGCTTTCTGCTTTCCTTCATCACAGAAGTCACATAACACCTCAGATTCTCCTAGATTGAGCTTCTCCTTTAAGTGTTGCACAACCTCTCTGAGTGTTGTATTAATCTTGAGATCAGGTATTTTGCTGAATGTTTCTTCACAGAGTGGACAGAAGCAGGTCCGTGAGTTCGGCCAGCACTCGCTCAGGCAGGTTCTGCAGAAGTTGTGTCCACATGGAGTGGTGACTGGATCAGTGAACACTTCCAGACAGATGGAGCACTGGAGCTCCTCGTTTAGTGCTGGGCCACTGGAGGATGCCATGGCTGAAAAGATAAGTAATGACGACAATATATCATCTGCCTTGCTGAAGAGAGCAACTTTGATAATACACATAATGTGCATGGTTAAAAATGATTATTACTAAAATCTGTACTATGAACCACTGTCAAGCAGTCAAAGCAGCCATACGTGCCATAAACTGGCATATATGAGACAGCAGTTTCTGACAGGAAGTTCCTCCGCCTCTAACTCTAACCTCACTGAGCCTATAAGCTCCGCCTCTAACTCTAACCTCACTGAGCCTATAAGCTCCGCCTCTAACTCTAACCTCACTGAGCCTATAAGCTCCGCCTCTAACTCTAACCTCACTGAGCCTATAAGCTCCGCCTCTAACTCTAACCTCACTGAGCCTATAAGCTCCGCCTCTAACTCTAACCTCACTGAGCCTATAAGCTCCGCCTCTGACTGCCAGTCTGAGACCCTGTGCTGTAGTCAGATCTATTAGGCTGCAGAAGAAGAATCTAAATACAGAAACTAAATGTGTCAGTGTGAGCCATAGTACAGCAAATGTAACTTTTTTTACAAAACCATATTATACAATCATGAAAAGATATGTTTATATATAAAAGACAACACAGAAAGGGGTAAAGTGTATTTTTCAAACAAATAACCCACTAAATAAACCACGTGTCAGTTTTGTTCAACCCTCTACTGCACACATTTTGATGGTACATGATAAAAATGTGTTCCACATCATTTCTTGGTTCATTTAGGAACATTTTTTCGTTGCCTAATGATTAATTGACATATTGTAAGAAAATGGTCAGAGAGCAACACAAAATCACAAATCTTTTTAAAAAATGTAAAGAAATCTACTAACTATATTTAGAGCTTATATTGTGCACTACTACGTGATAATATGTGATAACGTCCAAACACATTGTTAGCAAAGACATCTTTGAAAAGTACCCCTTAACGCACAACGTTGCACTGAGGCAACAAAAGGAAAAACTAAATGAACTGAACATGCAAAATAAAAAAAATAAAAAATTCATAAAACTTTCTCTACACCTTCATTCACACACACACGTTTTATGTACAGTTCATGTCATTTTAAATAAGATTACTAAAGCAAATAAACTTACTTTCTTCTCACATCAAATCTTCTCAAATCCCTGCTTTCAAATGCTGCTTGACTCCCACACGTTATTATACTGATCTTTGAATAATTTACCATTCTAATTGGTTGCAATCTTTATAGAAACATACTGAACATAGAGCTTAAGAAAACTTTCAGCGCTGTGCTGTAGAGGGTTAATAGATGTGACTTTTACTAGAGAAGTCATCGTTCTGATTTTTCATTTGTTCATTCTGCCGCCAATTCAAGTACTTCCTGTTTCTAAAGTCACTTAAGTGTGACATGACCACAAATAATCAAACTTTGATTTACAGCCACAAAAAATACATACAGTACTTTTACCAACAATCTGATGAATCTACTGAACTAGCTCTTACATTTCCATCACTTACCTGTGAGTGAATATCAGATCTGGTCGTTGATTTCAGAGTTTCTGAAATGAAATGCTGTTTGCTGAAGCCTCCTGTTCATATGTTTAGCTTCACTTTCTCTTAAGTCTTTACACACTTGCAGCGATGCTATATAGTCCAGTCATTTTAAGCCAAAATGGGGCTCAACCTAGAACAAATTGCAACAGAAGCAAACTCAACTGATTTTGTATCCTCAATATGTCCTGAGTAAGGAAGAAAAAGCCCCGAAGAAACCCATTAGGGGAAACTTTAGAAAAATACCCAAATATACCCTATTCATACGCCTATTCATTCTCTTTCTCATGTGAATATGCTAAAAATTTTACCCTTTAGATATCACCATGAAAATGACTGAGTTGATTACTTACATTAAGACAAACAAAAAATGTGTTACAAGTTTTTTTTACATTTTTTGGTAACATGAGCAAACGGTGCATAATAATGTATGCGCTAATTTGCATAAATAACACAACATATCTAAACATTGGATATAGCCAGGTGAAAATGTCCGTTGAATTTTGTTGACATCTTACAGTAAAAGACTATAGAGGCAAACAAATGTCACCATAAGGGGCAGAGATTCAGTCATTCATTCAAGGTCCACTCAACTGTCAATCAACTGTCACTAAGCTGTCACTCAGGTAAGAAAGATTTCCTTTTGTTTCTCCTACATGGATTATTCAACCTACATTAAAAAACATACCTGGTGATCAACTACAATTTATTGGGAACATCTAGATGTGTGTTGAGCTGTGGTACGACTATTATTGGTGAATTAATCTCTGCAATAATAATTAATAAAGGCTGGTTTAAAGTAATTCTTCCTGCCCCTATGTATTAATGCTCATGGGTCGCCTAAATGGGTCCATTCAGACCTTAACATTAAGTCTTTTACTGTTATATGTCAGATTTAACAAGACATTTTCACCTGGCTATACCCAATGTTTAGATCTGTTTTGGTATTTATGCAAATTAGCACATACGTAATTAGATTATGCACCGTTTGCCCATGTTAACAAACAATTAAAAAAAACTTGTAATACATTTTATGTTTGTCTTGATGTAAGTAATCAACTCAGTAATTTTCATGGTGATATCTAAAGGTTAAATTTTTTATCCTATTCACGTGAGAAAGAGAATGAAGAGGCGTATGAATAGGGTATATTTGGGTCTTTTTCTAAACTTTCCCCTAATGGGTTTTTTCTGGGCTTTTTCTTCCTTACTCAGGACATACTGAGGATACAAAATCAGTTGAGTTAGCTTCTGTTGCAATTTTTTCCTACCTTTTTTCATAAAATGGCTGGACTAATAGCTCCACCCATAATCATGAATATTGAACAGTTCTGCTCAGATTGTAATAGTGTAAGAAAGTTTTAGAATATCAAGTTTATATTCTCAGTTTATCACATTTATGTATCACAGTTTACACAATTGCAGCTTGATAGAAACGACACGCTAAACATGTTTCACAGTGAAATCTTCTGTGTTCCCTTTCAGTCGGTCACTCCCGACGTCACGTCGAGTTAGACTGACGAAATTGGAATTATGCCAGGGAGACCAATCCACTTCAACTGTAAACTAAACGAGCCAATGCACATTGGTATGCGATAATTGTACCAGCTGCTCTGCCTCGCAGTGAGGGTATATAATGAGCAGAAGGTGCGTCGCATATTTGCCTTTCGCTTCAGAGCCGAGCTGTTCATATGTTCTGCTCTGCAAATTCACAGACGAGTTTACCAAGACGAGTCTGTTGTTCTTTTTGTAGGAGCCTCTCGAGTTGGTGTTGGTGATGGTGTGACAGCGCTCACAGTGGAGATCGGGACTCCAGAGAGCTGCATAAACAGCAGTTTTCACAGTTCTTCGAGATTGTTGCGCCTTCAAAGAGTTGCTGTTTTACAAGCCTGAGAGAGAGGTTGCGTCTTTTTAAAGATGTCATTCCACCCGTGTGTTTCTGGATGCGGCCGTTGCCTATCCTCATTTGACGGCCACGATTACTGTTTCACATGCCTCGGCTTAACGTGCTGTGACTGCATTCGTGGGTGGTTCAATTTATCTCAAGAGAGCACGAGCACGTCGGCACGTTGTTCACCTCACCTTTCTCGTAAACTTGTGAAAACGGCTTCTTCGGCGAATAGCCAGGGTGACCTGAGGATCACAGTGAGGGCCTCCCCACCCGGTAACCAATCCCTGTGGATCCCTCACTCCTCTTATCACATCACAAACATGCTGAGACTGCGTTTGTGGGTGGTTCATGTTCTCTCATGAGAGCATTACCATGTCGGCACATTGACGTCTTGCCTTTCTCATGAGGGCTTGAGCGTTCAGCGCGCCGTGTGCTGTCGAGTTTGACGGCCACGTTCTCTGTCTCGCATGCCTGGCAGCTTCCGGATGGGATTGCTGGTCCTTCTCATGATGGACCTTAGCATTTCATTCGGGGCTCCAGCTGAGGATCAGATGTCGATCACTGCATCGGAGAGTGGGCTTTTACGCTCTGGAAATGAAGATGATGCTGAGCTTCCCACT
The DNA here is from genome assembly GCF_949319135.1 of Squalius cephalus. NCBI lineage: Eukaryota > Metazoa > Chordata > Actinopteri > Cypriniformes > Leuciscidae > Squalius > Squalius cephalus. The sequence continues at coordinate 33,368,106 of NC_137139.1, forward strand.
GTAATGGTGTGCGTGCTCATGCTGAATCAGATTTAGACTTGACAGCCGTGCTTTCTCTGGTTGTGACGTGTAAATCGTCTTGCCCTGCCCCCGGGCCTTTCCGGATGTGTGTGAAGAACTATGGAAGCATATTGGCGATGCCAAATATGCCTAAATCTGCAGAAAAGTTTTTCTTCTCTCACTACCCTCAATGGCTACTGTAGACCGCCTCTTCCCTGCATGTGACGGCCACCCTGCAAGTCTGTGAAGGCCAAAACACTCATAATGCACGAGGGTAGTTCTGAGTCGGGGTTGAGCTGTGTATGGTGACTGACTGTGATTAAAGTCACAGCGTTGGCCCTCAGCCAGATGATGTCCACCCTGGTGGTCCAGAAGCGCCCCCTGGCTAAACCTTGCAGTGGTGTGAGAAATCGCCAACGTTTGCTTTCTCAATGTTCCCATCTCACGAGACGGCCTTTTCCGGCGACACTGTTGAGGACTGTGCTTAGCTGTTCTCCGCAGTTCAGAAGCAGGCTGAGGTAACCAAGAACTTGCCCTGATGTGCTATCAGAGTCACTCGTAGGCTGCTCCTCAGTCTGTTCATCTCCAAGGGTGTCAGTTCCCTGTGGAAATAAAAGTAATTAACAAAAAAAAAAAAAACCTCTGCCACAGCCAGCTCTACTGTGACGTCGAGCCTTCACAGGAAGACGGCACCATCCTTCTCAGCCACCCCTGAGACGGGCGACCCGGAGTTGAACACAGCTGCTCTTTTCCCAGAGGGCGGAGAATCTTTTGTTGAATCAAAATTCTGATCCATCTCTGGCGTCTCAGTCAGCGGTACCCACATTCTCAAGCCTTCTCTCACACACCCTCTGCACAACCGTGGAGTCAGGTTAGTGTTGCACCGGACACTCACACCCCACTTCGAGACACTATACCTCCCGAGTCGGGTCCCTACCCTCCACCTCGCTGTAGCTACTGTATCTACAATGTGATTATGACTAGTCATATTCTTAAATTGACTTCCATTGGAAAATATTTCCAGATAACTTCAAATGAGTTTTGACTAGTAGAAATTGTAATTAAAGATATCTATAATTGATTTTGTACTAGGCATAATTCTAGAGATATCTTTAATTACAATTTTACTAGTGATAATTAAATCTCTAACTGAATTATTACTAGTAAAAATTATATAATTCAAGATATCTCTAACTGGTTTTTGACTAGTCATAATCAAATTGAAGATATCTTTAATTTATAATTTTTAAAGATATTCAAAATACATTTGAGGATGTCTAAAAGAAATTTATTCCTAGTCAAATCTCATGTAAAGATATCTGCAATTTAATTATGGATATATCTAACAGATTTTTGACTAGGAAGACCTTTCTTTGGAGATATCTGCATTTAGCTTTGTGACTAGAATTTCAATGTAGATATCTGGAATTAACATTCTGACTAGTCAAAATTCCTTTATAGATACATGCATGTAAATACACATTTGCTAAACTACACCTTAAACATTTTTTTACCAATCCTACCTTGGAAACTGTTGGCATCCGCCATTTTGTCTAAGAATTGTATAATAAAAGTCCTACGTCTTGGGGTCATTTTAAACTGCTCTATACAGTAGTAATTCAAAAGTATGGAAAATAAAAATGTAGCTGAGGCACGTGTAGAAGTGACATGTAATATGCAGAGAAGACTCAAGAAGGTTTTTTTCCTATTCTATATTTAAAGGTTGTCTAGAGCAGTGGTTCCCAAACCTGTCCTGCCGGCACCCCAACACTGCACGTTTTCTTTGTCTCCCTAATCAAACACACCTGATTCAATGAGTTGAATCAGGTGTGTTTGATTAGGGAGACAAAGAAAATGTGCAGTGTTGGGGTGCCGGCAGGACAGGTTTGGGAACCACTGGTCTAGAGGATCTACAGACGGTTCTGGTGTGGCAAAGTGAAGAACACCAAAAGGTTCCTCCTGGCACTTTTTATTTTTACAGTGTAAAGTTAGAACTATTTATGATTAATACATTTTTAACAAAGCATAATCATGAGCAAATTAAAGGGGGGGTGAAATGCTCATTTTCACTCAATCTCCTGTTAATCTTGAGTACCTATAGAGTAATATTGCATCCTTCATATGTCCAAAAAGTCTTTTGTTTTATTAAATTTTTAACAGAAAGATAGGCTGTACCGAGTCTTTCCGGAAAAAAACGAGCGGCTGGGGGCGGGCCGTGTGGGCGGAGCTTAGCTGTGCTAACGCGCCGAGCTAGTGACAACACACAGAGACATTTGTTCAACAAACAGTTTTACTCACCGTCCGGTTCCAACGCACGACCGTGAACCTTTATCATTGTGACTGCTCGATCCTTAAGCATTAGACGATCTGCAAATCCGTAGATCTGGGCTTTGTTTATAAAACAATCATCGTCGAAATGCAGGGAACAACAGTCTTACACAACTCCGTTTATGCTCAGGAAAACAAACTCCATCCACGGGTTCCTTAACGCTGGGTTCTTTGGGAATCTGTGCAGGGTTGTCTTGCCCTGGCAACCAAAAACACACTTCTTTGGTGACATTGACTTCCCAAAAGCCGGGCAGGGCGCTTTGATGGCGAACTGCTTTCACTCTCTTGCTCTAGTCTACGAGTGCGCGCGCGGCCGCGATCTTACCGGAGAAGTGCCCTTAGAACCCATATAAGGAAATTCCGCTCTATCTTACGTAAGACAGAACCATACTCGAAAAAAACTTTCCGAAACTTGTGACAAACCGGAAGGAGTATTTTTGGAACAAAAATACTCCTTCAAACGTACAACTTAGTTTTTGAAACTTTGTCCATGTTTAGCATGGGAATCCAACTCTTTAACAGTGTAAAAAACTCAGTATGCATGAAATAGCATTTCACCCCCTCTTTAAACACTTATTAAAGTGACAATGAATGAAGAACTTACTATTTGTATATAGTTTATTAATGTATTAACTACAGTTTATGTAAGGGTTAATGCCCAACGAGGTGTCCATTGTCAGGTATTAATGGACGACGGCGAGGCGTGAACCGTCCGCCGCGCAGCCGAAGTCCATTAATACCTGACAATGGACACCTCGAAGGGCATTAACCCGCTTATACCATGGTCACTTGCCAAATAACACATTTTTAAAACATTAGTTTATATTTTAATTAGTTTTACAATCAAATCTAAAGTTTTTACAAACAATAACTTGGTTTCCCTGGTTACGCCTGACGGTTTATTTAGCAACCGGAGATATTTATAGTCTGCTCGAATTATAGTCCGTATACTTTGACTAACTGTTGCTATGGTTACTCACAGCTGATGTAGCCAGCGCATTTATTTATTAATTTCGAACGGTAAACAGTCAGTTTCACCAGAACTCCTTTACTAGGTGTCCTCTATCACTTTTTAATGGACACCCTGCAACCAATCAGAATCGAGTATTCACACAGACCATGGTATAGAAACTATTAATTAACTATAAACGAGTAGTTTGTAAATGACTTAAGTGCTTTATTACTGTATTATTATAAAGTGTTATGGTAAAATCTACTTGATTGTGGTTGTTGTGGCAAAAAACAATAATTAACAAACAGCATCAAGGCATAAGAGACATCAGAGTCAAATTGTATTAAAGAGAAGTAGTTTTATTCTTTTTAAGAGGCTTGGTCACAAAAATCACCGCAGCTGCCCAGTGATAGGAGCAAGACCTAATCACACAGAAAACAGACAGTCTTTTTATACCTATTATCTCTTCTCCTGTAATTTTCCGCTCCCCCAGTAAACCAGATCTAGCTGGATTTAAGAAATACAGTGGTCCTTCCCCCTGGGGTTTTACTGTCCTCACTCCTGTGAGGTCAAAAGGTCTTTGTTTGTGGCTAAATAATCCCTCTGTCTTTCCTGACTTGAGAGTTCACAGGCTCATCTGACCATTTGTTTTACTGTGTGTGTGTCTTTGTCCCTGCTAGGTGCACACATACATTCCAGGAGAGAAAACACATGATTGGATTGAAAGAAATCTCACACAATGTCTAAGGAAATAAATAAGGAAAAAGTAAACTATTAATTTTTCCATAACATGGTTTAGTGCAAAATCTTTTTTGGTTTTCATTTACATATTCTAATCCATTAAAGGTGAGACAGGAGTGATGATCAGTGGCTTTGAGTTTTTACCTTCATCATTATCGCATGGGCTGAAATAAGGATAGAGTTTCTCAGTGAAAGTCTGACCAGTGAAAGAGTGGATATGAGATCTGGACTCCACGTCATAAAAAGAGACCAGACCCTCCTCATAATCCACAAACACACCAACCTTCTCAGGTTTCACTCTCAGAGATAAAGAGACAGGTGAACGTTCACAAGCTTTATATTGATTCTCATTCCTCAGAGCCACAGTCCAGTATCCATCCTCAGGAGTCAGTCTGATCCTCCCCTTCCTGTTAATGGATTCTCTGATCATTCCTAAACTCCACTTCGTCTTTCCCTTCACCTGCACCTCATAGTAAAATCTCCCTGAACTGAATCCCTGCTTTGCCAAAACACACATGGCATCAAATCTCTTTGGGTTTTCTGGGACGTCCTGAGACATTGAGTCTCCTTCATTGACTTGTTTTCCATCATCAGACAGGATGAGACATGGATTCGCTGAATCAGGATCCAGAGTCACATCCACTGAGAGAGAACAGACATTATCAATCAACTTCAGAACAAACATTTTCAGATGTACAGTATATAATATAGATTAACACAGTATTGTGAGTGTATTGAAGAAAATAGTGTCAGTCACACTGTACCTGCAAACTTCTGCACAAACTTCAACCCTGTGGACACAGATGACAATATAATGATTAATTATTTATAGCAATAATTTCAGGTTAACAGTGAGTTTTATTTAGATACACCATTGTTAGTTCCCAGCATGCTTTGCACATGACTGGAAATCGAGAGTAAATATTGAAAGTAGGTGTTATTTTATGTGTTTTTGAGTGAAGGGAAACATCTGTTAATGTTTAATGTTCAGTCATGTTTGACATGTGAAAGAGTTTCTGTTATGTTGATGTTTTGATCGTTTCCATTGAAGAGTAGAGCTTATGGATAGGTTATGAATAACTGCATGTACTAATAATATGATGCTTTGTTCAAAGTTTGTTTCCTGAAGAAAATAGCGTCACAGTCCAGCTTAAGCAAGTTCAGTGAAGGTTCATTTTTGTTGTAAAAAGTTAATAATTTAGGTCATTTATATATATAGTCCATTTGGAACAGGTCATTTCTGTTCACTAAAAATCACACACTTTTGAGAGTCAACTTAAATTAAAAAAGCACATTTCACAAAGAAAATATTGAATTAATTGTGTCATATATTAAATAATTTAGGAGATTTTACATTATTTATTCAGGTAGATTTCATTAAAGAAATCAAGCCTTAAAAACTACTCAAAAATATCATGTGTAATATTGTTACCATCATTTTTTTTTAAATAGCATGTAACAATTTTTACGGTGATTTGTATTAGTGTTTGTACTGTACATGAATCATTGTACATCATATCACTACATGTCTCTAAAGTAAGTTAAAGTAATACTGCAATAACTGGTTATAACAGTTCAAGTTTGGATATAGCTTTACATAGACTACGTTTAGTAAGTGATTTTATCATACCAGTCTAATGCTAACATGGCAAGTTTAAGTTATGTTATGGTTATATTTTTCAAACAGTGTGATCTTTTACAGACAGAGACAAAATAATTGTGGTGATGGTTTTATTCAACCCATAATTTTCCTTGAAAAATGTAATTTCTAAGATCTCTACACTGTATTTGATATTCACATACCAGTTTGACTGAGTTTTTCATTCAGTGTCTCATCTAGAGTTTTCTTCAGTTCAGTCAGGGCTCTATACAGAGAGTTCACATTCACATCAGAGTCAATCCTGATCTCAGTCCAGTTCTTGGTGTGTGGACGACTGTTCAGGGATGTGCTCATCTACAGCAGGAGAGAGAGAAGACTGTTAAATTTGATCATAATTTTTAAAGCAGTTAATTTTGTTGTCCCCTCCAACAATTCTACCCTATGCCTCAACGTGGCGGAGGGGTGGCAATGGGTGTCTTTCGATGATGGCCCAGCAAGCCATGGACCGGACAAAAGAGAAACTCAAGCTACTACAACAACGAACACAGGCCCCAGTACCCTGCGCATCCGTGCGCCCGCTCTCCGGCAGCAGAGTGACCCGGCCACGGACGAGGGGCTGCTAAGAATCACAGGTAGAAGGCCGCCTTCTGGAAACTGACCACGGAACAACAACACTAAAATCTACAATGGCACCTACAACGCCAGGACAATAGCCCGGGAAACGGATCTGGCTACCATCATCGCCGAGAAAGACAACATCCAGTGCGACATCCTGGGCCTGTGCAAGACGCGGCGCCACGACCCCACGGGAAGACGGGTCAACGGTGGCACTAGGAGCCGGCGAAGGGAATAGGACTGTCGGTGGCGTCGGCTTCATTGTCTCCAGACGATGGGTGACGTCCATTGACATGGTCGACGTGACCAACCCACAAGTCGGCGTGCTCACCCTGGCGCTGACCAACAAGACGACCATCCACATCGTGCAGGTATATGCGCCAACTACAGCAGCCAAGGACGACGAAATTTAGCAGTTCTACAAGGATGTCGAAGCAGCCATCGCCCCCCACGCAACATACCACATCCTGATGGGCGACTTCAACGCCAAGGTCAGGCGGGGGCTTGACAAAGAGAAGTCCGTCTGCCCCTTCGGCAGTGGCGACCGGAACGACCAGGGTGAGCGACTGGCGGCCATGGCCGAGTCCAGTTGTCTCTACATCGGCAACAGCTTCTTTCAGAAGCGCCTTGGCCGTCGCTGGACCAGGCTGTCGCCAAACGGCAGTACGAAAAACAAAATCTACTACATCCTCTGCAGCCACCGTCGCCTTTTCCAAGATGTTTCTATCATTGGCAAATCGTTCTGCACAGGCAGCGACCACCGACTACTGCGTGCCAAACTGACCATTGACTCCAGGATGGAGAAGCGTGCACTGGCAGCCAGCAACCAGGCACAACAGCAGATGCCATTGACCCGATCGTCTTCCGGCACTATGTCGACAGTACCGACTGGGTGCAGACCGACGAGGACATCATGAGTGACTGGGACCAATTCACAGAATAGCTGCGAAAGACGTGCAACGTTGCTGCAAAGCTGCGCAAAAAAGACCAGACTAGCCGAATATCGGACAACACCAAAGCCCTCCTGCTGAAAAGGCGGCAAATGAGATCGGACGGCGCAGACCATATGGAATATGGTTTTCTGAGCAAGCTGGTCAGGGTGCGGCTCAAAACCGACCTGGAGCAGTACAAGCTAGCGGCGGCCGAGCAGAAGAGGAGTTTAAAGAAGTGCAGACGGCTGATGCAGCTGAAGCACTTTCGGGTGTCTGCGTTAAAGACACCAGATGGGCAGACGACAAGAACCCGGCTGGGCATCGAGGCTGAGTGCAGCCTTTTCTACACGGATCTGTTCGCCAGCAAGACGCCAGCAAGACGCCAGTCGACCTGCCCGAAATGCAGCATGACGCCATACTAGCCATCCAGTCAGTGTTGACCAGTGAGGCCATGCAAGCTATTCAGAACATCCCGAAAGACCAGGCGCCAGGGCTGGACGGAATCGAGGCCGATCTGCTCAAGGAGGGCGGACCGACGCTCTGGGCAGCATTGGCCAGCCGTTTCAGCCTCTATATGGTGCAGAGACGAACACCAGATCAATGGAAGACGGCAAAGACAGTGCTGCTGTACAAGAAGGGTGACCGCGAACAGCTGAGTAATTACCGGCCCATCTGGCTCCTGCCGACCGCGTACAAGGTCTTCAACAAGGTGCTGTTCCGGTCTGGCTACAGCACGATGGATCACATCCACGTGCTGAATCAACTGCTTGAACGCTGCCGGGAGTACAAGATACTCTTGGTGCTGGCCTTCGTAGACTACGAGAAGGCCTTCGACAGCGTGGAGATCAACACCTTACTGTTCGCCCTCCAACAACAGGGCGTCGCCGACGAGTACGTTAAGCAGGGCGACCCCATCTCGCCCAAGCTGTTCATGGCATGTCTGGAGCACATCTTTCGACAGCTCGACTGGGACAACAAAGGTATTAGCGTTAACAGCCAGTGACTCATCCATCTGCGTTTCGCTGACGACATCGTCCTAATCGGCGAGTCAGTGGCCGACGTGCAGCTGTGACTCGACCAGCTCGACCAGGCCGGCGCAGTGGTCGGCCTGAAGATGAACTTGGCCGAAACAAAGTGGATGCGCAACCCCCAGGCTGCCAACAACATCATCCACATCGGCCAGAAGGAGATCGAGCAGGTCGACAGCTACGTCTACCTTGGCCAGGAGCTGACTGTTGGCCACAAGAACAACCAAGAGCTGGCACGCCGACGGAGGGCCGACTGGGTCAGCTTCCTGTTCCTGCAGTTGTGTACTTACAATATCACAAAAGTTCCCAAAGATTTTTAATTTCAGAGAAATTCCAATTTTAAATAATGGCTCGTCCCTGTTCACTTGTCGCCTGCCAATGATCTAATATCCGCGTTATCCCTGGTTTCCGCTCATACTACCATAGTAACCATGGCGACAGATGTGGACAACTGCGTTACGTCTAGCGGTACGCTCACACTGTTGTTGTTTTGTTCAAACATTATGGACCATGGCAAGCAGACTTTGGGACAAAAGGAGAACTAAAACGAGGATCAATATTACGTGCCGTTTTCGAGATGCCGAGAGCTAGCGTCCGCGGCTAACTTTGACTTGACAGAGACGCGCAAATGTAGAGCTGCAAAGTTTTGGTCCACGATTCGGCTGCAAAACCCGCTTCCAACTTCAAAGACTTTCCATCCATCCGCCAGCACACCACGTGATTGGCCGTCCAAGACATCTATCCAGGCACGAGGAGACGCCCGCCAACCCGGGAAACCCGGGAAAGCCGGGAAACCCCTTTTACACTGACAAAGGGAATCCCCAAAAATCCCCAGAAGGGTTAAATTAATGATTGATGGTTCGTTCAGGTCATGTCTTATAAGTGCATTTAGAAACTTGGGATTTCATCATCTCACTCTGAAAACTCATTCTTTCCTCACTCTCTTTCTTTCTGCAACTCGTATGAATGTGTGTGCGTGTGTTTGTGTTAGATATTAGTTTTATGTATTAGAATAATCAATAAAGTCTTGTTTGTATTTTAAAGAGAAGTGTTACTTGTGTTATGTGCTTACGAATTTAATGTCTTAAACTGCTTATCTAAGTTACCTTGCTAATAAATAGTGTTTCACTATAGTTTGGATATTTATTTCCGCTGCAGAGCTGATAGTTATGGCCGGTTCAAATGAACACTGGACGAGTCATTTGCTCTGCCGTAATAAGTGATTCTTTTGAATTCCCTATAAATTAATTCATAATTCCCTTTGAGCTAAATTGACAGACCCCTACATTAGTTACCAATGAGACAAACTAGGATGCAATAAAGACTAATCTGAACTCAGGGGCTGTTTTAATGACACCGTTTTGTCATGTGTTTTGGCCGTTTATTTACACGACCACTGAGTTTTGGGTTCCTGAAAACGCAAACTTTTGAAAACAGGTTTCAAAGTACAAGATTTTAAAAACGGTCTCCGTGTAAACAATAAAAATGCAAATCTCTGAAGACGATGACGTCATGCACATGCGTATTATGTGTTCAGTCTATAGTGTTTCATGGCCAGAATACAGGGTTTTCAGTCGTTTCCGCGGATCCATGTGAATGGGGATTGTTTTGATAATGGTGTCGTCTGTATGCAGAAACTCAAAGGAAAAACTTCTCCATTTTAACGGCCCACTGAAGTGCCTTGAAACGCGTGGCTTTGTATGATGCGTTGACGTAATTTCCACTAAAACAGGAAGCTAAGGCGGGACATATTGACAGTCTCACAGACTGCGAGTCGTACTTGACAGCACCATGGAAATGAATCCGAGCGCTGATGATACTGTATGTTGGATTCAATAGTAGAGGTGTGAATAATTCTAGCCATTTCATTCTTAACCAACTTAACCAACTAGTTGGTTAACATTCTTAACCAACTAGTTGGAAAACGGAATAAAACTCGAGCGTTTGAGCAACCGAACTCACATCTCCAACCCATATTGCTACATGACGTGTCAAAGGTAGTGATGTCCGGTTTGTGAACGGATAATTTTTTATTTGAACTGGTTCTTTTTTGTGACAAAATTTACCAAATCGAACTGAATCATTCTAAACAGTTTGTGTCGTGAGTCAGTGCTGATCAACAGTTTGTGGCTGACAGTCACTCTGACTCGAAATAAACCAATATCCCGGAGTATATATTACTCCAGTAACTCCGACAGTTCACTGAACTGAGCAGCTGATACTGAGCATGCGTGTACAACCGAACGCACAGTCAGGTACAGCCAGCCACGGTCGCTTTGGCCAGGTGGTGATGGGAGTCGCATGACGCGTTAGATTTTAGAGAGCATTTGATTGAACAGAAGATGTGATGAGAAGCTGAAGTCTGCGGTGAAGTCATAAAAATACGTGATCCATTTTAGCTTAAGTGAGAGACTGTAAAGGTGATGATACACAGGGCACGTTTTTGAGCAATGTTGCTGGGCAATTTTGCAGAGCGATTGTTGCTTGGGCACTTTCCCATTGAAAATGGACTATAAATTTCTATCTGGATAATTTAGATTGGCCGTGGGCCCTGTGTCTCATCTGGTTGCCCATTGATGGCAACATTGCCCAGCAACATTGCTCAAAAAGTTGCCCTGTGTATCATCACCTTAAGTTTTGAATGCTTATATCTCCTAAATGTGAATTTTGTCATTGTTTTGGAAAACACCAGCTTATTCATAACCTTAAGGCTAACATATTCATACTAAAAGCTAAAAACCATATATTTTGATTTCAGGGAGCCTTTAAGAATATCGTTGTCGTGTAAACGTACTCTCAAGCACAAGAAACAAACACATGCAGGCATCCGTCTCCACACCCCTCAGAGTGAATATGTGGGAAAGCTTCTTTCACTCTTGTCCTTCCTTCACAATTTATTCCTTCCCTTCACCCATTCTTCCCTTCACTCAGTTCAATCAGAAAGTTTACATGAAAAATATAATGTTCTGTCAATGTAAGTGACTTAACAGTCATGTTTGGTATCAATTGAAATGTCTCAGTGCGATTGGTACAATGGTCTCATGTCCAGAGAAATAGACCAAAAGGTAGAAGTTAGAGAGTTTAGAAATACTTTGCTTACTGTGGAGGGAGATCAAGCTCTGATGGCCACCGAGCTTGGCCTACCACGGTCACCAGCATCTCCAACCCTATTGGCCCCCAGGTGTCTTCGGACAAGATGGCCACCCTACCAGTCTCGTCCATTTATGGCCGCCGCCGCGCCAGAGTCTTCGGCCAAGATGGCCGCCACCGCGCCAGAGTCTTCAGCCAAGATGGCCGCCACCGCGCCAGAGTCTTCAGCCAAGATGCCCGCCGCCGCACCTGAGTCTTTGGCCAAGATGGCCGCCCTACCTACGCGTCTTGCACAGACTAACCAGCCATGATTACATCCACCTGTGGTTCAATAGCCTTGATAACCCTCATTCACTGTGAGGTTTTGTTAGTAGTTACATTGCAATTCTGAGCATTCTCCCTGGTTTCATGTCTCTTGGTATTTTGGATTTCTTGCCTGTTTCTGGATTACTCTTTTGCCCATGTTCCCTGCCTTGTGTTTGTTTGCGTGGACGGCCTGCCTGTGTTTGACCTTGTCTGTACTTTGAATTACAAATTACTCTTTGGATTGTCCCTATTATTAAAGCTGCGTTTGGATCACCAACCTTTTGAGTCTCAGAGCAGTTCATAACAGTAAGGGACTAACCGGAATTACTATTTAAATAATGGCAAGCATGGTCAGCCTATTAAATAGTATTAGTCATAACCTCTGCTCTGACTAATGATCAGACTGGCGAGTTTGTGACCGCGATATTCATGTTAACGGCCGGTGTGAGACTCTGAACAACATTGGAATCCAAATAAACAAGTACAATCTAAAGTAAAGAGTTAAATAGAATGATCAAATATCTAGATAAATTATAAATGACCAACAATCCATTGGCACTCCATCATAAATTTGAGGTCAAGATAAAATTGAGTCAGATAAAAGTGTAATTGAAATGAAATCCCTCAAGCGACCAACACACAGGAAACCTTCAGCCACACCACTGACCGTCATTTGGTCAATTGGGTGGACCTTAAAGAACTGTTTGTCCTGTAATATTGTACATATTGACTGAGACAGATGTTGACAGACCTGTATGAGATGGAGATCGTCAGTGTGTGAGAGCTGCTCCAGCTCAGTGTTTCTCCTCTTCAGCTCAGTGATTTCCTGATGCAGCTCTTTAATGAGATCTTCAGCCTGTTTCTCTGCTGCTTTCTGCTGTTCCTCCATCATCTTCAGCTGCTTAGACTGACATTTCTTAATGGAGCGGATCAGATCAGTGAAGAGCTCAACAGTGGAGGATCTCTCTATATCTGTGTTTCTCTGATGAATGAGAACAGTTATATTTAATAATCTATTAAATATTATTTAAAGGGATAGTTCACCCCAAAATTAAAATTCTATCATCTTTTTAACCTTATGTCACTTAATGTGTGGTTTTCAGTGGGACACAAAATAAATGTTCGTGCTGCTCATAAGGACGAGCTGTTGAAGCACTCCAATAGAACTCAAGTGCAAAACACCCAGATTTGTGTTCTATGGGGAAAACATGTGTGTTTGGAGCAACATAAGGGTTACTAGATGATGGCAGACCTCACAATGTAATTCAACTCCTTTGATAGTTAGAGAATGAACAGAAAGTGAAATGTGAGAGAGGGAAACAACCATGAGTCAGGATATGAACTCGGGTTGATCGAAGCACAAACCTTTCTCAGCTCTACTGAGTGTTTGATCTCTTGAATCTTCTTCATTCTGTCCTGGATCATCTGATGAACGTCTGTCTGTGTCTGAACCAGCTGATTCTACATACAGAGAAAAACACAGACACATTTATCACTGAATATAGCTTTCCATCTTCTGACAAACTCTTATTTGAATATTGATTTTTTTTAACCATTTAAAGGCCATATGAATTCAAAATTATAATTTTAATCTTTTAGCCCATGTCTGACAGCTTTGAGGGTAACAAAATCAGTTTTTAATGTAATGAAAGACTATTGGATTTGGCTGTTTAAATGAAAGGGACAGGTTCTTCAACATGGAAACATGACACAGGAAAGACATCTGCATTTCACAGTGTGTTTAAAGTGTTTTGTCTGTATCTCTTTACCCTCTTCTCTTGACTCTCCTCCTCTATAGGAACAGTGTTGTGAGATCTGTGTTCTCCTTCAGTGCAGGACAGACAAACACACGTCTGGTCATCTCTGCAGAACAGCTCCAGAGGTCTCTCGTGTTTCTGGCATATATAATCCTCCAGATTTTCCACAGGATTGATCAGTGTGTGTTTCTTTAGACGTGGGACTCTGCGATGAGGCTCCAGATGAGTCTCACAGTAAGAGCTTTGACACGTCAGGCAGGTCTTCACAGCTTTCTGCTTTCCTTCATCACAGAAGTCACAGAACACCTCAGATTCTCCTGGATTGAGTTTCTCCTTAAAGTGTTGCACAACCTCTCTGAGTGTTGTATTAATCTTGAGCTCAGGTCTTCTGCTGAATTTTTCCTTACAGAGTGGACAGAAGCAGGTCTGTGTGTTCGTCCAGCTCTTGATCAGACAGGTTCTGCAGAAGTTGTGTCCACATGGAGTGGTGACTGGATCAGTGAACACTTCCAGACAGATGGAGCACTGGAGCTCCTCATTTAGTGATGGGCCACTGGAGGACGCCATGACTGACAAAACAATGACAATATATGGAATTTCTGAAGAGAGGAATTAGGATAATACTAAGGTAAATAAATATTTTATGTATTTCTCCATTGACGGCCCTTCAAAATTAGCTGTATATTCTGACAAAATATGTATTTTCCAAGTGGCATGTAAATCACAAATATTTCATTGTATCCGTCTGTTTCTTTTGACATCCACGGCTCATGGACTCCAATTCAGTTCTTTAACAACTAACCCTAACTCTAGGTTATGCACACATGTATGACAGCACTTCAGCAGCTAAACTCATTCATTCTTGTAAACTGGTCTAACTTGTGGGGTAACTTGTGCATTTCCCCTTCAAAAAGCTGACATTCAAGTAAGTTCATGGTCATCATGCTCATGTTTATCTCATACAAACATCTATAAAGGTAACAAAATAAGATACTTTTTATGTTTGGAGTTAAAATACAGTGATCCTATTCATACAAGTTAAACTAGTAACCACTTTTTATATTAAAGTCAAAGTAATTGATTTTCGTCTATAGACTATCATAACACAAGTTTTTACATGAAAGACAACGCACAAACAAAAGCTTTTTCAAGCAAATATCCCAGAGAATCCACCACAAAAATAAAATGTATTTAATTGAATGTAGTTGAATTATGATTTTTAATTGTAGAATTTTTTGACCGTTTTCATTCTGTCTGAAGTTCAAGTACTTTCTGTTTCTGAAGTCTTATAGTGGTATAACATGACAGAAGACATCAAACTTTACAGCAAATTGAATGATATAATCTGATACTATTTTATTGTTTAAAACTGCTGGACAAGCTCTTACATTTCCATCACTTACCTGAGTGAATATTAGCTGTGATCACTAGTTTCAGTGTGTGTGAATAAAGAGGTGTTCGTTTGAAGAAGCTTCCAGTTCATCTGGTTAATATAGTGTCACCTTCACTGAATTCTTTCACTCACTGCAGTGATGTCATACAGTAGCTCCGCCCTTCATGAATATTGATTAGTCCCTAATTCACATCACAGCTGAGTGTTTTCTAGAATGCATGTGTTGTTTTGTTTAGTTCCTCCTTTTATTACAGAAGTGGCAAAATATCGAGTTATCACAGTTGTAATGTAACAAATAATTGAGTACTTAATTTAGTATATTTTGGAAAGGGCAGGTATATTGCATAAATGCAGTCTTGTTAAGGTTAATTTCATAACTAGCATTTTATGTAGCCTATCCTAAAGGCATACAATTAAAAAAAAATAATGTTTTTTCGAGAGGGACGTGTATAGGTAGAGAATAGAGATCGATAGAGATCTAGCCTGTGCAAAAAAAAAAAAAAAAGGAAACAGCGGAGCAGTGCACCAGGATAAAGAGTAAATAAACGGTAAAAAGATGGATCGGATATTTTTGCTGACACCTCCAGGTAGTTTTAATTTCGCCGAGCCGAGCTCATGGCCACAGTTTATGAGCCGCTTTGAGCGATTCAGAGTAGCATCGGGTCTAGCAGACGAAGACTCAGTCTATCAGGTACACTCGCTCTTGTATATAATGGGGGAGAAAAGAGACGATAATCTAAATACGTTACCCCTAAAGTGAGGAAGAGAAAAGGAGTTATGAAGAGGTCAAGAAGGCTTGAAGTGAGCACTTTATTGGCAGACATAACGTCATTTACGAGAGAGTGAAATTCAACAGCAGACTCCAACAGCCTGGTGAATCAGCCGAGAGTTTCATCACGAATGTGTATAAGATCATGGAATTTTGCAGATATGGTGCGATCTACATGAGGAAACACTGTAAAAAATTATCGTGATTTTAACAGTAAAAGACTGTTAATTGGTTAACAGAAAGTTTCCGCACTGTATACGGTGAATAACTGTAATCTAACCGTACATGTAATGTAATTTTACAGTAAAATACGGGTACATTTATAGTTTTTGGAAGTGAAAAAGAGCAAGTCATTGTATAATTTACAGTGAAAAACCGTAAATTAACATTCCCACAATTCCTTGCGTGTCACTTCACATTTGATGCATTTTTGTTGAAATAACTGTTTCTTCATAGTTTTTCTTTGTTTTTCTAATCGGTTATGTACATTAGGCTTTTATGTTACATTTAATGTTGTTAAATGAATGTTTATTGCATTTTTTTTATTTCATGTGTGTTTAGTGTGTGTGTGAATGACACTGTGCAGCTTCTATATATTAGTATTAACTTTCTTGTGGAAAAGCTGGTTGTGATGAGCTTTGATTGATCATGTGACTTTCATCTCCGCTGTGATTGGTGGATGTCAGTGTATTATAATGGTACAAAACAGATATTAGTTCTTCAATAGGTGGGTAAATCAACATTATAGCAGATAATGAAATATGTTTTTTTTACTGTAAATTTAAGTTAAGCCTGTAAAACCTAAAATGTTGCTACCGTATTTTTTAACGGTAAATTCCTGGCAACCACAGTTGCTGTTTTTTCCAGTAAATTTAACAGAGTTTTTTTTTATAGTGAATGATCAGAGACTGTATCGTTTGGGCATAAGAGATGCAAAGCTCTCGGAGAAACTGCAACTAGATCCAAATTTGATATTGGACTAACTCAGCTCAGGCAAAACAAGGAAATAAAACATCAATAATATGAATGTGAGAGAAGTGAATGTCGATGAAGTCATGACAAAGAATGTCTAAAGCAAAAACGACTTTGCAGAGAGTAGAGAGGACATATCAGATTGATTGCTTTAAGAGATGCGGGAAATGTCCTCAGCACTCTTGGAAAACGTGTCCAGATAGAGAATCAGAATGAGGAAAATGCTGAAAGAAAGGACATTTTGCTGCATTGTACCGGTCAGCTCAATGTCCAGAAGCAATAGTCAACAGCTCATATGAGTCAGCTTTCTTCGGAGCCATCAGACCCCAAACCAAGACAAAATGTGGCAACAGAAAAACTTGGTGAATAAAGAACCGATCACCTTTAAAGGTGCAGTCTGTAAGAATGACAACTAGTGGTCAAAATAGGTACTGCAGACCAAATTCTAAGAACGAGCACAATGGACAATGAAAACTAGCAACGTGCACTATCAAACAGACCAAAACAAAAACAAACATTCCAGCCTGGAAATGCACATTTCAAAGTAAAATAACTGGCTGTAGAAGTGTTTTTCAGAGAAACTAGTATATGAACTCGATCCATTAATACTACAACTTTATCTTCTATTCTATATCTACAGTATTTATAAAAATAAATAAATAAATAAAATAAATAAAAAAGTACATGTACTGCTTTAGATTAAACTGGGAAGGGTTGTAGCACTTGCATATTGTTGTCTTATTGATAGTTTAACTGTTTTTAGTTCGATTTGGATAAAAGTGTCTGCTAAATGAATAAATGTAAATGTAAAAAGTTACATACAGCACCTTTAAACTAGATACAGGTGCAGTAGTTACGCCGATTCCTGCGTCTATGTATTCAGCTGAAAAACAGGGGAAACTGAAAGATTCCAAAAAGACAATCTTGGGCCCTAAAAGTTCTCCTTTATAAGTGATGGGTATTTTCAGTGCATGCCTGCAAAAGGATCCAGCAGGATATATGGTGTAAAGGATTTAGTGATGCCGCTCCTGGGACTGCCTGTGATCCAAAGTTTATAGTTACTGCATCAAGTAGCCAACTTACACGAACCTGGAGAGCAGTACAAGGCGATGTTCTCCAAGGTTTTCTCAGGACTTGGGAAATTAGAGGGCAGCTAAGAGATCAAACTGATGGAAGGAGCAGTCAGCCACGACAAGTACAGCTGCCACTCGTGGAAAAAGTAAAACTGGGACTGCAAAAATGGAAGAAGTGAGAGTCATTCGATGAATTGAAGAGCTTACTGAGTGGTGCGCAGCAATAGTAGTCGTGTCAAAACCTAACGGCAATATCAGGTTTTGCTTTGATCTAACAAGATTGAACAAGAGTGTGTGTAGAGAATTGCAGCTAGAGGAGCAGATGTGTTTTCGAAATTAGACGCCACATCTGGGTTTTGGCAAATACTCTTGCACAAAGACACCGAGCCTTTGGTTTAAGCCTTAGGCTAATTGGTTGAAATCACTTACTGAAACAATTGTTGTCATAAAATACACTTGTCTGTTAACAATGAGTTGACAGTTTGAACGTTCTTGTTCACTTTTATTTATTTTGATGATCTGAGGTGAATTGTTGCTTTCCGGCTATAAAATACACACAAAATGATTTTCAAACTCATACAGATGCTTTTAACATTAAATAAAGCACATAAACAGTACCTGAGCTTATCATACTTTGTGTTGTTTTTCCAGCCGCGACGTCGCAGAGATAGAAACCGTTATTAAAATGGAATCATTGCATAGGGGTTGGTAAGGACAAAAACTGATTAACAAAATACCTTTTATCTTTCTCATTTTATACCATTTTCTTTGATTGGATGCCTACGTGACTTTGGCATGTCCCACACTCTGCTCAGCTAACTTCAGTGAGTGTAAAAAGTGGTTAAATGACACTAAATTAAAATATATTTTTTAATATTCTTATTTTTCTCAGTAAGTTGTTCGATAAATCAAGTAAATTTGACCATTTATGTGCTATTTTCAAAATAATATTAAAGATATGTATATGTACACATGTACGTTTAGTTTAATTGGGTTGTGGTGCCATGGGGAAAAAAAATGCCACAAAGGGGTGCCATGCTTTCAAAAAGTTTGGGAACCACTGAGGGCGCTGTGGTGGGTAAAGAGTTGACGGTCAAGATCACGTTCCAGAACCCGCTGTCACAAGTGTTGAGGAACGTTTTGTTCCATATAGAGGGATTGGGAATGCAGAGCATCAGAAAGATCCAGTATGGGTAAGACTTTCAGTGTTTAACAGCAGTTTAATTTCAGCTGTGACGTGTTCATGCACTGTAGATATGCTTCAAAACATAAATTGTACTGCATTAAATATGATATTTAAAGAGTGAAGCTTCCAGAGAGTTGATATTGTCTTTGTGTCTGTCAGTGATGTGGAGAAGCTTGCGACGGTTACACTGATGGAGAAGTTTGTTCCCACCGTCTCCGGCTCTCAGAAGCTCCTGGCATCGATGGACTGCCGTCTGCTCACTCAGGTGCACGGATTCACTGATATTGGGCTCAAACCAAAGTCAAAAACACTGGCATTGTGAAGTCTTCTAATGCTCTCGCTTCTCTTGAAGAATATGAACTAGATTTAAGGATCATCAGCCAGCAGCCATATCACCCTGTAGACCAAGACTGGTTGCCCACTGAAGCTAAGCAGGGCTGAGCCTGGTTAGTACCTGGATGGGAGACCTCCTGAGAAAAAACAGGTTGCTGCTGGAAGAGGTGTTAGTGAGGCCAGCAGGGGGCGCTCACCCTGTGGTCTGTGTCGGTCCTAATGCCCCAGTGTAGTGACGGGGACACTATACTGTCAAAGAGCACCGTCCTTCGGATGAGACGTAAAACCGAGGTCCTGACTCTCTGTGGTCATTAAAAATCCCATGGCATTTCTCGTAAAGAGTAGGGGTGTAACCCCGGTGTCCTGGCCACATTCCACACATTGGCCCTTACCAATCATGGCCTCCTAATAATCCCCTTACATTGAATTGGCTCTATCACTCTCTCTCCTCTCTCCACCTATAGCTGGTGTGTGGTGAGCGCACTGGCGCCGTTGTTCTGTGGCTGCCGTCGCATCATCCAAGTGGATGCTGCACACTGGTGGTGGTTGAGGAGAGACCCCTGATATGATTGTAAAGCGCTTTGGGTGTACAGTAGTACATATGAAAGCGCTATATAAATGCCTCATTCTATTCATTCTATTCTATTCTATCTACATTGAATAATAATTCAGTATTTTCATTCACAACTGATGTAAGTCAACAATAAAGTTCCTCCGTTTTATTCATATCCTTTCTGTCTGTTGTATAAATAGATATTCATCGTTCTCCAATGTGTATTTGCATAACAATTACTGTAGAAAGCTAGACAAAGGGGAACTGGAGCGCTGCTGGTATCCCTTGTATCCTCTGGTGCTTGTGGAAGGGTTAAATGTTCATACAAAAGAATTGGAAAAAAATCCAGGTCCAGGCACTCAGTAGGATGCAAAAGTTAAAAAGCCTTTATTATTTTAAGGGGCTAAAGCATTAAAACACCAACGCATATCGGCCCACGGGCCTTCATCAGGGTGTTACTGTAGAAAGCTGTTTAGTTTACAAGAAATATCAGTTATAGAATTGAACACTTGTCCAGATGATACAGTTATTAAAGTATAATCCAAATACCGCAATATTTCACAAATAATTCAATGTTTACAGCTTCAGAGGAGAGAGAGAAAATGGCTTCAGAGATTTCCTTACAAAATAACATGTAGAAAAACTCTAAAATTTAGCATATTATGTATTCAACACACATATATATATATTAGTGGTGGGCCGTTATCGGCGTTAACGTGCTGCGTTAACGCGAGACTCTTATCGCGCGATAAAAAAAATATCGCCGTTAATCTATTCTCAAAGTTGGGTTGGGAGCTGCTCTATACTACACAAGCTATGATGACGCAATCTACCCGCGGCCGCGAGGTACACCCGGCTGCAACGCATCATATTCGTCGTCATCTTAGGTAAACACGGCTGAAAGTGAAAGCTGGTGAAAAAGATCCGTGCAACATCCATTATTTGGACTTGGTTCGGATTTAAGCCGTCCGACGAGCAGCAGCAAACTATATAGACAGAATGTGTGGGGTAACAGTTCGGTAAGTTAACACACGACTAATCCGTTCTGCCACCTCAAATTCAAAACGAAACATGATATCACTGAATACCAGCGTGCGCGTATTATTCCCAATATATCTTAGTGGTGTAGCACATAATCTCTGCCCGATTTTAAGAATCGTTGTTGTGTTTCTTTTTAACTGAAAAGACATCAGTTAGACAATATTCTAATTTTAAATTTGGGGTTTCATAAGCTCCAAGCCATAATAAACATTAGACCTACTTAAGTCTCTGCAGCTAGTGTACTTAAATTTTATTTATCTGCAAAATTATGTTGTATACTTACAGTTTTGCACAATATATGTTCTCAAAACTACATACACCCTTTAAAAAAAAAAAAAAAAAAACATTTAGCAGTTGTTTAGCAGGGTCTGTGTAACCTGTTCTGAAATGGTTTTATTATAATATATATCGTTATCGCAAGAGGCTGCAATGTATATCACAATATGGATTTTAGGCCATATCGCCCATCCCTAATTGATAGCCTATAGTAGTTGATAATAACATAGACCTACCTAATGTTGCCTACGGATGGTAACAGTACAGTAGTAACCTTTTACAGTCTATGAGTAGAACAGCTTTCTCAAGCAGTTTGTGATGCATTTTGGAAACAGGAGATGAGCCCCTGGTCTAATGCGCCACCTGGCTTGAGAAACCCGTTCTCAAAGACTTACTTTTATAGTCATTATTTGGGTAGCACACATATTCTGAATGCCTTCGTCAGAATTCAAATGAGCCATTTTAATCTAGATTAATCTAGATTAATTTCAAAATTAATCTAGATTAATCTAGATAAAAAAATTAATCTATGCCCACCTCTAATATATATACATTTTTTATAGTAGATTTAAAAATAAGAGCAAAGTATTCATGATAGACAAAGGCAAGCAAGTCATTTTGTTGATTAGAAATATATAGACTCATAACAAATTGGCCATTCAAATGTACAGATAACTCACAAATATTTTATTATAGTTCATGTTTTATTTTGCACTTGCACAAATTTTGTACATCACATATTCATTTTCTTTATAATTGTAAGTAAAATATACTTAGAACAAACAAAACATCCATAGTTAATCTTTTCAGATTTCATGTTTTTTTTTTTCTTTTTTTTCATTTTAACTGACAGGTGTGATGATCAGTGGGTTTGAGTTTTTACCATAAATAGTGCATGGGCTGAAAAATGGATAGAGTTTGTCAGTGAAAGTCTGACCAGTGAAAGAGTAGATATGAGATCTGGACTCCACGTCATAAAAAGAGACCAGACCCTCCTCATAATCCACAAACACACCAACCTTCTCAGGTTTCACTTCCAGAGGGAACATAACCATTGGATTCACAAGAAATACATTTTGATCCTCAATAAACAGCATCAGAATCCAGTATCCATTCTCAGGACTCAGGATACTGTTAATGTCCCCGTTCCTGTTAATGGATTCTCTGGCCACTCCTAAACTCCACTCAGTCTTTCCCTTCACCTGCACCTCATAGTAAAATCTCCCTGAACTGAATCCCTCCTTTGCCAGAACAAAACAACCCACATTAATTCTCTTTGGGTTTTCTGGGATGTCCTGCTTAACGTCTCCATGCCTGACTTGTTTTCCATCATCAGACAGGATGAGACATGAATTCGCTGAATCAGGATCCAGAGTCACATCCACTGAGAGAGATCAGACATTATCAATTAACTTCAGAACAAACATTTTCAGATGTACCAAATATAATACAGATTAACAAAGTATTGTGAGTGTATTGAAGAAAATGGCATCAATCACACTGTACCTGCAAACCTCTGCGCAAACTCCAACCCTGTGGACACAGATGATAATATAATGATGAATTATTGATAGCAATAATTTAAGATTAACAGTGAGTTTCTATCTACTGGCAGCATCAGTGGCATGTAAATGTTGCTCGCCCCTTTGTTTGTAAAACAAAATGCAGAATGAGTTTACAGTAAATATACCTACAATGGATGTTTATGGGACAAACAAAATGAAATTTGAAGCTTGGATTTTTTTAATCAATGAACTGATTAACCTCCTCCTTGAACTGCCACCTTCTGCCACCAACTGTGGAGGGGTTTGAGTACCCAAATGATCCTAGGAGCTATGCTGTCCAGGGGCTATATGCCCCTGGTAGGGTCTCCCAAGGCAAACAGGTCCTAGGTGACAGGTCAGACTAAGAGCGGTTCAAAAACCCTTTATGATGCCATTAAATCCGAGGACCGTGACGTCGCCCGGCATGGCGCAGCCGGGGCCCCACCCTGGAGCCAGGCCCTGGGCTGGGGCTCGTATGCGAGCGCCTGGTGGCCGGGCCTCCCCCCATGGGGTCCGGCCGGGCTCAGCCCGAAGGAGGGACCGTAAGGGACCGGTGCAAAGTGAATCGGGCGGCAGTTGAAGGCGGGGGCCTCGACACATGGTGGGCCTGAACCCCCCAGCTCAGCCGCCATGTGTTGGAGTTCACCCCAGTGAACGAGAGGGTCGCTTCCCAGTGCCTTCGGGTCGGGGATGGATCTCTCACTGTTGTATGCGCCTATGGGCCAAACGGCAGTGTAGAGTACCCGGCCTTCTTGGAGTCTCTGGGAGGGGTGCTGGAAAGTGCTCCGACTGGGGACTCCGTCGTTCTACTGGGGGACTTCAGCGGCCACGTGGGCAGCGGCAGTGACACCTGGAGGGGCGTGATTGGGAGGAACGGCCCCCCTGATCTGAACCCGAGTGGTGTTCTGTGATTGGACTTCTGTGCTAGTTACAGCTTGTCCATAACGAACACCATGTTCAAGCATAAGGGTGTCCATCAGTGCACGTGGCACCAGGACACCCTAGGCCGGAGGTCGATGATCGACTTTGTGGTCGTTTCATCTGACCTCCGGCTGTATGTCTTGGACACTCGGGTGAAGAAAAGGGCGGAGCTGTCAACTGATCACCACCTGGTGGTGAATTGGATCCAATGGTGGGGGAGGGAATCTGGACAGATTCGGCAGACCCAAATGTACTGTGAGGGTCTGTTGGGAACATTTGGCCGAATCCCCTGTCAGAGAGTTCTTCAACTTCCAACTCCGGCAGAGTTTTGACCGGATCCCGAGGGAGTCTGGAGATATTGAGTGCGAGTGGACCATGTTCTCCACCTCCATTGTCGACGCGGCCACTCAGAGCTGTGGCCGTAAGGTCTCCGGTGCCTGTCGAGGCGGCAATCCCCAAACCCGGTGGTGGACAACGGAAGTAAGGGATGCTGCAAAGCTGAAGAAGGAGTCCTATCGGGCCTGGCTGGCTTGTGGGACTCCTGAGGCAGCTGACGGGTACTGGCAGGCCAAGCGGACTGCAGCCCGAGTGGTTGTGGAGGCAAAAACTTGGGCCTGGGAGGAGTTCGGTGAGGCCATGGAGAAGGACTACCGGTTGGCCTCGAAGAGATTCTGGCAAAATGTCCGGAGCCTTAGGAGAGGGAAGCAGTGCCCTACCAACGCTGTCTACAGTGGAGGTGGACAGCTGTTGACCTCAACTGGGTATGTCGTCGGACGGTGGAAGGAATACTTCGAGGATCTCCTCAATCCCACTGACACGTCTTCCATGGAGGAAGCAGAGGCTGCGGGCTCAGAGGTGGACTCGTCCATCACCCAAGATGAAGTCAGCGAGGTAAGAAACTCCTCGGTGGCAAGTGGATGAGATCCGCCCTGAGTACCTCAAGTCTCTGGATGTTGTGGGGCTGTCTTGGCTGACACGCCTCTGCAACATCGCGTGGCGGTCGGGGACAGTACCTTTGGGCTGGCAGACTGGAGTGGTGGTCCCTCTTTTTAAGAAGGGGGACCGGAGAGTGTGCTCCAACTACAGGGGGATCACACTTCTCAGCCTCCCCGGGAAAGTCTATGCCAGGGTACTGGAGAGGAGAATACGGCCGATAGCAGAACCTCAGATTCAGGAGGAACAGTGTGGTTTTCGTCCCGGTCGTGGAACACTGGAACAGCTCTATACCCTCTCCAGGGTGCTGGAGGGTTCATGGGAGTTTGCCCAACCAATCCACATGTACTTTGTGGATTTGGAGAAGGCATTCGACTGTGTCCCTCACGGCCGTCCTGTGGAGGGTGCTCTGGGAGTATGGGGTCCGGGGTCCTTTGCTAAGGGCTGTCCGGTCCCTGTACGACCGAAGAAGGAGCTTGGTTCGCATTGCCACCAGTAAGTCAGACTTGTTCTCGGTGCATGTTGGACTCCAGTTCTGTTCATAAATTTTATGGACAGAATTTCTAGGCGCAGCCAGGGGCCGGAGGGTGTCAGGTTTAGGGACCACACGATTTTGTCTCTGCTCTTTGCAGATGATCTTGTCGTGCTGGCCCCATCAGACAAGGACAAGGACAAGTTACAAGGACAAGGACACTTTACACAAGACAAGGACAAGTTACACATTATGTTCTAATATTTCAAGTAATACTGCTTTAAATGGTTATGACATGAATTAAAGTTTTGCTATATGACAGGGTTAGTTGTGTAATGATTATATTTTTGAAAAAATGTGATGTCTTACAAACTGAGACTACATATAGTTTTTGCTGATCACCAATGGATTTAACCAAGAATATTCCTTGAAAAAAATATTTTCTTAGTTACAGACAAAAAAAATCTATACAGTGTTGTGGCGAAGGGGGCTTGGTTCAGTGAGGTCTCCAGCAGGAGAGAGAGTCGGGAGATGAGCAGTGAGTAAGTAGGTCAAGTGCAAAATGACAAACACCTGTGTCTTGTTGCAGTATTGGTGTGGAGAGACCGGATAAGAGCCAAAGGGAAACGGGAAGTAATGAGAGAACCTGGACTGAGGACTCATGCTGTTTGAACTTGTGATACTGCTTGAGAAACTGCTGTCACTTTGTCCAGAAGTTTGTTGAGAGCGCAGAGAGCACAAGTTTTGTTTTTGTTTTAGTTGTGGAAATAATAAAAAGCACGAGCCTCAGTAAGCTGACCCAGCCTTCTTCCTCACTCTGAACTTTATCTCGACTGAATTTAAAATTCACATACCAGTTTGATTGAGTTTTTCATTCAGTGTCTCTTGAGTTTTCTTCAGTTGAGTCAGGGCTCTATACTGAGAGTTCACATTCACATCAGAGTCGATCCTGATCTCAGTCCAGTTCCTGGTGTGTGGACGAGTGTCCAGGGATGAGCACATCTATAGCAGGGGAGACAATTATTTTATTATTGTTATTTTTTCAAATTTGACATTATTACTGTTTCGTTCTGTTTAATTTAGAAAGACCGGTCCTGTAATATTGTACATAATGACAGATGTTGACAGACCTGTATGAGATGGAGATGATCGTCAGTGTGTGAGAGCTGCTCCAGCTCAGTGTTTCTCCTCTTCAGCTCAGTGATTTCCTGATGCAGCTCTTTAATGAGATCTTCAGCCTGTTTCTCTGCTGCTTTCTGCTGTTCCTCCATCATCTTCAGCTGATCAGACTGACATCTCTCAATGGAGCGGATCAGATCAGTGAAGATCTCAACACTGGAGGATCTCTCTATATCTGTGTTTCTCTATTAAATAAATGAGCAGATTAAATATAATATATAAATATAAATATAAATAAAATATTTTCAGGCACGAAAATATTTTCTCAGACAATCTGCTTTTATCATGATAAGCAATTCTCTCAGTAGTTAAAACATTAAAACATGTCACAGGAAAAGTGTTCAAAAGCATCGAACCCACTACAAATATATTTATTGAATATAAAAAATGTTGTAACTTCTCAGTAATGATTTCATGTAATTTAAGTGTTTAACTCCATTAATGAGAATGGCATATTTAATCTAAATGTTTATATCAGAAGTAAAACATAGTTTAAATCATTCTTTTATTTATTTAAACTGTTATTGTGAATGTGAACATGCTGTATTAATGATTAGGACTCATAATGAAGGTTTACGGTTTTACTTCATCTGCCATTAGATAAATATGCATCAGTTTCACTAAACGCGCTCGCTGGTACATACATTTAAGAATGGATGGAGATTTGCTTCAAGTGACAGGCTTGGTGAGTGAAATTTTATTTGTATAATCTTTCTGTATATGTATAATTTTCTTTAGGTTTTCTGTCTAAAAGTGACCAAAAAGACGTTTAACTCCAGCTCACCATCGGTGTCGCCAAAC
>NC_137139.1:34119900-34192400 GCF_949319135.1 Squalius cephalus
AAATAATGTTTTATCTTCTTGAACTAGAGTGAAATATAGGCCAGACTTCTTGATAGTTTGACCTTGAACGCAAGGATTGAAACTTTCATGACAATATCATGGCATGAATCTGGAGCTCAGTGTGTTTGATGATCAGAACTGAACACACACCATTAAAGCACCAGCGGTCCGTCTATCCACAACTAAATTAGTAACATTGTGTATCTGAACTGGCTAAATGTTTGACATGAGTACAAACACACTAATAAACACACATCGCTCTAGAGGTCAGTCACACTGTTCGTCTGTAATAAATCATAAACACACACACACACACACCTCTCTCTCTCTGTCTCCAGCTCAGGTCTGTCTGGCTGCGTTTGTGCTCTTGTGCCTCAGTGATTGGTGGATTCTGGGAGCGCTGTACGCTGGTTGGCTGTATCTGGACAGGGACACGCCCTCATGTGGGGGTCGGAGGTCACAGTGGGTCAGAAGTTGGCGCATATGGACGTATTTTCGGGAATATTTCCCCATCACAGTGAGTTTATGCGAGCATTTGTTCAGTGAATGATTCAATAGGCACCTGGAAACTTGACGTGCTTTTTTGATTTTTGTTGTTGTTGCGTGCTCGCATTTTTCAGTAATCATCAAAAAATAGACATCATGTGAACGCTCAAACACTCAAAATTCATTCAAAATTGGTCGCGTTATCATTGAAACTGTACTTTAATACATTTTAGCTGGCTCCTCCCACTAGTGGGCGGAGTCATGTTTCATATTTTACATAATTTACTGCACTATTTTATTTATTAGTCAAAATCACCTGAATGGATTTTAGAGTTTATATCTTGTATTAACCTGAAATGTCTAATATGTTTTTTTGTTAATTGTATGAATTATGTTGTTTATTCTGTTTTCGCAATGAAAATAGCTTTGCTGCTGATATGGCATAAATACATTTATGAGTCAAATCGTTTTCTAATTTTGACTAAACGCATATCGTTGGAAAGGTCTGAGACTCAAGGTGACTGTTTTGTGATAATGTGACTGAAATGTGTTCATTTGTAACAGGAGAACATGTTTCAAAAACTATTTCAATAGTGTGTTTGCCGCCCGGTGGCTATTTTTGGGACAGCGCCTAAACAAAATCTCACAGGAACCTCAATGTTTGTGATATTAACCTCAAATTTGGTGCACAAATTCTTTAGACAAAATGTTTTTCCTCACCTGCCAATGGCCATGAAACTGTTTCTGCAAACACAGGCAGTACTGACACCAACATTTTAGAGACCAGTGAAAACTCACAATTCTCTATTCCAGTTTCGATACCATAGCTAAAACTACTTGCCTAACTCATAAATAAATAAACAGTCAATTATAAAATAAGAACAAATAATCAAATTATAAGCAAAATCACAAATAAATACAATATAACAAAGAAAACAAATGAAATAAACAGTGTTTTTCAGGTTTGACAGTAGTTTTCAGGTGCAGAAATTGAATAAAGCAAGCAAATGTGAAATAACACTGCAAAGTCTTGACTGTATAAATTAAACATCTCTATTATTTAATCCTTATTAAAGTTAGAAAAGTTATTCAGTCAAGAGCAGTGAGTGGTTTTGTCTCTTTAGTTGTTTGATTAACATTAGAAACACTAATTATTTCAGGTTTATTCGGCTGCTGTCACTTTAAGAGCGAAGGCACAGATCCAACATACTGATTAGGGCTGCACGATATGAGGAAAAGCTGCGATGTGCGATAAGATTGTTTAATATTGCGATGACGATATGACTTGCGATAAATATTCAAATGTGAATGTTAGCTATGCTGTTCCATCTTAGTGCTTTAATAGGTTATTTGCGTGATAGGTCAAACGTTTATTAACGTTACCTGCCTGGTTCAGATTACACGATTTTAGCGCGATTTTGGCACGATCCGTTTGACGTATGGGTGTTGTGGGGATTCGTAAACGACAACGGGCGTTGGGACGCAAGATTCGATCGTTTCATCTCGTATTGTGTCATAGTGGGCGACAACCTACGTCGCGTCTGCGATGCTTCACGACATCACTTCCAGTGTTGCCAACTTAGCGCCTTTGTCGCTATTTTTAGCGACTTTTCAGACCCCTTTAGCGACATTTTTTCAAAAAAGCGACTAGCGACAAATCTAGCTACTTTTTTGACAAACCTCAGTAACCTCCAAATGTTGCCAGCACAGTCCTGCGAGCGCGAGGTTTGCGTTCTCCTTGCCGTCACACACCTCTCTCTGCGTCTACCCTGTTCAGTGAATGGCTGAGAGAGGAGCAGCAGCACGGAACAGACGTGAATGAGCAGTGTTGTTTCCACGGACTTATCACTTATCTTGTTTTATATTTAAAGAATTTAGTTTGACCATTTTATTTTATTACTTGTGCTTATCACTTGTAATACTCACTATCACAGTGCTTTAGTTCACCCAGTTGCGAACTCTTTCAATTCAGATCATTTTACACATATATAAAATAGTCATTCAACAGCTACTCGTTCTATTGTCTGACAAAAAAATATAGTAAATGAGAACAGCTTTATTGGACATTCGGCTATATTATATTATATTATGTTATGTTATATTAAAATACAGTATGTGAGCATGATTTTAACGAGAAAAAACATTAGGCAGGCAGAACGCAAGTACGCCGCGATGACGTAATGAATATGCTAATTGACGTATGACGTCATCTAGCGACATTTAGCGACTTTTAGGGGAGGCGTTAGCTACTTTCCTTTGAAAATAGTTGGCAACACTGATCACTTCAGAAAGACTAGCATGTTTAATTTTTTAACGGTCCTCCATGACGGGTTGAGTATGTGAGCGAGAGTGAGTGAGAGGAGAGCGCGAGCAACAGTGTGTGTGTGTGTGTGTTTGTGTGTGCGCGCGAGTGAGTGAGCGAGCGCGAGTGAGTGTGTGTTTGTGTGCTTGAATGTTTGCGAGTGAATGTGTGAGTGTGACGGCACGCGATGACTGGTCGGAAAGCAACGTGTAGTCTGACATGTTTCTTGTCCACAACATGACAAGATTTTAGGAGTCAAAAACGTGGCCTAATCTGACTCCGTGACTATCATAACAGACACAAAAATCTTGTAATCTGAACCAGGCATTATTCATCGTGTCAGGCTGTCTGTTGCGATGTGTTCATCGCGCGAGTTCATATCGCGATGACGATGAAAATTCGATGTATCGTTCAGCCCTAATACTGATACACACGTGTGTTTTCTTTCTCAACTGTTTACGTTCACTTAAGACATAACCGACTATGTTTGCTAGGATACTCACTGTGTTTGGCATGATTTAGTGTAACAGAGACGTGAAAGAGAGCTCAGTTTAGTATTCGCACATTCATCTGGCGAGTGACACCGCTTCATGTACTCTCCAACGCCGAGGTTTACTCTTGGGGCGAGTTTTAATTTTAAGCCCTGGACGTTTGTGACCCTGGATCACGTCTCCAGTCTCGAGTCGCACGGGGATATCAGTGGCAATATCCAACAATACATTGTATGGGTCAAAATTATCCATTTTTCTTTTATGCCAGAAATCATGAGGATATTAAGTAAAGATCATGTTCCATGAAGATATTTAGTAAATTTCCTAACGTAAATATATAAAACATGTATTTCTGTGAGTGAATGCTGCACAATCGCCAACATAAATGAACAACTTTAAAGGAGATTTTCTCAATGTTTCGATTGTTTTGCATCCTCAGATTCCAGATTTACAATAGTTGTATCTCGACCTAATATTGTCCTATCATAACAAACCACACATCAATGGAAAACTTATTTATTCAGCTTTCAGATGATGTATAAATCTCAATTTCAAAAAATTGACCCATGTGACTGATTTTGTGGTCCAGTGTCACATTTGGCTTTGGTTTTAGAGTCCAAATTATTTAGTAATATATATATATTTTGTATAATATAAAAATGTTTAGTTCAGTACATTTGATTTAGAATGAACTTAAACTTTTTCACTTGAAGTGCTTTCTCTTCTACAGTAATCTGAGGTAAATAGAGACCAACCTTTGGTCTGTTTTCCAAAGCATTGATGAACTACAATCACTTCAGATCTGTGTTCAGTGAACGGCTAAGACTGTGTTTCTTTGTCTCTCTAGCTCATAAAAACTGCGGATCTGGACCCTCGGAATAATTATCTGTTCGGCTTTCATCCTCACGGTGTGCTGGTGGCCGGCGGATTCGGGAACTTCTGCACGGAAGCGTCCGGATTCTCTCAGATGTTCCCGGGACTCACGCCGTACTTGCTGATGCTTCCCTTCTGGTTCAGAGTTCCCTTCTTCAGAGAATACATCATGAGCGGAGGTGTGTGTGTGTGTGTGTGTGTGTGTGTGTGTGTGTGTGTGTGTGTGTGTGTGTGTGTTTACTGTATAGTGTGTGTGTGTGTGTGTGTGTGTGTGTTTAATGTATAGTGTGTGTGTGTGTGTGTGTGTGTGTGTTTAATGTATAGTGTGTGTGTGTGTGTGTGTGTTTACTGTATAGTACGTGTGTGTGTATTTGCCCTTGATGTTTATCCTTGTTGTGTAATGAGATGTTGTGAAAGTGTTTTGTGGAAATGCCTGAACCAGAACCAAGTAGGTGATACAGCCACACACACACACACACACACACACACACACACAAGCACACGCGCACACACACACGCTTTTGTCAGCAGAATGAATGTTTCGTATGTTCCTTTGGTAACACTTTACCAGAAGATCTCATTAGTTAATATATGATGAACTAAATATGAGAGAGATATTCATTTGACAGAATGTATTTATCTTTGTTAAAGTTAAATATAATTGTTTGTTCATGTTAGTTAACTAACATTAACAAATACACGTTTTAAAATTCAAAAACAATACATTTTAAAAATGAATTAGTAGAAATTAACATTAATATTAATAAATGCTGTAGAAGTATAGCTCACTGTTAGTTCATCTTAACTAATATAGTTAACTAATGAAACGACTGTAAAGTGTTACTTTTCATGGAGATTTTGCAGGCGGCAAAACTAACTAAAATAAAGAAACTAGTGTTTTATATATATGGCTGAAAGAAGCAAAAGTATGTTTTTTTTTTTTAATTGTTTAATTATAATTTTTTGTCATTTTAAGGGTTTCTTATGGTTCTTGGAGATTTTGCAGGTTGCAAAAATAACTAAAATAAAGAAACTAGTGCTGTCAAAGTTACTGGACTTGATTAATAATATATTAGTTAAAGTTATTATTTTGATTTTGTTTTATTATACTTTCAGCTGTATATATATATATATATATATATATATATATAGCTGAAAGAAGCAAAAGTCTGTTATTATTTTTTTAATTGTTTAAATATAATTTTTTTGTCATTTTAAGGGTTTCTTATGGTTTCAACTCAAGGACATTTTTTTTATATATTTTGTTTAAATAATATTTTATTTTATAATTATTGTTCCAAAGTATCAGTCTTTTTTTTGTAATACTGTAAAAAAAAAAAAAAAATGATTTTGTGAAAATGCGAAATACAGAAACAAAAAAACACATTATTTGTGAGTTTAAATGTGCTTATTTACTGGTGTAACTTAAATAGTCTTAAGAATGTTGTATTTCTGCAGCTGTAAGTGAAAGAAACGAAGGTTAAAGCGTAAGTGTCAGTCGATCGTGATGTGTGTTGAGTCACATTTCCCCAGTCTGATGGAGTTTCCTCAGCTCGGGGTCAGTGGTGTAACAGTGTCACGGGTTGATTGTGTAAATCAGAGACACATACACAGAAGATATGATATGATTTGTGGACTTTCTGCTGCTCCTCGTCCACCTCTCTCTCTCTCTCTCTCTCTCTCTCTCTCTCTCTCTCTCTCTCTCTCTCTCTCTGATAAACTGGGAAGATTCGAACACCGAACCCAAAGTCTTCGTTCCTTCACTTTATGAACAACATGCCTCTTCAGTTCAGAATGGCTGTTTCCATCCACGCGTATTTCATGCAAGTGTTTGGATGTAGAGTAAGAAACTCCAGATGTGCATAAAATCTAATAAATTCCTCCTTTAAATGCTAAAAAAAAGTGTAATGCAATATTTAAAAAAGATTATTACACAAGTATAATACGCAACTTTAGATGGAAACTGACATGCCTGATTTCTTCACTTTGTTTGTGATGAAACTGCTTCATTTTGCAGTTTTTTTGCACAAGTTTGATTCACAACTTGATGTGATGAAAAGGTTTTTTTTGCGCAAATATTTTATGCAATATTTAAATTTTTCACACAAGTTTAATTCACATCTTTAAACGGAAACAACTACTGAAATGCCTTGTTCGTTCCCTTTTTTGTGATGAAAACGTGCTTTATTTGCAACGTTTTTATGCAGTATTAAAATTTTTCTCACAAGTTTACTTGGCATTTTTCTTTAGATGGAAACAGATAATGACATCACGTTTGTTTGTGATGAAAAGGTGCTTTTTTCGCCAATATTTTATGCGATATTTCTAATAATAATAATAATAATAATAATTCTAATAATTGAAATATAGCTAAAGAAATGTCTCAGTTATTCAGTTTTTGACAAAACCGTGCTTTATTTGCAATTGTTTTATGTGTTATTCCAGTTTTTCGCCGTTTACTTCACAACTTTGTATTGAAACCGCTAATGACGTGCCTCATTCTTTCAGTTTGTTGTTGATGGGCGGATTTGTATTCGTTAAGTTTGTCCATGTAGTGAATGTGCGTCTGAACCATAGACTGTAAAAAAAGATGTACTACAAAGTTTACTGTGTGAAATAAACATTTATGGACATGGAGAAATTAAAGTTGAAGATCCAATCTTTTCCCGAACATGTCAATCATGACGTCACATTCCCATTTTTATAGCATCAAATAACGAACTAAGATCAAACTTATCTAAAAAAACGAACACTTAAACTTAAATCTGCGTGATAAAAACTACCTAAAATGACAGAAAACATCTTTGAAAAAAATCTCTGAAGTGTAATTTGATTGTTTAGTTTCCATCACGTCCCATTAGACTAAATGGGGAGGGCGGGGTTTATGAGCTATACTGGGAACAGCCACCGGGGGAGCGATCGAGACACTGGGTTTATGAGCTATACTGGGACCAGCCACCGGGGGGGGCGATCGAGACACTGGGTTTATGAGCTATACTGGGACCAGCCACCGGGGGAGCGATCGAGACACTGGGTTTATGAGCTATACTGGGACCAGCCACCGGGGGGGGCGATCGAGACACTGGGTTTATGAGCTATACGCTATACTGGGACCAGCCACTGGGGGGCGATCGAGACTCTGGGTTTATGAGCTATACTGGCACCAGCCACCGGGGGGCGATCGAGACGCTGGGTTTATGAGCTATACTGGGACCAGCCACCGGGGGGGGGGCGATCAAGACACTGGGTTTATGAGCTATACTGGGACCAGCCACTGGGGGGCGATCGAGACTCTGGGTTTATGAGTTATACTGGGACCAGCCACCGGGGGGTGATCGAGACGCTGAGTTTATGAGCTATACTGGGACCAGCCACCAGGGGGCGATCGAGACTCTGGGTTTATGAGCTATACTGGCACCAGCCACTGGGGGGCGATCGAGACGCTGGGTTTATAAGCTATACTGGCACCAGCCACCGGGGGGCGATCGAGACGCTGGGTTTATAAGCTATACTGGCACCAGCCACCGGGGGGCGATCGAGACGCTGGGTTTATGAGCTATACTGGCACCAGCCACTGGGGGGCGATCGAGACGCTGGGTTTATGAGCTATACTGGGACCAGCCACCGGGGGGCGATCGAGACGCTGGGTTTATGAGCTATACTGGCACCAGCCACTGGGGGGCGATCGAGACGCTGGGTTTATGAGCTATACTGGCACCAGCCACCGGGGGGCGATCGAGACGCTGGGTTTATGAGCTATACTGGCACCAGCCACTGGGGGGTGATCGAGACGCTGGGTTTATGAGCTATACTGGGATCACTTTTCAGCACTTGTGCGGCACGCATGGTCTGAACCTTGACCTCTGAACCTTAACATCTGACCTCTGCAGGGCTGGTGTCGAGTGAGAAGGCCAGTGCGAGTCACCTGTTGAGTCATCCCGGTGGAGGTCAAGCCGCAGTGATCGCAGTGGGAGGAGCTCCGGAGTCTCTGGAGGCGCGACCGGGAGCCGTAACACTTCAGCTGCTGCAGCGCAAAGGCTTCGTTAAACTGGCCCTCAAACATGGGTGTGTGTATGAGAGTGTGTGTGTGTGTGTGTGTGTGTGTGTGTGTGTGTGTGTGCGTGCGTGAGAGAGTGTGTCTCTGGAGGCGTGACCGGGAGCCGTGACACTTCAGCTGCTGCAGCGCAAAGGCTTCGTTAAACTGGCCCTCAAACACGGGTGTGTGTGTGTGTGAGTGAGAGAGAGTGCATTTATGTGTCAGTGTGAGTCTGTGTGTGTGAGTACAGTATGTGAGTCTGTGTGTGTGTCTGCGTGTCTGCCTGTGTGTGTGCATGCGCGTGTGTAAGAGACGTATGCTGTTCTCACTGTACGCTGTTTCTCGTGTGTGTAGAGCGTGGCTGGTCCCCGTCTTCTCGTTCGGGGAGAACGAGCTGTTCGATCAGATGGAGAACCCCACAGGCTCCGCCCTCCGGCGCGTGCAGGACCGCCTCCAGCGGATGATGGGCGTGGCCATGCCTCTGTTCCACGCCAGGGGGGTTTTCCAGTACAGCTTCGGCCTGCTGCCCTACCGCAAGCCCATACACACCGTGGGTGCGTACACACACTCAGCCCATACACACAGTGTGTGCATACACACACACTCAGCCCTTACACACCGTGGGTGCGCACACACACACTCAGCCCATACACACCGTGGGTGCGTACACACACTCTTACACCTGAGGTTGTGTTGTACAGCACATCTAGATGTTTCTGGTGCTCTTCGTGTGTCGGTCAAAAAAAATAGTTTTTATTTCAATGACATGAATGCACTATATTTTAGTTTGCTAATGTTTTATATTTAATATTTTGTATTTTTAGGGGATTTTATGGGACTAAATTGTATTTACGCTGTATTTATAATCCATTTATTCACTTTTTGAGCATAGACCTGAAAATGAAATGTCCATCTTAAACTGAGGTAAATCCTGAACGCTTTAGAGCGACAGACTGAAGTTTGATCTCTCTTTAAAGACGACACTTGGCAGATTATTGCTGAAGTGAACCATTTAAAAAAGTGAACTTAAAAAAAAAAGATAGAATTTTACATTTACATTATGAAAAATGCACAAAAATACTATTTAAACTTTTTATATGAAATATATAATTTAGCAAAAACATGTTTTACTCTAAAACTGAGAGAAAAATCAAAGTCATAAATCTAAACAAATTTGAGGTTGATATCGGAAAAAACTTATCTTCCAGTGAGCGTGTGTTCGGCTGCAGTACCAAACGCTTCCACTAGAGGAAACTCATCTCATTCATTTCCAATGCGCTCATTTTTGACCGCGATTTATTTCAGGACCATTTAACCTTTTCGGGTTATGTCCATGATTTTCTTTTCTTTTTTTCACAAAGCAAGTGCCAAAACCTTTACCAAGTTTCGTACCATTCCGATGAAGTGAAAAATGAAAAAAAAGAGAAAAAATTTTTTTGGTCATAAACGGAAGAGCACCAGAGGGTTAATGCGTCCAGATCAGTGTGATGTTATACTGCCCCCTGTCTGTGTGGATGTTACCGTGTAATAATATATTCTAACTCGGTGTGTCTGTCTGTAGTCGGACGCCCCATTCCTGTAACTCAGACTCCGTGTCCCAATAAAGACGACATTGAGGCTCTTCACTCTCTCTACATGAAGGTGAGTCAAATGATTTTAATTATGATTTTACAATCTTTAATCTTTAATATGCATCCTTTCCAACATGTGTTTCTGTGTTTGCAGGGTCTGACGCAATTGTTTGAAGAGAATAAGAAAAACTACGGCATCCCAGAAGACAAACATCTCAACTTCATTTGACTTCTGTTTTGTCTGTGTTTTACTGGTATTAAATTATCAATGCTGCTGATGATGATGATGATGATGATGATGCACGAAACTAAAGTTACACTACAAAGAGACAATACTAGCTCTAAAAAATCCTGTCACGGATTATTATCACAATCATCATGATTGATTTTGTTGCACTGTTTGTGGTTTCATCAGGATCCGCCCAGATTTTAACATGCTAATGCTTGATGTTTGAATCTTTGCAACACATGGAAGTAAATGCATTTGCTATATAGTTAAACCATAAGACGAGAAGGGTTTTGTTGTGTGGTGAATATAGCAGTGTAACAGTGAAATGTGAGTATATTCATAAAATAACACAACCTAGTGACTCATGACTATTATTAAATGTTTACTACCTATTCAAAATATTAAGGATATCATTAATACAATGTTTTTTAAGCATCGTTCCAGTTGAACATCTAGTCCTGACAGAACAGAACGTGGTTTTGCAAATAAAACTGTGATGCAAATTGGAGTTGAACAGGTGTTTTCATGACATAACTATAGCTTTATATCGTCACTGTATTGATAGTTTGAAAGATATCTGTTTTATAATGTTTATTAACACTTTGGGCTCTTGTAAATCTTGGCTCTATCGTTCTCACATTTGTTTTTAATCAGGAAATGCGAATTGATTGAATGGGGATATGTATTGCTGTACGAAAATAGGAAAACAAATAAATTGGTACTTTTTATAATAGGATCTGTTTATTTTTTTTATTATTATTAATTATTTTACATAATAAAAAATGCAATTGCATTCTTATTTGAAATGGTCGGTAGGTGGCAGTGCGAACCTACATCTCTTCGACTTGATTTCGTTTTATTTTGCTCACCGATTCAAACGTATTTTGAGACTTTACATCGACAAGCTGAAGTTATATATTTGTAAAGTCTAATGATCTGTGCTTTGGCTACTGTTAAATACTTCTGATTAAGATAAGCGAATTGTCAGCGTGTCGAAATTAAGAATCGTACTAAAACGAAGGCACATCTCATGAATATTAATTCGGTCGCTGATTGGTTGAGTCCCACCGCGTAGCCTCATGAATATTAATAAGCCTTGCCTTCGTCATAGTAGGATCCTGTCGCAGGAACGGAGGCGGAACTTCCGGGTGATGGAAAGTTGTCAACAGTTTCGTTGGAGGAGAATTAATCTGTAAATCTGAGTTCATTAGTGTCGCTTTAAAGAAAATCCACTCCTGAACTCTACAAGAGAACAGAAGCTGCGGGATTTCTGCGACTGAACCGAGAGATCCGGAGGAGTTTGTGTGACTCGTACTTTATTAGGGGTGGATCTGATACAAACTGATGGAGAATGAACAAACTGTTCGGGTGTGGATGATCAATCTGAATCATTCTCCTTGACTCTAAAGGGATTAAAAAAAAAAAAAAGTTATTCTCTTTCTAATTTCAGTTTAACGGAATATTTTCTCCTCCTCCAGGGATTTTAAGTGTGGACGCAACATGTGAGCTGTGTTTAAGTGCACAAAATCTCTACAATTTGACTTCTTCATGGGATTACAGAATGCTTCTGGTTTAAGTTTGGTCCTAATTCACATTTCTGTTGGGCTCAGGTTCAATCCAGATCCAGAAATCTCTCCTGCACAGCTTTCCTCTATTGTAATGTTTCTTTTTTGACATCGAACTGCTCTGATTCTGGTCTTATATTGACCTGATGCGGGTTAGTTTAGTGTAAGTAAATTCAGGTTTTGGGCTGCAACAGTATTGTGCAATGCTTCTGTTTCTGTGCGCACGTATGCGGGTATTTGCTTAAGGGGATAGAGGAGTGCGCGTGCATGTGTGCGTTCTGTGACGTCATTTCTACTCCGAATCACTGGAATCAGATCTGATTCCAATTTTAATTCGAATCAACCCCATGCAGCCCCGAACTGTAATATTTATAGTTTGATTTTATGCTAGTTTTACTGAGAGTATTTAGCATCGTTTGAGTTTTAAGGTGCGGGACATTGGAAGACAAGTTCAGCACCCATTTGTAATTAAAGATTAAAAGCTTGCACACTCTTTAAATCATGTAGACAGAACTGTAACGTGTAGAGTTTGAT
The DNA here is from genome assembly GCF_949319135.1 of Squalius cephalus. NCBI lineage: Eukaryota > Metazoa > Chordata > Actinopteri > Cypriniformes > Leuciscidae > Squalius > Squalius cephalus. Next base: position 34,131,988 of record NC_137139.1, read on the forward strand.
TCTAAGTTTTGCTCTTAAAAGTTGCTGGGTGTTTTGAGCTTTTACACAAAGTTGTTGAACTTGCTCCAGTTTTAATTTAAGGTTAAAAAGCGTTATTATTCAAATCAAATGCGAGTTTTCGAGTTTCTTCTCAAGTTTTACTCTTAATGTTGGTTAGTGTTTAAGCTAGTTCTAATTTTAAGTTAAATGCATGATCCACTTTTTTAAATCAAATCAAATGAGACTGTAAATCCACACTTGATTGTGATTGAGTTTGACTGAGATTGACTTTTAAGTATTTCAAACTGTTACAGAAAACTTTTACACTTGCTCTAGTTATAATTTGAGATGAAACGAATGGGTTAATTTCTAATTTGAGTGTCACAACTGTAAAATTTAAAGTTTTGAATGTTCTATTCAAGTTTGACAAGCTTTTGAGCTTCTCCACTTGCTGTAGTTTTAATCTGAAGTTAAAAGAGTCAGAACTGTTACATTCAAAGTTTGATTGCATTCAAGTTTTATTCTTAAAGTTGTGTGTTTGATCTTTTCCACTTGCTCCGGTTTTAATTTTAAGTCAAAAGCAAGATCCACTTTTACTTGGAATCAAATGAGCAGTCAGAACTGAAACTCCAGACAACTGTGTTTGAGTTTGATTCTTTTGCAGGTTCTTCTCTTAAAGTCGCTCAGTGTTTTGTCACCAGACGCTAGCAGAAAGTTGACGGAAACAGAACTTCTTGTTTTTATAGTTACCAAACTTGTCCTGCAGAACTAAAAGAAAAATAATGTCCTGACACGCTCAGGCATTAAAGCTGCAGGACGAAATCATGCAAAACGCCCTAATCATGGTGTTTATTTAGCTAACATCTTTTGGAATGGGCTGTTTGATCTTGAAATAATCAAATCTGTGCATGCATGGCGATTATGAGTCTCTTTTTTGTGTCTTGAGCTGTGAACGCACACACTGCACTCCTGCCAGAGGAAACAGCCATCAGAGCCGAGACTTGCGCAACCGCTGGGCAGAGAAACTGCTCTTGTTACTGTACTGGCTCTAGTCTAAATACTCCAAACAGCCGCAGGGAGAAGAAGGAAAGATTGCCAAGCTCAATGGAATAAATGTGATTTATTTAACTTTTTCGGTTTCGACAGATTTTACCACGTACCTGTGAGTTCACCTGAGGACAAAAAAAATATGGTTTATCAGATCCAGATCCACCCTAGAGACTGAGTGAAAGAAAACAAGTGCTTTGAAATGGTTAGGATATCCGTTTCTTAGAGAGATTCTTCCACTCTTTTCTTTCTCCGCCAGAGAAATAATGAACAACGATCGAGCTTTGAGCGCTTAAGCATAACGTTATACCGCTCGCTAACGCTCAGTTCAAGAATGAGTGGTGGAAAGAAACGGAGCGGTTTTCAAATCACCAGTGTTACATCGGATTACAATCAGGCATCTGGAGAAAACAATCTGACGGAGTTACTCAACCCTGGGAGTCAAAGAGCCACGCCCCCTTCTGCAAGAGGCCCCGCCCATGGGCGGAGCCCCAGAAGCCAGACTGCATCGCCCACTCAAATTTTATCCAATGGCCCGTTACTCCGTCATAGCTCCGCCTTCCAGATGCAACAAAGCTCTAGTCAGCCGTCTACGCCTGTCACGACCCGAAAGCAGAATTCGCTGGACTCGAGCGGGGCGTCGCGGTTTCGTGTGGTGCGTTTGGACCAGGGACCGGGAGAACCGTACAAACGCGGTCGATGGACTTGCGTAGATGTGATGGAGAGGGAGGTCGAGGAGCGAGGCCTCCGCCGAGTGCTGGACAGCATGAGACACGCCCACTCGCTGGAGTCCTTGGAGACGGTGGGGCTGGGCGGGGGCGGAGTCGAAGGCGCGGTGGGCGGAGCCAGACTGAAGCCGTTGGGGGTGCACACAGGTCACATGGTACACTCGCAGGGCACCACGTACTTGCTCAGCCAATGCCTGGCAGACTCCGCCCACAGCGGCCCACCTTCCCCCTCACATGACTCGCAGCCAATCACGTCGCCACATCTTCCGAACACGCCCCGGATCCGCAACATACCCGCTCCGCTGCGCCTCGACATGGACGCCGTTGGCAAGGTGAGCCCTCTCACACTCGTCTATGTGCCCTATCATACACCCGGCACAATGCAGCGCCAGGCGCGACGCAAGTGATACTTGCTAGTTTCGGCCCGACGCATTTCTCATTTTAAAGTCAATGGCTCAATATTTTTGTTGTTATTTAAAGAGCGTGTTAGTAATGTGCGCCTATAGACACAGCAGCACACCAACATGCCAAATATTAAAAATAAAAGGATTTCAATGTAGGGATTATTATTGTGTATGTAAAGATATGGTGGAGTCTGGCTTGTCCTGTAGATGATCTGCTTGCGCTTTAACCTCACAGACAAACACACAGCTTTAACTTCGCGCACACACACACAGAGCTTTAACCTCGCACACGAGCAGATCCGTTTCCTTGCTAGAGAAGCGTTCAGTCTTTCCGATTGTAATTTCCGACATGTAAATAGCGAATACGTCATGGCGTGAGCGCAACTGGCTCTTAAAGGGAATGGGAGATGATACTCTGATTGGTTTATTGCACGTTACACCTAAAACACACCCATTACTCATTCTGAGAAGAGGGACAACCCTTTTTAGACCATGCGCCAGGACCGCCAACCATTTTTCCCGTCATAAACTAGCAAAAGCAGATTCGGTGTGCACTTACGCCATGCGCTTAAGACCAGCGCTTAGATCGTTAAAATAGGGCCGTATATTTCTAAGTGTGGTTTATTTTTAACCGAATGTAATTTTTTTCCGCAGCTCCGGACCACCCGCTCACAGCCGGCTTCGCCCGGGCCACACCTGGGTCGGGACAGTCCCTTCCATCCCGGACTCACGCCCATCCAGACGCCGTCCGCCTTCGCGCTGGCGCAGTCCATGTTCGGCATGGGGCGAGCGTTCGAGCTCGTGGGAGACGACGGGTGAGACCAGAGACTTCTGTCTTTAGAATGACGTCTGCTTCTGTGTGTCACATGTCACTGTAAACTACACTTAAGGTTCGTTCGCAGCAAGGACGATAACTATAACTACAATTTTTATAATAGCTCTAACTATAAGAGAATAGCAAAGTCCAACCACAACTATAACGATAACTATAACCATAACGTTTTAATAATCACACTAACGGAATAGCGAAGTCCAACCACAACTATAACGATAACTATAACCATAAAGTTTTAATAAACGTTATTTCGCTCTAACGGAATAGCGAAGTTCAACCACAACTATAACGAAAACTATAACTAAAAAGTTTTAATAATCGCTCTAAGAGAATAGCGAAATCCAACCACAACTATAACGATAACTATAACCATAACGTTTTAATAATCACTCTAACGGAATAGCGAAGTCCAACCACAACTATAACGATAACTATAACCATAACGTTTTAATAATCACTCTAACGGAATAGCGAAGTCCAACCACAACTATAACGATAACTATAACCATAGCGTTGTAATAATCACTCTAACGGAATAGCGAAGTCCAACCACAACTATTACGATAACTATAACCATAACGTTTTAATAAACGTTATTTCGCTCTAACGGAATAGCGAAGTCCAACCACAACTATAACGATAACTATAACTAAAAAGTTTTAATAATCGTTCTAAGAGAATAGCGACATCCAACCACAACTATAACGATAACTATAACCATAAAGTTTTAATAAACGTTATTTCGCTCTAACGGAATAGCGAAGTTCAACCACAACTATAACGATAACTATAACCATAAAGTTTTAATAAACGTTATTTCGCTCTAACGGAATAGCGAAGTTCAACCACAACTATAACGATAACGATAACTAAAAAGTTGTAATGATCGTTCTAAGAGAATAGCGAAGTCCAACCATAAATACAACTATAAAGTTTTAATAAACGTTATATCTGTAACAGAATAGCGAAGTCCAACCATAGCTATAATAACTATAAAGTTTTAATAATCTTTATAACTCTAAGACAGTAGCGAAGTTCACACCATGATTACATAACTAACATTTTAATAATTGCTCTAGCTCTAAAAGAATAGTAAAGTTCACAACTATAACAATAACTATAACATTTAAATAATCGTGATAAAAGATATTGTTTTCCCAGCTGATGATTAATAAACATCTACAGCCAAACAGAATCCATACGACTTTTTTAAAGAGCTCAAGCATTTAAAGCGGCAGAAACTGCATTACGCTTAAAATAAACAGAACATTCCCGTCCGCTGGTGTGGAGACACTTATAGTTATTGATATAGTTATAGATATTGTTCTGGGGGTGTTGCTCTGACACGATGCTGGAGTTGCAGTTTGGTCGCCGGATCAATGAATCTTATGAATATAATATATATATATTTCACTGGTGAAACTTTTTTTCTCATCACCAAGCTTTATTTATGCATATTAAGCATTATGATAACGTGGTTAAAGTCTCTATTGCATCGCAAATGTTGATGGGATGGTCTCAGTTATTTAAATACATCATTATATAATTTTAATATAAATTAAGAATTTTTTTTAATACACAAAGCTGACACTTCACATACACACTATTCTCCATGATGGATTGGAATTGCTTGAAATATGTTCAGTGCAACATGTGCAGCGCAAATCTGTCATATCGGCTGCATAAAAGTATAATGAGAACATCATAATTGTGTGTTTGAGACATGGCTTTTATTATGACCGCCGCTAGCGAAAGCGGTCATATAGGGATTGTCAACGTTTTTTTTTTTTTTTTTTCCCGTCATCTACTGAATTTTTCGTCAACGATACCAGGGACACCGAAACACCGGGGAACATGAAATTTGGTGGGCATGTAGCCCCACTAGACTTTTACGGAAAAATGTTGTTTGGTCCCCGGGGGCCACTCCCCCCCTGCGCTGGGCCCCACCAAACCCAAAAAATGCAGTTTTTCCTAAATAACTACCTGAACCGTGGCACCGAGGATGAAGACATTTTTATGGTATGTTGGTCTTAAGGGCCCACATCAACCTAGCCCATAATCACTCATTTGTGATTTGCGCCCCTCCCATAAAAAATGAAAATGCAATATTATTCTGCTTTAATCGCCCCTATCTTCAGTTGAGATGTTCAGAACTGCACCATATTTCATGTGTATGATTAACTTGACATCCTCTGGGGGTATGCTAAGTTTCGTAGAATTTCATCCATGGGGGGGTATAAAATAAATTCATTTATGTGCACATTTAGTGACTGTACACTCATCGGCCTGTAGATGGTGCTGTTGAGCGAAGGGTTGCTGGTTTAGGATGATACTGTCACACACACACATGCAGGAATACAAACAAACGCAAGCATGCACACACACTGACATCCACACGCACAGACACACACCCATACACACACATACAAATCCACATGCACAGACACACACACACAAACACACACGCGCACACACGTACGCACGCATACATACACGCACAGACACACACACACACACACACACAGACACACACTATGAATACATATTATCAGCGTTATGGACATAACATGAAATACACACACTTTACAAGTGTCCTACAAACTCTGTGAATTATTAAACAAACTGCCGATGTAGCATGAAAAAGACTTGCTTGAACACAATAAGTGTGTTTTTGAAACTCATTTTTGTAATACATTATGTAGGGAAAACCACTGTTATGGATGTGACGTTTTCGCATTATGGAAGTTAAGTGTCTAAACTAATGACTTTTGATATAAAACTTAAATAGTAATGGCAAATAATTACAAAACTCTAAATTATCCATGATCCACAGGAATACTCCAGACAGTCTTTTAAAATATACAACTTATATACATAAACACGCAATACAGCCAAATTGCTCCACGTCATTTTTTTTTGTGGAAAGCCAGTGCAGGCCTGAGCGGCGGTCATATTTTGTGCCGCCATGCGGTACATCTAGTTTGTAATCAGGTTAAAATTATATTTAAATGTGGATTTAGATTTATCAGCCAATATATCGGTTATCGGCTTTCAAATATAAATAATTATCGGTTATCGGTATTGGGCAAAATGTTCATATCGGTGCATCACTAATTAGGAGTGATTGCCTTTTGTTTTATCTTAGTTCTTGCATTCGCTGATGTTACTGATTCCTGATCTGAGGTTTAGTGCAGTTTTTCCAGACCCAGAACACTTTTCTTTGGTGTGAAAGGTGAACTCTCTCTCTCTCTCTCTCTCTCTCTCTCTCTCTCTCTCTCTCTCTCTCTCTCTCTCTCTCACACACACAGACACACACACACACACACACACACATAAGCCAGTTGTTGCTCGTCTATATTTAGGTGTGAGTCGAGTGTGTTTGTATTTTTAGAGTTGAGTGGTTGGAAAGGTGATGCTCTTGGTTTCTTGAGGCCCTGATGAGCGTTTTCACACCGCAGTGCTTACTGTCACAGACCCAGAGGAAATACCTCAATCATACAATACACACACACACACACTCTCTCTCTCTCACACACACACACACACACACACACACACACACACACACACACATTCACATTCACACACACTAACTCGGCCCTTAAACCTACCCATCACAAACACACACACTCACATAAACTCACACACACACACACACACACACACACACTAACCCGACCCTTAAACCTACCCATCACACAAACACACACACACACTCACACACACACACACACACACACACACACACACACACACACACACACACACTCTACATGGGTGCAGGAACGCAAGCCTGTTATTATTACTGCATTGTGCGCGAGTGTGTATCCTGCAGTGTGTTGTTGAGTAAAGCATGTTTCTGGCCTTCATGTTTGTTTTCTCTCAGTTTAAAGCTGCATTAGTGCAGGATAGAGACTCCATTCATGAGGCAGGGAAGTCAGAAAGAAAACTGAAGGTTAAAGTGTGTGTGTGTGTGTGTGTGTGTGTGTGTGTGTGTGTGTGTGTGTGTGTGTGTGTGTGTGTGTGTGTGTGTGTGTGTGTGTGTGTGTGTGTGTGTGTGTGTGTGTGTGTGTGTGTTTGTGTGTGATTCAGTTGTTCAAGTGTGTTTCAAACTGTGTCGTATCACACTGATTTGGTGTTGTGAATCACAGATCAGATGGCTGATCTCTCTCACACACGCACACACACACTCTTACACACACACACACACTCACTCAAACACACACACACACACACACACAGACACAGGACACACTCTCTCACACACACACACAGACACAGGACACACTCTCTCACACACACACACACACACACACACACACTGCTGAACTACAGACCACACACACCCTGTGAAGTTTCGTCCTGTTCCTGTTTGAGTTGTTTCATGAAATCTGAGATTCTCAATCAAATCAAACATGAGCTCAGTCCTGGAGCGCCGGCGGCCGAGATCTGATCCATAATCAATATTTACTCGCTCTGTCCTTCACATGCTGGACACACACACCTCCGCTGATGGGAAACATGTCTGTGTGTCGTTTTGTGTCCCAGAGAATAGAGAACGTTTGGAAATGATGACAGAATGATCATGGATGAGTTGTCTATTTAAGATGTTTGTTTGGATTACTTCATTATGGAAATATTGTTACTGTAATCCATCAGGATGTTGTTTTTATAATTCTCATTATTCTCAATGTTGATTCCGTTCAGATTCAGATCATGATTATTGAATTGTAGAACAAATAACTAGAACAGTGTTTTTAGTTAAATTAACCGTAGTGCAATAATTACTGTATTCATAACATGAAGTATAAACACTTTACAAGTTACATTTTATATTTCATTATCATTTTTTCCAGAAAATAAGTCGCATTGCGTCAAAATTCCATTGTGGAGAGAGAAAACACATTGGTCTATAAGCATATCTCATTACTGTAAATGTCCTATAAATAAAATAAAGCATTTATGAACATTATAAACATATATTTAATAAGTTTACCGGTTTTAGTTGAAAACGGTGTCGTGTAAATGGACCCTACATTTCAATCACGTTTTACCATCCAAATAAGGGAAATTATATTATATTATATTATACTATATTATTATATTATTTTACATTATATTATTTGATAGCATGAAAGTAAATCATATGGGCCTATTTTCACTCAAAATTATATTATGATGTACTTTTCCAAGTAAAAATGACACGTGACATGAACAAAACAGTTAATTAACATTTAACAAAATGATTATATGTTAATTATTTGTATGATGATTAATCATCTTTACAAAATGCGTAATCGTCACAGGCTGAATTGCTTTACACAAGTCTCAAGTTGCTGCATGTTTCAGATGATTAAAAAAAGTGACTTTTATTTTGAAAAACATTGTACATTATTTTTAATGTGTGGCTAATTGCTTTGTGAACTATTATCACAATGAAAAACTCTGTTAAGAAGAAAATAGAACAAGTCTTATAAATAGCCGTTTATTTATTTATAATATTAGCCGTTTATTTATTTGTAATATTAGCCATTTATTTATTCATAATATTAGCCATTTATTTATTTATAATATTAACCATTTATTCATTTTATTAGCCGTTTATTTATTTATAATATTAGCCATTTATTCATTTATAATATTAGCTGTTTATTTATTTATAATATTAGCTGTTTATTTATTTATAATATTAGCTGTTTATTTATTTATAATATTAGCTGTTTATTTATTTATAATATTAGCTGTGTATGTATTTATAATATTAGCCGTTTATTCATTTATAATATTAGCCGTTTATTCATTTATAATATTAGCCGTTTATTTATTTATAATATTAGCCGTTTATTTATTTATAATATTAGCTGTTTATTTATTTATAATATTAGCCGTTTATTTTTTTGTAATATTAGCCATTTATTTATTCATAATATTAGCCATTTATTTATTTATAATATTAACCATTTATTCATTTTATTAGCCGTTTATTTATTTATAATATTAGCCATTTATTCATTTATAATATTAGCTGTTTATTTATTTATAATATTAGCTGTTTATTTATTTATAATATTAGCCGTTTATTCATTTATAATATTAGCCGTTTATTCATTTATAATATTAGCTGTTTATTTATTTATAATATTAGCTGTTTATTTATTTATAATATTAGCTGTTTATTTATTTATAATATTAGCTGTTTATTTATTTATAATATTAGCTGTTTATTTATTTATAATATTAGCTGTTTATTTATTTATAATATTAGCCGTTTATTCATTTATAATATTAGCCGTTTATTTATTTATAATATTAGCCGTTTATTTATTTATAATATTAGCTGTTTATTTATTTATAAGTTTTGCCACTGCAAGCACCACTTCACATTTTCTTCAGGAAATGTACATTCTAGTTTATAATATTAGCCGTTTATTTATTTATAATATTAGCCGTTTATTCATTTATAATATTAGCCGTTAGAGTGTATCTGCACTTTGAGTTCTAACCAGGAATAGTAGACCAGTAGAAATTATATGAAGATTTTGGCCGATATCGATAACCGATAATTCTTTATATTTGAAAGCCGATAACCGATAAATTGGCCGATAAATCTAAATCCAAATTTTTATATAATTTTTGGGAGCCTGATTACAAAAACAAAAGTCTCAGCATTAAAAGCCATGTCATTAAAAAAAAAAAAGTACAGTAGTTCCTAGTTTGAACCAGTGCAAGTTTTAAAATTAATTTTACACTCATATAGACAAATTTCCTTTAAAACATTTTTTGTGTGTATCTAGAGAGTCTCAGCTGAAGGAAATAATACATTATTTATCGGCTTTAATATATCGGCCAAATTTTCTTATTGGACCGATAACGATAATATTACAAATTAACATACACTAGTACCAGTCAATAGTTTTGGATCAGTACGATTTTTTATGGGTTTTTTGTGTGTCTTCTGCTCACCAAGGCTGCATTTATTTGATTAAAAATCCAAAAAGAACATAATATTGTTAAATATTATGACAATTTAAAATAACTGTTTTCTATGTGAATATATAGTAAAGTGTAATTTATTCCTGTGATCAAAGCTGAATTTACTCCAGTCTTCAGTGTCACATGATCCTTCACAAATCACTCTAATATGATGATCTGATGATCAAGAAACATTTATGATTATTATCAGTGTTGAAAACAGTTGTGTATGATTATTTTTCAGGATTCTTTGATGAATAGAAAGTTCAAAAGAACAGCATTTATCTGAAATAGAATATTTTCTAACATTATAAATGTCTTTATTGTCACTTTTGATCAGTTAATTGATTTATTTAATTTCTTTCGCCCAAAAAATAAAATAAAATAATTCTTACTGACCCCAAACTTTTGAAGGGTAGTTTTTAATGTTACAAAAGCTTTAGATTCCAGATAAAAGCTGCACTTTTGAACTTACTATTCATCATAGCATCATGAAATAAAAATGTAAAAAACTGTTTTCAACATTGATAAATAATCATAAATGTTTTTTGAGCACCAAATCATCATATTAGAGTGATTTGTGAAGGATCATGTGACACTGAAGACTGGAGTAATGATGCTGAAAATTCAGCTTTGATCACAGGAATAAATTACACTTTACTATATGTTCACATAGAAAACAGTTATTTTACATTGTAATAATATTTCACAATACTTACACAATATTCTTTTTTTTTTTTTTTTTTTATCAAATAAATGCAGCCTTGATGAGCTGAAGAGACTACTTTTAAAAACATTAAAAATCCTACTGATCCAAAACGTTTGACTGGTCGTGTACATCAGCCGATATAGAAATGTACAAATACCAGCTGCCTTTGGAATACTATGATTTCAGTCACACTAATTGTAATGTGTATGACGGATAGTATGTGAATTAGTATGCAGCCTGTGTTTGTGTGTGATGGTGGGTGGAGTGTGGAATGCTGGGAGCCGTGTGGGCGGGCACAGAATCCCGGCGTGTGACGTGATTGGCTGCGACGGGAAGTGGGCGGAGACCAGAATCAAAGAGTGCAGTGTTGATGCGTGTACATATTAACATGTGCCGTGTGACACGAAAACAGTCCTGTGGGCCTGAAGAGATCGACAGTCTCTCGGAGATCTGTGAGATTACGGCTCAAACAGGTGGACTTTCTCCCCAGATTACACTAATCCCGGGATTTCGCATGGATTGGGCCAGTTTGACGGATTATAGCACAATGAACGGAGGTCTGGTGATGGAAATCAAGGAACGTTATTGAGGTCTCATGGAGATTACAGACCAACTAAAAGACGCCAGTAACTTGACTACATTTTTTAGTAGCTCAGCTGCGGTTTAGTGTGATTAAACACCATATCGTGCCGTTTTTTTTTTTTTTTTGTGAAATGAACGATTCATGGATTCATTCCCTGCAGTCTGTGTTATTGCAGTATTAATTTATACTATATTAGCTTGAATTACCTTTTATTTGTATATTTTCAGTTTTGCTTTTAGTTAATCTGTCATGTGCTTTTGTTTTAGTTTTTTTATTGGGATTTAATTCATATTTATTCAGTTTTAGGTTTTATTTATGTTCTAGTTTGCAATTTAAGTGCTTCAACTTAAACTTAAACTTATTTCAGGGAGTTGCCAAAGGAAACATTTGATAATTGTCATTTTCATTCAGTTCTTCAATTAATATTGGTCACAACCAATCAGATCAACGTGTGATCGTCAACCAGTGGATCTCTGAGCTGAGTGAGTGAGTGGAGGCGGGGCTCATTTGCATATTCATAGACCGAGTATACTAAATGAGGCAAGGGTGTCGAGTTACATTCAAGATATATTTTTTTTTTCAAGGAAAAACATTTAAATATGTCATTTTGGTAGTTTTGCAGGGATAAAATTATTGACTACAGGGAGACTTTAACTTGAGAAGTCTTAGCTTGGCAACTAGCTGAAATAAAGTTTAAGTTTTTCAGCTAAAGTTTTATTTCAAGTAGTACACCTTTCTCTTGTTGTTGTGGTATTAGTGAACTATAATAGACCTGGGCTTCACCATAGTAAAGGTCACTCTTGTTCTGCTGATGTGCAACAGTAATTGTTACAGTTTCATGTCACTGAATGAGTCAGATCCTCTCCGGATGTTTCTGATCGAGGTCAAAGGAAACTATTACATGATGTCTCTTCCTGACGGCGCCTGAAGAAAACCGCGTACATGATTGAGTTTCCTTTTGATGTGTGTTTTTGCACCTCCCGAATCCCCACCATGTTTGTTAGTGTTCGTAAGATGATCTCCATTTTTGAGAGTAAAAAACAGCCTCGTCCTTTATCACTTCCTCCATGTGTTTCCAGTGACCAGACACAAAGAGAGAATCCGATCCTTCTTGATGGATCCTCAGCTGGCTCTAAGCCACACCCTTCATCTTTAAGCCCCGCCCCTTCAACTGTGATTTGTCGGCCACGCCTCCATGCAGGAGAAACGAATGTGACTGGTGGAGCTCGAAGGGTTCGTGATTCTTGGCCAATCGGGAAGCTTGATTACTATCCGAGGGCTGGATGCTTAGCGCTTTCCATGGAAACCAAAGAGCCAATCAGCAGCAAGCGCTTTCCGCATACGTCATCCAGAAACAAACCAACGTCAAGAACGGACAGAAATTCCTCATCGAAACCCACCATCTCCTCCACAGAAACAGTCACAGCTCCACCTGCTGGTCACTCTCAGACACAGCGCTCAGGAAATAATCCCAGGTCTGTTCGTATCGGATCGTCCTGCAAGTCCAGTGTTAGCGATCAGAAATGTCAGAATCCCGAGTGGGACTCATTGACTTCCACTGTGAGAGAGGAGAGAGGCGGAGCTCTTACGCACAAACACAGGCTCCGCCCCTCTGACTCCACCCTCCTTTCGCTTCTGCTTTTCCTCCGCAGGTAACTGGGTTTGTTAGGGCCATACAATAAGTTCAAATTCGCTTCGGTTTGTGTGTATTTGAATTGAATTGTATTAACTTGGGGTTTTCATTAATTCTTCAAGACAGTTGTGATGTATTATTATGTATGGAGAGTGTCACCCTTTAGTGTGTTTCCATCAAGCTGGTCAATCATGTGCTGCCCACTAAGTGATCAGGTGCATCATTTTCACCTGCTGGGCCAGAAAACTGGTGACAAAAACCCACAGACACGCATAAAGGAGGGACTTGAGCCGTATCCAGAAACTGTCAGAAAACTGATTAGAAACCAGATGGAAACAGCATAGCAACCACCTCAAAACAGCTTCGAAAACGTCTATAAAAAGCCTAGTAACAGCCTAGGAACCACCAAGGAACAGCCTACAAATGCTTAGAATTCGGCTAGGTACGCCAGAAAACTGACTAGAAACCACCTAGAAAATGCCTAGAAACAGCTTAGAAACAGCCTAGAAACCACCTAGAAACAGCTTAGAAACAGACTAGAAACCACCTAGAAACAGCTTAGAAACAGCCTAGAAACCACCTAGAAACAGATTAGAAGCTGCCTAGAAACAGCCAAGAAACATTTTGAAACCATCCAGAAAAAAGTCTAGAAAAACCACCTGGAAACCATGTGGTAACAGCCCAGTAACCCACCTTTCCCTTCTGCTTTTCCTCCGCTGGTAACTGGGTTAGTTCGGGTCATGCAGTGTGTTCAGTTTGTGTGCGTTTGAACTGAATCGTGTTTCTTGAGGTTTTCATTCATCCTGTCAGATGTTTATGATGTGTTTGTGGTCGTGGAAAAGTTGTGTTTTTCTCAAGCTGGCTGTTGTGAGAAGCATTTGCTGCCCACCACATTCAGAACAATGGCATCAGTGTTACACACATACAGTACAGCCGCTCTCGTCAAGACCTTCAGTGCTGCTGTTCAATCCAGTTAACTAGAGGGAAGGAAAGACTTGAGTCCTAAAAAAACAGAAAGCAAATTAAAAAAATCACAGATGCACATTGAAGGAAGGACCCAAGCCTTTTCTAAAAACCACCTAGAAACAGCCTGGAAACTCCTTAGAAACCATCAAGAAACAACCTAGATACAGACTAGAAACTCCATAGAAACTCCATAGAAACCACCAAGAAACAGACTAGAAACTCCTTAGAAACAGCCTAGAAACTCCTTAGAAACCACCTAGAAACGACTTAGAAACAACCAAGAAACCACCTAGAAACTCCATAGAAACCAACTAGAAACAGCCTAGAAACTCCTTAGAAACAGCCAAGAAACAGACTAGAAACTCCTTAGAAACAGCCTAGAAACTCCTTAGAAACCACCTAGAAACGACTTAGAAACAGCCAAGAAACCACCTAGAAACAGACTTGAAACTCATTAGAAACAGCCTAGAAACTCATTAGAAACCACCAAGAAACAGCCTGGAAACTCCTTAGAAACCACCACAAAGCAACCTAGAAACAGCCTAGAAACTCCTTAGAAACAGCCATAAAACCACCTAGAAACTCCATAGAAACCACCTAGAAACAGACTTGAAACTCCTTAGAAACAGCCAAGAAACCACATAGAAACAGCCTAGAAACTCCTTAGAAACCACCTATAAATGACATTTAAACAGCCTAGAAACTCTTTAGAAACCACCAATAAATGACCTAGAAACAGACTAGAAACTCCTTAGAAACCACCTGGAAACAGCCTAGAAACTCCATAGATACTCCTTAGAAACCACCAGGAAAACAACCTAGAAACGACCTAGAAACTCCTTAGAAACCACCTAGAAACAACCTAGAAATGACCTAGAAACAGACTAGAAACTCCTTAGAAACCACCAAGAAATGACCTAGAAACAGACTACAAACTCCTTAGAAACCACCAGGAAAACAACCTAGAAACGACCTAGAAACAGACTAGAAACGACCTAGAAAATCCATAGAAACCACCTAGAAACAGACTTGAAACTCCTTAGAAACAGCCAAGAAACTCCATAGAAACCACCTAGAAATTACTTAGAAACAGCCAAGAAACCACCTAGAAACAGACTAGAAACTCCTTAAAAACCACCTGGAAACAGCCTAGAAACTCCATAGATACTCCTTAGAAACCACCAGGAAAATGACCTAGAAACTCCTTAGAACCCACATAGAAACAGCCTAGAAACTCCTTAGAAACCACCAGGAAAACAACCTAGAAATTACCTAGAAACAGACTACAAACTCCTTAGAAACCACCTGGAAACAGCCTAGAAACTCCATAGATACTCCTTAGAAACCACCAGGAAAATGACCTAGAAACTCCTTAGAAACCACATAGAAACAGCCTAGAAACTCCTTAGAAACCACCAGGAAAACAACCTAGAAACAGCCTAGAAACTCCTTAGAAATAGCATGGAAACCACCAAGGAACAGTCTAGCAACTTGCCAATGATTGTATTTTATTTTTGAATTGTTTGAATTGAATTGTTTCCTTTGAATCAATAAATTCTAGGTTTGTGTGGGGGAAAACAAAGTATGTTCTGGTGAAATGATTAATAAAGTTTCCCTCTGTCTCTGTTGCAGTGGAACTAACAGCAGTATGATCGCCATCGATAACAAGATAGAGCAAGCCATGGTGAGATCATTTACAATATTAATATGCTAATGCAAATACAGATATAGGCTTTATCCAGTAAAACTTTGTGCTTTGGAAAAAACATTTTTTTTATATTTGAACACGTGTGTGTGTGTGTGTGTGTGTGTGTGTGTGTGTGTGTGTGTGTGTGTGTGTGTGTGTGTGTGTGTGTGTGTGTGTGTGTGTGTGCAGGACCTGGTGAAGTCTCACCTGATGCTGGCGGTGCGAGAGGAGGTGGAGGTGCTGAGAGAACAGATTAAAGAGCTGTCGGAGAGAAACGCTCAGCTAGAGAGAGAGAACTACATCCTGCGAGCCCTCAGGGACAGAGACTGAGCCAAACGCATCACACTGGCCCCGGTGCATCATGGGAGATGTAGTCCGAACAGAAAAGTGCCCAGGAAAAAGGGAAGGAAGCATGAAATGCCCGGAGGAGGAGAGGCGTGTGCCGTATTGACCAGTTAGTGCCTTAAACACCAGTAACGACTGATAGCGCTGCTCACATGCTCTAATAAGAGATCGCAAGATAATTACATAATGACGCCCTAAACAAGTGCCTATTTATTACTGTCAGTGTGTGTGTGTGTGTGTGTGTGTGTGTGTGTGTGTGTGTGTGTGTTAGTTTTAAAGCACTGCTCACGTCTAGGTTACTGAGTCTCTTTACGTTGACCACCACTGGCAGATGGAAAGACTAGTTTAGTCCCTCTCTGTTAGATAAATCATGATTTGATCTGTAATATGCATTATGCGCTCTAATAAATAACTCTCACTACTCTGGCTGTGTGTTGATTTCAATGCAACAACAATACAAATATTGAAGCATCCTGAAAACAAGATGGATTTGCTTAAAGTCCCCCTGTGGTGTAAATCCAGCTTTTAAATGTTGTTTATGTGTCTATGTGGTGTTTTTAATGTGCTTTAAGACAAACCATGTGTAAGTTCATAAGTCGACAGCATTGCTGAGTATTTCCTCCTTAAAACTGCAGTGAACCAAAGACAGTCTCAACAACACGCTTTGAAATCGCTGGTGTTTCTGACGTCACAAACTACCTTGTAAGTTAACCAATCAGATCAACGTGTGATCGACAACCAGTGGATCTCTGAGCTGAGTGAGTGAGTGGAGGCGGGGCACATTTGCATATTCATAGAACCGTGCATACTAAATGAGGCAAGGGTGGAGTTTAGTTTTTATTCAAGCTATTTTAACCCATGCAGATTTTATTTATTTTTTCAAGGATTAAACGTTTAAATATGTAATGTTGATTATTAAAGATTCATTTACATTCAGGGGGACTTTAATTAGCAAAACTGTTTAAGAGAATAAGATTAGAATGTTTCAATTATAATTGATTGAGTTTTAACTTCTTTACTGGAAGCTTGTCACATAATAAACAAGTTGAAAGGCTTTTTGAAATATGTGGTTGGACATTAAGATTTCCTAAATTTAACTAAATAAATTACATATTGACTTCCACTCTTATTGTTCACTTGTGTGCTGTTTCTTCCTCTATAATTCACATGTAAATATGCTTTTTTCGAGAGAAGTGAACATATTGCTCTGTAATATAGGTTCGTTCACGCCATGTCGTAATTACGTTAACTATTCTGACTTGTAAAGAGCATTCACGTGATCATCGAACTCGTAAGTACAACTTTAGACTCGTAATTATCATTGAGGTACGACTTTATACCACGTGACCACTGCAGGTTTAGTTTAGACATGAACAGCTCAAAGTACAGCGTTTATTTTACATCTTTTTTGTGTGTTATATAATAAAAGTAAATAAATGTGTTCATATCTTCGTGTTGGGTGTATTTAAACACGTGTGTATGGTATATAATATGGATATTATGTCTGAGTATTTGCACCTTCGAAGACTCCTGTGCGAAAGCCTGTCAGTGCGCATGCGCAGTGACGCCATCTCCACCCGGAAGTACGCCTGCGAGCGGCAGCTGTGGAGGGAGTTTTAATTTTTCTCATATTAGATATTTTCTGTATTGATTGTCGCATATTTAACCGCGAGGCAATGTGTTTATTTGGCGCTACAGCTGGCGTCATGTTTTGAAATCAAGGGTAAGTTTAGAGTGTCTTTTAATGTTTACATTCAGATCGAACTCGTTGTTCTAATGATTTAATGGCGTTTTAAAACTTCTGTTTACATGTGATCATGCAAATTGTCAACAGTTTCTCTATATATTGTTTATAAAGATTACAGTGACAATTTGCATGATCACAAGTAAACAATCAGTTGTTATCGGTGTGTGTGTGTGTGTGTGTGTGTGTTTGAGTATATTATTAATGGTGTGCATATACTGTATATTAGTCAAAAGTTTGGAAATATTAAGATTTGTTTTAATGTTGCTGAAATAAGTCTCTTCTTCTCACCAAGGCTGTATTTATTTGATCAAAAATACAGTAAAAACAGTGATATTGGGAAATATTATTACTATTAATAATAACTGTTTTATGTTTTAAAATGTAAGATTTTTTTAAGACACATGATCCTTCAGAAATCATTCTAATATGATGATTTGATGCTCAAGAAACATTTCTGATTATTATCAATGATGAAAACATTAGTGCTGCTTCATATATCTTTTTTTGTGGAAACCAACGTTAGTAATATTTATTACATGGCTTGGCTGAATTCCAATGTAGAATGCGGTCTGTTATTTCTTGATAACAGACCGCTGCGAAGTATAACAGACCGTTGCCATGAAAAACAGCGCGTTGCTATGGACGCGGAACGGACTATTTTCTTTGGCGGAAGCAATACAATCGTTTTTAAATCAATAAACTCCTTTTTAAATCAATAATTCGTGGCAAATTATTTATTTATTTTGTAGGTAGCCATGTAATAAGCGGGATAATGTATAGAGAGGCGGTCGTTATAGCGAATAACAACCCCTTCAGGCTGATTCAAGACCCCTCCGCTTCGCGTCGGGGTCCTGTTCAGCCTGTCGGGGTTGTTATTCGCTATAACGACCGCCTCTCTATACATTATCCCTTACATATATAATAATATTATTTTACATTTAATTGACCAAAGGAGATAGTAAAGACATTTATATTGTTACAAAAGATTTCTATTTTAAGTGAATGCTGCTCTATTCATCAAAGAATCCGGACAGAAATGTATTAGTTTCCATAAAAATATTAAACAATGGCAGTCCTTGCCTTGCTGAACCTCTAGCTCTGCCGTCATGCACAGGAGGAGTGAAGTTTCTACACAGACACACACAGAGATTACTGCAGTTGAGGTTTGTGGTTTATTGTAGTAAATTGTACAAACAGATGAACATGCCGTTGATTTCTTATCTTGTTTCCAGTTGTTTGTGTGTATTCTGATGTGTAGACTCTAATCTGTGGTCTGTGAGGACTGTGTGTGCTCCCCCTACCTGTCATTATATACAACCCTGTGCATCTAATCACTGTCACCCAGTGTCCAAAATACTAATATAAATATATCCAAACAAGATAAACATAACTGGCTCCTACACCAACAATGATAAAAATAAGAACCGTTATTAATAATTGAGCATCAGATCATCATATTAGAGTGATTTCTGAAGGATCATGTGACACTGAAGACTGGAGTAATGATGCTGAACATTCAGCTTTGATCACAGGAATAAATTACACTTGACTATATATTCACATAGAAAACAGATGATTGAAATTGTAATAAAATTTCACAATATTACGGTTTAGATCAAATAAATATAGTCTTGGAGAGCTCAAGAGACTTATCAAAAACATTAGAAGTTTCTTTTGACTGGTACTTTATATTTATCATTAATAACAGCGTGCGGTTGATACTTGTGTGTGTGTGTGTGTGTGTGTGTGTGTGTGTGTGTGTGTGTGTATATCTCTGTCAGATCGCTGTGTGATGGAGTCGTCAGGAGAGCCTCGTGTGTGTGTGTGTGTGTGTGTGTGTGTGTGTGTGTTGTGTGTATATCTCTCTGTCAGATCGCTGTGTGATGGAGTCGTCAGGAGAGCCTCGTGTGTGTGTGTGTGTGTGTGTGTGTGTGTTGTGTGTATATCTCTCTGTCAGATCGCTGTGTGATGGAGTCATCAGGAGAGCCTCGTGTGTGTGTGTGTGTGTGTGTGTGTATAGTGTTGTGTGTATATCTCTCTGTCAGATCGCTGTGTGATGGAGTCGTCAGGAGAGCCTCGTGTGTGTGTGTGTGTGTGTGTGTGTGTGTGTGTTGTGTGTATATCTCTCTGTCAGATCGCTGTGTGATGGAGTCGTCAGGAGAGCCTCGTGTGTGTGTGTGTGTGTGTGTGTGTGTGTGTGTGTGTTGTGTGTATATCTCTCTGTCAGATCGCTGTGTGATGGAGTCGTCAGGAGAGCCTCGTGTGTGTGTGTGTGTGTGTGTGTGTGTTGTGTGTATATCTCTCTGTCAGATCGCTGTGTGATGGAGTCGTCAGGAGAGCCTCGTGTGTGTGTGTGTGTGTGTGTGTGTGTGTGTGTGTGTGTGTGTGTGTTGTGTTGTTCTGATGTCTCTCTCTCTGTCAGATCGCTGTGTGATGGAGTCGTCAGGAGAGCCTCGTGTGTGTGTGTGTGTGTCTGTGTGTGTCTGTGTGTGTGTGTGTGTGTGTGTGTGTGTGTGTGTGTGTGTGTGTGTGGTGTTGTTCTGATGTCTCTCTCTCTGTCAGGTCGCTGTGTGATGGAGTCGTCAGGAGAGCCTCGTGTGTGTGTGTGTGTGTGTGTGTGTGTGTGTGTGTGTGTGTGTGTATATAGTGTTGTTCTGATGTCTCTCTCTCTGTCAGGTCGCTGTGTGATGGAGTCGTCAGGAGAGCCTCGTGTGTGTGTGTGTGTGTGTGTGTGTGTGTGTGTGTGTGTGTGTGTGTGTGTGTGTGTGGTGTTGTTCTGATGTCTCTCTCTCTGTCAGGTCGCTGTGTGATGGAGTCGTCAGGAGAGCCTCGTGTGTGTGTGTGTGTGTGTGTGTGTGTGTGTGTGTGTATATAGTGTTGTTCTGATGTCTCTCTCTCTGTCAGGTCGCTGTGTGATGGAGTCGTCAGGAGAGCCTCGTGTGTGTGTGTGTGTGTGTGTGTGTGTGTGTGTGTGTGTGTGTGTGTGTGTGTGTGTGTGTGTGTATATAGTGTTGTTCTGATGTCTCTCTCTCTGTCAGGTCGCTGTGTGATGGAGTCGTCAGGAGAGCCTCGTGTGTGTGTGTGTGTGTGTGTGTGTGTGTGTGTGTGTGTGTGTGTGTGTGTATAGTGTTGTTCTGATGTCTCTCTCTCTGTCAGATCGCTGTGTGATGGAGTCGTCAGGAGAGCCTCGTGTGTGTGTGTGTGTGTGTGTGTGTGTGTGTGTGTGTGTGTGTATAGTGTTGTTCTGATGTCTCTCTCTCTGTCAGATCGCTGTATGATGGAGTCATCAGGAGAGCCTCGTGTGTGTGTGTGTGTGTGTGTGTGTGTGTGTATAGTGTTGTTCTGATGTCTCTCTCTCTGTCAGATCGCTGTGTGATGGAGTCGTCAGGAGAGCCTCGTGTGTGTGTGTGTGTGTGTGTGTGTGTGTGTAGTGTTGTTCTGATGTCTCTCTCTCTGCTAGACTGATGTGTGATGGAGTCGTCAGGAGAGCCTCGTGTGTGTGTGGTTCCTGAACCTCTGCGGGTCGAGCCGCTTCACAACACGGACCTGATCTGCCCGGACCTGGACCTGTCTGTCTCTCTCACCCCCGAGCGGACAGCACACACACACCACAGACAGGTTCACTCGCTCACATACCTTTCATTAAAGTCTAAATACACCAGAGACGTGTTTGAACAGGATTTAGATGAACCCGTTTCACTGGCAGCGCTGTGTCTCCACTAGAGGAGGCTGTAGGGCTCGATCACACCCTTACTGACACGGTTATTTCATTTATTAAGTGTGTGTGTGTGTGTGTGTGTGTGTGTGTGTGTGTGTGTGTGAGAGAGAGAGAGAGAGAGAGAGAGAGAGAGAGAGAGAGAGAGAGAGAGAGAGAGAGAGAGAGAGAGAGAGAGAGAGAGAGAGAGAGAGAGAGAGAGAGAGAGAGAGAGAGAGAGAGAGTGAGTGTGAGTGCGTGAGAGAGAGAGAGAGAGAGAGAGAGAGAGAGAGAGTGAGTGTGAGTGCGTGAGAGAGAGAGAGAGAATGTGTGTTTGAGTGTTTTCTGAGGGGTTTGTTCATATATATCACTCACATAATATAACAGTTATAGTATAACAGTATAACAGTTTATATAACAGTTTATTCCTAAATATATGCTGAAAAATGTTTTTTGATTTATGTGTTAAAAAGAGAAATCCAAAATCCCCTCAATAATAACATTTAACTCTAATATGAAAACAAATCAAACAAGAACTTTGAATCTGTATCAATCAGTGTTCAGATTTATTTTCTGGACGTTTATGCAAATTAGTACATATTTAATCAGATAATGGCTCATTTGCATATTTAAACATAACATTTCAGAAAACTTTTCAATCATCTTATAGTACTGTGAATAATCAACTCGGGGAAAATATGCTCACATCTGTTAGTTCAAATGTCTGGGTTATTTATCATTTTATGAATGCGTACTGTATTTGAGGAGAATATGTATTTGCATGCATGTATTTACTGTAAACGTGTCTCGTTCTTCCAAATAAAGCTATTGTTGACACTTCTCCATGTTGATATAACTCTACAAATGACTTGAAACTTGAAGGATCCAGTCATTGTGATGTGTGTGTTCCTGTCGTTGGTTTGATGCATGTAAATGTCTTTGTGTGTGTGTGTGTTTCAGGTGCGTTTTAATGTGAATCCGCAGGTCAGCGGTCATCCGGTGATCCCAGAACCCAGAAATAATCAAGTCCGGAAACCTCCAAACAAAGACAAGCACGGTGAAACTAACACAGCGGCTCTGATGACACATCACGGGTCCATGTGAAGTGCAGGGGAAACCAAATGTTTATTTTGTCATGAAAATCATGTGAAATGTAATGCAAAAAATGGTCCTAATAACGGAGATTCACCCTAGAGTAGATTTAAAGCTTGGGAGTTTTCTGTAAACTGAGATCGTTGGCCACATTTGCTCTGGGAATGATTCATTTCAGCGTGTTCTGTCTTGAACGGAGTCTCACTCACATGTGCTTGTTCTTCAGGTCATGAGTCAGCTAAAGGGAGGGATCGGGTTACGAGCGGAGCGCGTGATGGACGGCTGACGGAAGGGGCGGAGCTAAACACGAGTCTGGCACTGAGGGCGGAGCTTCAGGAGGGGGCGGAGCTAAACACTACCCTGGCACTGAGGGCGGAGCTTCAGGAAGAGGCGGAGCAAACGTTCGATCCCGAGAAAGCCGTCAAAGAGAAATTACAGAGTTCAACGCTCACGAAGAACCACATCAGCGCTAAAGCAGCAGAGGGTGAGACTACACAACATTAAAGGGGTGGTATAATGACCTTTTCACAAGATGTAAAATAAGTCTCTGATGTCCCCAGAATGTGTGTGTGAAGTTTTAGCTCAAAATACCCCACAGATATTTTTATATAGCATGTTAAAGTTGTCACTTTTTGAGGGCGAGCAAAAACGCACCGTTTTGTGTCTGTTCCTTTAAATGCAAATGAGCTGCTGCTCCCGGCACAGGGGGCGGAGCTACAACAGCTTGCACTCACACACACACTGAAAATTTCAAAAACTTTTAGCCTTTTATGTTCAAACCGGAGTCAGACAAAGATGGAGAGACTCGAGAAGAAGTGACAACATGTAGAAGCAACAGGACATTTCTGAATGGTTAGTTGATGAATTTATGTAGCTTATGTGTAGTTATCTTCTAGTTATTGATTAGCATATTCTGTCTTGATAATCTATAAATCGTGTTCAGGGGGCGGGGTTTATGTAAATTCTAGGGTTGGTGATGTCACTAACCCGGAGAAATGTGGTGTAGTCTCTACCAGTCGTTTGTTGTAGTCCTTAAAAAGTGATTTCTTTAAAAGCAAATATCTCCCTTTGCTCTGAACTAAAGTTAGAAAAGTCAAATCATGATCAACCACCCCTCTAAAACTAATTAAAGCAATCAATTCACTAATTATTTACCGTGACTTTAATCTGAATCTCACAAAAAATCAAAGTAAGAAATACTTCACACCAATATCAAAAGAACTGAACTGAAATTATATTTCATATGAAGAAGCTTATTTTGAGGAGATTATGATTGTTGCATCGTGACTTATTGTGAAAAATAATGTGATTTTTTTTGTATTAAACTAAATTTTAAATTAAATTATACATTAATTAATTTGAGTACTACAAATACAACTATAGTTTACTATACTTTACATGCAAATTTACTTCATTATTTAAATCTATTTTGATTGCAGTATGTTTCAAAACATTGTCATTTTTCATATAATTTAGTACATCAAGTTAAACTAAATAAAATAAGAAATGTTGGTTTAGAAACTAGCTGAAATAAATGTTTGTTTTTAATCATTTATTTCAGTTAAAGTTTATTTTGACTATTTTATGTACGGTAATGTGATTTTTTTTTTGTTAATCATACATAAATTGAGTACAACAAATGCTACTATAGTTTATACTTACTGTACTTTAAATGCAAATTTACTTCATTATTTAAATCTATTTTTTATGGTGATAATAAAATTACATTTGTGTTCATTTCTGCTCATCCGTCATGTAAACAATGCAAAAACAATCTAAATAGCGTGGATTAGGCTTAATATTTTTTTTAAGTTATTTTTATATAGTTTTTTAATTTATTTTAATTTAGTTAGTTATTTTATCACATAAAGTTACACTAAATGAAAATGAAAACTGTTGCTTTCACTAGCTGAAACTAGCTGAAATAAAATAAAAGAAATGTTCTCCACGCAAACATATTCAGCTCATTGTTCACACACACTGTTGCTGAAATAGTGTTTTCTTGTGTGTTAACCTGGTCTTCTACAGGGCTGAACTTCCCTCGCTCTCAGCATCTCTACCGGGCCTTAGTCAGCGTCAGCCTATCACGCGACCAGCTCATCAGCCAGGCTCTACAGGATAGGCCAGCACTGGCCCCGCCCACCTCCAGCCTGACCAATAAGGTCAGACTTCTGTTTGCATCTGGTTAATAGCAGTTTTCATTATAGGTTTTCAAACTGCTGGAGTGTTTATTAATAAAGCAGTAAAACCACTGCTGTACATTAAAGCGTAACTCTCGCCAAAATACAGCCTAGGCTCTTTTTGTTAATCTACCCGAGGCAAACTTTCGTTTAAAAGCATAATTAGAATGGAAACGCCACTTAAGTTTGACCGTATTTTTGTTTTAGGTTAAATGCCTTGTGAATGGGAGTGAATGGGGCACGACTATGATAGCATCAAAAATGGCTATTTTTAAATCACTAAGAAGGCTCGACACAACATGAAACTGTGCTGAAGTATCACCAGGGGCTCTACACATGAACTCCAGCATTGAGAACATTGTTTGTGTACACAGAGTTTACTAAAAAGAAAGATTTTGAGCAACTTGCCGGCATTTTGTCAGTTAAAAATAGTCAATCTCCGTAACAGGGAGGAGAGTAGAAGCCCGAACCCGGCCCGTACCCGCGATCATTTAACCCGACCCGACCCGACAATTACATTTACATGTTAAGCCCGAACCCGAGGTCCACTCTGTTTCTCACAGCAAATACCATTTTTGCAATATGTTGTATTTAATATATATATATATATATATATATATATATATATATATTTGAGAGAGAGAGCCTGTGTGTCTGTGGTCTGTGTAGCCTATGCACACATTGCACATCTGCGCACGCATCTACTTTCTCTCTCTCGCGTGCCGGTCACCACAATACAGCAAGCAGACAAAGCACACGGCACGCAAACTATATATATATATATATAGCCTATTTAGTTTTTCTTAGTTACAAACCCGAACCCGAGGCTGTTCATTAAACATTAACCCGAACCTGACCCGAAACCTGCACATTCTTCGGGACCCGTCGGGCTCGGGTCGGGTAGCAGACCTCTAGAGGAGAGTAAAGATGGAAAGCTCCTAAAGCTTAGTTCAATATAAATTCACGGATAATTTGTTGTTTTGTCGTTAGTGAAAATCAATATTGACCTTGTATTTGAAACAGGATCCTCATATAAGAAACAATACTAAAATTCAGAGTCAGTTCATTCGCATCCGGAGATCGACTATTTTTGACTGACATAATGCCGGCGGATGGAAACACAATGAGTTGATCAAAATCTTTCTTTTTAGTAAACTCTGTGTACACAAACACTGTTCTCAATGCTGGAGTTCATGTGTAGAGCCCCTGGTGAGACTTCCAGCACAGTTTCATGTTGAGTCGAGCCGCATTAGTGTTTTAAAAATAGCCATTTTTGATGCTATCATAGAAGTGCCCCATTCAAAAGCCAATTTAACCTAAAACGAAAATACGGTCAATCTTAAAAGTGGCGTTTCCATTCTAATTATGCTTTTAAACGAAAGTTTGCCTCGGGTAGATTCACAAAAAGAGCCTAGGTTGCATTTTGGTGAGAGTTACGCTTTAATATAAACAATAATACTATAATAATATTTAAAAAAAGAGAATACAGCTGATGCAGTGAAACGGAGAAGTGATGATTAAAAAATATTTTATAGTTAAATTTAAAAAAAAAAAATTTTTTTTACTTTCTTTTTTTTTATAAAGTTCTTGTACATTTGACAATATACATTTTTTGGAGGCAAACTTTTCTGACATTTTCTGCGAAAGACACACTTGCATAATAACTCAAAAACAGGAATAAAGTGTGACTTATGCTTATTAATTATGCACTTTTCCAAACATAACTTTTGGTCTGAAAAACAAAAGAAGATTAGTATTTTGTATTGCCTCACATACATGTTGACCTTTTTGTGATTGCATGTCGACACAAACACAATAAAAAAACTATATATATATATAAACTACATACAAATGGTGCAAGTGGATCAAATCTCGTATAGTGCTTCATTTACACAAAACCACAAACAAACTACTGTTAAATACATTTCTAAGAAATAATCAGCTTTTAATAGGAAGTAACAAACAATAATATAGTCAGGAGAGTAAAGGAGCAGAAGGAGATGTGTGAGCTCTGACTGTATTTATACCTGTGATCAGACCAGGAAGAGGATGATGATTATCAGATCAGAAATATCTTCTCTAGAATCAGCTCTGGCCTTGTGGTTTCACGTTCTGCATGCTCAGCGTTGTTGTTTTAACACTGTAAAAGCAGAACGAGCCAAATATGTATTTTCACCACGTCTGGACTTTATGCTAAACTCATGCGACAGATAATATTAACCCTTAACGCCTGAATTTATATAGCTGTATATAAAAAAAAATTTTATGTGTGTTTTTGCCTTTAAGTAGATGGTAAATAATGTTGAGATTATCAATTTCACTTTTGCACAACAAATAAATAGAAATTTTGGTATGTTGCAAATTTGCGACAACAGGCATTTATAGGGTAATTTTTACAAAATGGTAAAAATAATAAAACACATTTTCCCATCTCAGGTATGTAGATTTTATTCATGGCACAAAGTTGTTAGAACTTATAAACTTTAATTGACAAATTAATGAATCTTGACAACAGCAAGAAACAAAACACTCTCCTACTCCCTAACATTGACAGTAGTTTTTATACATTCCATGTTACACTCTGTTGAACTCTTTCCTTGTTTCTCCAGTGCATACATTATATATTCTTATAGTGTTATATCCTAACATGCTATTTTTTGTGAAAAAAAAAAAAAAAAAAAAAGTACATACTTTTGGCTGAAACCATCTAAATACAGCATTATTATAATATGTAGCCATTAGCCCGTTATGGACCAATGTCGCAAATTTGCTACAAACAGAAATCTACAAAGTACGTAAAAAATATTCGTCACATGAAGTCTATATGAATAACATAGCTATAGAAGCAATCAATAATCTGGTACATATTTTTATCTTAGCACAACTTAACTCATTTTGGGCAATTTCTCCACATTTGCGCCCTTGATATGCGGATTTTGCAAACCAAAATATTAGCTTCGGTGAACCGGATGTAGTTCCCACTCCGACCGCTCCTACAAGAAACCAGTGCGTGCAAAATGTTCCTAGGTATGTATCGAATGTGCACAAACAGGCATTGGGGGAAAACACACGCTATCTCGCCTGCAGTCTGAATGGAAGGGGTTTGTTGCAAATTCGCGACAGTGGGCGTTAAGGGGTTAAACCGGATACCAGACTCTGCAGGGGAACATGTCTCGCTTTTTTAGAGAAGTGAACAAAGAATTTAGACATGCACATTTTCAGAGCAGAGGCGAACCAACGGATCAGACAATATGAGTATATGATATCAGAAGATCGTTCATACACTGCAAAACATGCTTTTCTTTCTCTGTATTTTTGTCTCGTTTCCAGTCCAAATATTAAACATTTCTTAAATCAAGATGCATTTACTAGATGAGTAAAATGACATAAGATATTAAGTCTTGTTTTCTGGGGGAATTCATCGAAATTAAGTGTGTTTTTGCTTAAAACAAGATCAATTATCTGCCAATGGGGTCAATAATGTTGTTTCTGTTTGAATTAAGATTATTTTTCTGACTCCATTGGCAGGTCATTTTGCTTTTTTTAAGCATCAACTCTCTTAATTTTGATTAATTCCTCCAGAAAACAGGACATAACATCTTATATCATTTTACTCATCTAGTAAATGCATCTTGATTTAAGAGTTTTTAGATATTTGGACTGGAAACAAGACAGAAATACTGAGTAAGAAAAGCATGTTTTGCAGTGTAGAAGGATGGATTCAAGAATAATGTTCAATAAAACACATAGCCATAAAATAATAATTTTAATGTTCATAAGCTTAATTATTTATTTTCTTATACACCAGCAGTACAACTAAAAGAAGAAGAAAATAAAATGTATAAACATGGCAGATTGTTCTCCTCATCTTATTCTAGTTGTTTTGTTTTATTTTCTCTTTTTTTTTTTTTTTGTCTTTCTAATATCATCCATTTTTAATTTTCTCCTTTTTATCATTTAGAGTTTTACCTTGGTAATTCTCTGAATTCTTTTGAGCTCATTTAATTAAATTTAACTTAACCAGTGTTTTTGGGTTGTTATGTTAGTGTAGAATTCAATTGATGCTTTGTGTAGAGTTAGTAGGCATTAATGTACAATGTATACTGCACAGTATTCATGAAGCGGTTGTGATATAGTATGCGCAGCCCATGTTGAATCATGCTTATTATGGTTTGTACTGATTTTAATAATGTCTTTTATGTTTGTGGTGTGTGTAGTTCCCGTCTCCGCCACCAGAGGCCCCTGATTTACTGCAGTTCTTCAGTCCTGACAAGATGCTCAGAGAGACTCCGCTGTTGCCTGGCAACAGCATCCCTTTGCCCCGCCCACTTCCTGCTCCCAGACCCGCCCACACAACCTTTCACCTACATCATCTGCACAAACTCTGGGAATCATGAAGTGTGTGTGTGTGTGTGTGTGTGTGTGTGTGTGTGTGTGTGTGTGTGTGTGTGTGTTGAAGAGAGCGTGTCTTTGGATCGATGAGTGTGTGAGTTTGTATTGTAAGCTTTATTGTGTATTAATGTATTTTTTTAGCCTAAGGTGAATTAATTTAATAGCAATAAATATGTGATTATTTAAACGAGAGTTTGGCATTGAGTGATCTTCCGCACACCAGCTTGAGGTTCACCGGGGTTAGTCGTTAAAACAATCAATTCACGAATGAATTACCGCGAGTCAACAAGAGCACAGACATCACACGCTGATCTCTGTGTTAAAATAGACTTTAAAGTGAATCTCATGAGAAAACTTAACAAGAAATCAGGAATAATATTTTGCATGAAGAAATAAAGGCCTTATTTCAGCATCTGGATTATTTCTGCTGTAATTGAGCTCATTAACACCTTCAGTTCTCTTTTTGTTTTTGTTTTTTTGTTTTTTAATTATACATAAATTAAGTACTACAAATACTAATATCATTTATACTTAATGTACTTTATATGCAAATTTACTTCATAATTTAAATGTTTTTTATGCTGATACTAATAAAAGTGATATTTGTATTCATTAGGACGGGTTTAAATGTGCTCTAATGTCATAAAAACAATGCAAAAGAAAGTAGGTTTGTTTTGGGGTTTTTTATATAATTTTACTCATTTCAGTTTGTTATTTTTGCACATAATTTTTTTTAAATATTTTTTTTTTATCTTAATTTATTTGACGACTTGTTCATTTTTCATTAATTAATTAGAGTACTAATATTGTTTATACTTACTGTACTTTACATGCAAATTTACTTAATTTATATGACAATACTAATAAAAATTAGATTTTTATTCTTTTGTAGGGCTTTTTTAAATTGTCATGAAAACAATGCAAAGAAAATCTGAATGGCATAAAGTAGTTTTGCTGTTTTTATTAGTTATTGTGTTTTTATATTGTTTTTACTCATTTCACTTTTAGCTTTTTGAAAAATAAGAAATGTTGCTTTGGCAACTAGTTTTATCTTATTTCAGTTTGCATTTATTGTACGTGACTAATGTGAAGTTTTGTTAATTCTACATAAATGAAATTGAGTACTGTAGATAACGCTCTAGTTTATACTCGCAGTATTTTACATTTTCTATTTACAATAAATTTTTTATGGCGATGCTGAAATAAAAATGAGATTTGTATTCATTAGGGGGTAGGGTTAGTGTGTGTGTGTGTGTGTGTGTGATTAGTAGGTTTAGGGGTCGGGTTAGTGTGTGTGTGTGTGAGATGGGTAGGTTTAGGGGTCGGGTTGGTGTGTGTGTGTGTGTGGGATGGGTAGGTTTAGGGGTTGGGTTAGTGTGTGTGTGTGTGTGTGTGTGTGTGTGTGTGTGTGTGTGTGTGTGTGTGTGTGTGTGTGTGTGTGTGTGCATGATGGGTAGGGTTAGTGTGTGTGTGTGTGTGTGTGTGTGTGTGTGAGATGGGTAGGTTTGGGGTGTGTGTGTGTGTGTGTGATTAGTAGGTTTAGGGGTCGGGTTAGTGTGTGTGTGTGTGTGTGTGTGTGTGAGATGGGTAGGTTTGGGGTGTGTGTGTGTGTGTGTGTGATTAGTAGGTTTAGGGGTCGGGTTAGTGTGTGTGTGTGTGTGTGTGTGTGATGGGTAGGTTTAGGGGTTGGGTTGGTGTGTGTGTGTGGGATGGGTAGGTTTAGGGATAGGGTTAGTGTGTGTGTGTGTGTGTGATTGGTAGGTTTAGGGGTTGGGTTAGTGTGTGTGTGTGTGTGATGGGTAGGTTTAGGGGTAGGGTTAGTGTGTGTGTGTGATGGGTAGGTTTAGGGGTTGGTGTGTGTGTGTGTGTGATGGGTAGGTTTAGGGGTCGGGTTAGAGTGTGTGTGTGTGAGATGGGTAGGTTTAGGGGTCGGGTTGGTGTGTGTGTGTGTGTGTGTGATTGGTAGGTTTAGGGGTCGGGTTGGGGTGTGTGTGTGTGATTAGTAGGTTTAGGGGTAGGGTTAGTGTGTGTGTGCGTGTGTGATGGGTAGGTTTAGGGGTCGGGTTAGTGTGTGTGTGTGTGATGGGTAGGTTTAGGGGTTGGGTTAGAGTGTGTGTGTGTGTGTGTGTGATGGGTAGGTTTAGGGGTGGGGTTAGTGTGTGTGTGTGTGTGTGTGATTGGTAGGTTTAGGGGTTGGGTTAGTGTGTGTGTGTGTGATGGGTAGGTTTAGGGGTTGGGTTAGAGTGTGTGTGTGTGTGTGTGTGTGATGGGTAGGTTTAGGGGTGGGGTTAGTGTGTGTGTGTGTGTGTGTGTGTGTGTGTGTGATGGGTAGGTTTAGGGGTGGGGTTAGTGTGTGTGTGTGTGTGTGTGTGTGTGTGATGGGTAGGTTTAGGGGTGGGGTTGGTGTGTGTGTGTGTGCGTGTGTGTGTGATGGGTAGGTTTAGGAGTCGGGTTAGTGTGTGTGTGTGTGTGTGTGTGTGTGTGTGTGATGGGTAAGGTTAGTGTAAGAGGAGAGAATATACAGTTTGTACAGTATAAAAACCATTACATCTATGGAGAGTCTCCACAAAGATAGTGAACCTGTGTGTGTGTGTGTGTGTGTGTGTGTGTGTGTGTGTGATGGGTAAGGTTAGTGTAAGAGGAGAGAATATACAGTTTGTACAGTATAAAAACCATTACATCTATGGAGAGTCTCCACAAAGATAGTGAACCTGTGTGTGTGTGTGTGTGTGTGTGTGTGTGTGTGTGTGTGTGTGATTGAGTGAATTCGATCTCTTCCTCTGGTCTTGTATGTGGCACTGATCTCCAGTGGTGAGCGTCACAGAGAGACAGAAGAGATTCAATAACGTCCTGCACCCTCTGAGTCCTGAACTCAGTCCTGATGAAGCGTCGGCTCTGAGCTCCGGTGTCATGGACGTGCTGGAAGAAGCTTCTGGATCCGGCTGGTGCTTGGACTGCGGGAACAGATCGGAATGGAAAGACCTGTCTCTCTTCAACGACACCGTGCTCGTGGTCGTCACGGCGCTGTGTGTCCCGCTGCTGCTGCTCGGCCTTCTGGGAAACGCCCTGACGATCCTGGTGGTGTGGCGACGCCCACAGATGAGGAGCACCACGTACCTGTACCTGAGCAGCATGGCCCTGTCAGACGTCCTGATCCTGCTGCTGATGCCGCTCGATCTCTATAAGGTATTCAAGTGCTCACGTGCCGTTTCATGCGACCGTTAAACGAGTAGTTCACTTCAGAATTAAAGTTTCAGAATTAAAATTTACTCTCACATCCACGTCATCCAAAGATGTTCATGTCTTTGAAGTCTTCTCCATATAGTGACTTCAATGGGGTCCAACGGGATGAAGGTCCAGATGTGAGTTTCAGTGCATAGTCAAAGTCTTGACACGGTCCCAGCCGAGGAATAAGAGTCTTATCTAGATAAACCAGCGGACATTTTATAAAAAAAAATAAACATTGATATACTTTTTGGCATACCTTTATACTTTTTATACAATGCCGTCAATTTCCGACCATTTCGAGCCCGATTCAGACCCTGACAATGTTAACGAACAAGAGTGTCGCGCTGAACGGATTTCACAGGACGTTTCAGAGTGGTATGTTTTTTTTTTTGTTTTTTTTTTATAGATACAATGTTATCCACCATTTAATCATATTTGTCAGAGAACTATGGTAATACAAACAGTAATCGATGGCAAAATCATGGATTATTTCCCTAAGGGGCGATGAGCAGTCTTACAAAAGCTACAGGAAACACTACATCAATCCTGTAATGTTAGTTAGCAGGCGAGACCCTTGTGACTGGTTTTGTGGTCCAGGGTCACATATGTTAAAAGATCAAGTGAATGAATTTTGATTTCTCATTTTATGACCCCTTTAAAAAAGAGAAATCATAATCAAAGACCGCTCTGACGTATGTTGTTGTTTGCTCTGGCGGTATCAAACGCCGTGTACAAACTCTCAGTGTTAGTTGATGAATTTATGAATCTGATGTGGAGTTAACTATCTTTTAGTCATTGATTAGCATATTCTGTCATGATAATCTATAAATCGTGTTCAGGGGGCGGGGTTTATGCAAATTTTAGGGTTGGTGATGTCACTAACCCAGGAGGAATGTGGTGTAGTCTCTACCAGCCGTTTGTTGTAGTCCCTGTTAACTGTCACTGGCCCACCGGTGGGCCCATTTGCCATTGCATGTTTAAAACAATTATACCCTATACTTAACCTGATTTAATATTAACAAACAATATATCGTTGGAAAGCTCTAAGCGTGTACTTTTCATATTTGACCACTGTTTTGCAGGAAATATTATGTAGTGACAAACATTTATCAATTTGTGACAAGAGAAATTAGCGAAAAAATCAAAACTATGAAAAAACAATAAACACACTTACATTGACTTAAACTTCAGTTTTTATGCTGATAATCCAAACTAAATATATTTTCTAGTAATTGTCCAAAATATTGAGAATACAATCGAAAATGTATATATTTTTAATGGTTGATGTAGCAAGTCTTCAATGAAAACTGTAATGCATGTCCACATGTCACCTAGTGGCCTTTGTTGGTATAGCAGCTTTAAAAAATCTCATTTTTTAAGATATTAGTCTCACATTTGGAACACAACTTCTTTAGAACAATGGCTTTTATTTCATATAATTTTTAGGGTGTCAGACTAAAGTCAGAAAAGTCTAATCATACTCAACCACCGCTCTAACGCATGCTGTTCTTCGCTCTTGCAGTTGTGGCGGTTTCGTCCGTGGCTCCTGGGCGACGCCGTGTGCAAACTCTCGGTGTTTGTGGGCGAGTGCTGCACCTTCTCCTCCATCCTCCACATGACGGCTCTGGGGGCGGAGCGATACCTAGCCGTGTGTTTCCCTCTCCGCGCGCGCATGCTAGTGACCCGGGGGCGTGTGCGCGTGCTGATCGCGGGGCTGTGGGCCGTGGCGTCGCTCAGCGCTGGGCCGGCGCTGGCTCTGGTCGGGGTGGAGCGCTTGGAGGATGGAGACAGTGAGTGTCGCTGCACACAGTTCGCTCAGACCTCAGGGCTCCTCAAGGCCATGCTGTGGCTCTCCAACCTCTACTTCATCTGCCCGCTCGCCGTCCTGTCGCTCCTGTACGGCCTGATCGCCCGCCGCCTGCACCTGCGCGCACACCTGCACCGGGACAAGACACACCGCCAGACCCTGCGGATGATGGGTGAGCACAGAGGATCATGGGGAATTGTTCAATTTGACGTTAGATCCTTAAAGGTGCAGTGTGTGATATTTAGGAGGATCTGTTGACAGAAATGCAATATCACATACATAACTATGTTTTCAGTGGTGTATAAAGACCTTACATAATGAACCGTTTTGTTTTTATTAGCTTAGAATGAGTGTTTTCTCTCTACACACACCGCGGGTCCGCTTACATCGACATGTTTCTACGGTGGCCCTGAGCGGACAAACACGTTTCGTCACTATGTTGTTCTTTGTGAAAAGAAGCTATAGCTAAAGTCAGCGGATAAAACACTGACACAATGATGAACAAGTGACAACAATATTCGCAATAACATCGTTTTACTGAATAATTAAGTAAACTTAATTTCTTTATCTTTGTAAAGAAAGCTTATTGCTGAACTGTCTACTCTCTGCTGTCTCAGACGACGACATCACTTCCTGTCGGCCACCATAACTTCTGTTCGTTGCAATTCATAACCTCACCACTAGATGCCGCTAGAAATTACACACTGCACCTTTAAAGAAGGATTTTCGGTAACACTTTATTTTACAGTGTCCTTGTTACATGAACTTACCATAGTAATAACAGTAAATTATGCATAATTACATGAACTAACCCTCAACCAAACCCTAATCCTATCCTAACCCTATAGTAAGTACATGTAGTTAATTAATATTACACAGTACTTGATTATAGAATTACACTGTAACAATGACACCTTAAAATAAAATGTAACCCACTTTACAATAAGGTTCATTAATTAATGTATTTACTAACATGAACTAACCATGAGCAATACATTTGTTACAGTATTTATTAATCTTTGATAATGTTAGTTAATAAATATCCAGCTGTTCATGTTAGTTCATGTTTGTTCACAGTGCATTAATTAACGTTAACAAATACAACCTCTGATTTTAATAATGTATTAGTAAATGTTGAAATTAATATTAACTAAGATTAGTAAATGCTGAAGAAATATTGTTCATTCTTAGTTCATGTTAACTAAGGTAGTTAACTAATGTTAACTAATGAACCTTTATGTAAAGTGTTCCCGTATTTTCTCAGTGTTATTTTAGTATGATTGAGACACTTTTTTTATATTTTGAATAATTTAATTTTTTTTTGTATTTTAATTTTAAAGTTTTAGTATTTTTGTCATTTTTATTGTAGTTTAAAAAAAATATTTTTTTATAAATTTTTATTTCAGTTTTAGTTGTTTTAGTACATTAAGTTAAACTAAAATAAAAGATGAGAAATATTGCTTTGGAAACTATACCTGAAAGTTCAAGTTTTTAATACTTTATTTTAACATTTAGGGTTTTTTTTTTTTTTCTTCCCATCTTCCCATTTTTCTTTTCCACACAACATCAAACAGTCACAACCAATCAAAATGCGCCATATCTGAATTTTATTGTGCATAGAATGATCTCCAACTTGCATTTGTTTCTCACACAGAGCTATCGGATAACTTATTGTGACACTTTTTTGTCCTTTTTGGAGCATGACAGAAATGGTACCTTTGAACTGTCTTTGAATTAACGGTGCATGTCGAGAGCATTTAGGTGTGGAACTACATGAGGATGAGTAAATTGAGAGATTTTTCCCTTTAGCTGAACTATTGTTGTGTTGTCTCTTGCAGTGGTGATCGTGCTGGTGTTCGTCTTGTGTTGGCTGCCGTTCCACGTGAGTCGGACGCTGTTCTCGGTGTCGGACTCCAGCGTTAGCTTGTATTACATCAGTCAGTATTTTAATCTGGTGTCTTTAGTGCTGTTTTACGTCAGTGCTGCTGTGAATCCTCTGCTGTATAACATCATGTCCGCTCGCTACCGTGCCAATGTCCTCGCCATGCTGCGGTTAACCGTGGGCCCCACGGACGAGCTGCGCCACAGGGCCCGCACCTCCCCGCTCACCGCCTCTCACTCCAGCACACACTTCTGACCTGTGTGTGTGTTAGGCTTCAAACTAACTGTACACGAGGGAACTGGGACTGAGGTTGATTACCACCACAGTAACACAAGAACGCACTGTGACTGTGTTCAATGGGCCGAATGCTTGCTAACACTGGCCAAGCATTTGTGTACTTTGGCGCTTTTGTATTCGTTCACATTTACTTTTTGCATTTGTTTACTTTCTTTTGCATTCGTTCACATTTACTTTTTGCATTTGTTTACTTTCTTTTGTATTCGTTTACTTTTACTTTTTGCATTTGAGTACTTTTGTAATTTTGCATTTGTTTACAATCTTAGCTTTGCATTCATTTGACATTTACTTTTTGCATTTGTTTACATTTACTTTTTGCATTTGTTTACTTTCTTTTGCATTTGTTTACATTTACTTTTTGCATTTGTTTACTTTCTTTCTTTTGCATTTGTTTACATTTACTTTTTGCATTTGTTTACTTTCTTTTGCATTTGTTTACATTTACTTTTTGCATTTGTTTACTTTCTTACTTTTGCATTTGTTTACATTTACTTTTTTGCATTTGAGTACTTTTGTAATTTTGCATTTGTTTACAATCTTAGCTTTGCATTCATTTGACATTTACTTTTTGCATTTGTTTACTTTCTTACTTTTGCATTTGTTTACATTTACTTTTTGCATTTGTTTACTTTCTTTTGCATTCGTTTACATTTACTTTACATTTGTTTACTTTCTTTTGCATTTGTTTACATTTACTTTTTGCATTTGTTTACTTTCTTTCTTTTGCATTTGTTTACATTTACTTTTTGCATTTGTTTACTTTCTTACTTTTGCATTTGTTTACATTTACTTTTTGCATTTGAGTACTTTGGTACTTTAACTTTTTGCATTTGTTTACATTTACTTTTTGCATTTGTTTACTTTCTTTTGCATTCGTTTACATTTACTTTTTGCATTTGTTTACTTTCTTACCTTTGCATTTGTTTACATTTACTTTTTGCATTTGAGTACTTTGGTACTTTAACTTTTTGCATTTGTTTATTTGCGATGCAGAATGACACACTCTGCTGAACGACATAATATCTACAAATGGACAGAGCCTTTTAGCAACACTATATTTAATGTGTTTTAAATTGTATTTCTTGTGCTTGATGGGGCTTATTTCATGGATATTGAATAAAAAGCAGCTCTTTGTGACACTGTGATGTGTTTTATGAAAGCAATAGTGAATGAGGGATGAAGGTTGTGTGTTTTCCAGATGCATGTTATGACCGATAATTTACATCCCTGGCTTTTATGAAATGGATCTGCAAATACATTAATTTGAATATCAGGTAAATTATTTCTACTTTATGATAAGCCTTTCTTTGTGTTCCCTGTAATACGGTTTGAAACGATGGTAAGGAAATAGTGTTATTTTATTTTGCAGGTTGATTAACCTCATCCAGCATTGCTGAAAGAGAAGAAAGAAAAGAAACTTGTCTCGTTTAATCATCATGTCGTTCCATCCAAGCTCGACTTAATTTCTTCTTCCGGACACAAAAGAGGATGTTCTGACACATTTCTCAAAATATTTTATCTTGTGTTCAACTGCAGACAGAAAGTCAGGATTGGAACAACATGCTTGTTTTTGAGTGAACTTCTTCCTCTAACATGTCTAACAGACTGAGAAAGTCACGCAATTGAATTTTTATTTCATTCCTTTTGATTTTCTCACGCCGGTTTAAATGCAAAAGTATCAAACTTTTGGAAAGCAGAAGAAAAATAACCAAAACTCAAAATCTGAACATTACTCTCGAGGGGAATTACTTCCTTCACTGCTTTTATGGTCACCATTTTATCAGGCACACACAATAAATGTTTCCTAATTTTATTTACACTAATATGTTTGCTCTTATGGTCACCACTTTAACAGGCACACAGAAAATAAGTTTATTCATTTTATGTACAAATTATTATTACTATTGAAGTGCTCAACAAATAGATTGACATGTGGAATGTAGTACTGCCAAAAAGGGAAAAAAGGCATATATAATTTTGACATTTTATATCATAATTATGACTTGTGGCTGTCATAAATGGACTTCCATTAATAGAAAGCAAGAGTATTTGGCTGGTTTTAGCTCCAGGGTCTCCAGACGCGCGCGTGTGTGAGTGGATCTGGCATCTGTGACGTGTTCGGGTGTCGATCGTGGTGTCCCGCGCTCGGGTGCGCGCCTGTGGTTCTGAAGAAGCGCGTGACCTCCCGCGCACACGCCGCGTATCCCGCACAGAACCGCAACCGACTCCACTCATCTGACACATGATCTAACAGAGGAGTTTTCATAAGATCACGCTGTCAGTTTGTCATTATACGTTGTCATTTTATTTTTCACGTTCCAGGTTTAAAATATGAATTATTATTATTACCTGTTGACGGGCAGTGCTGCGCGCGCAGGTGTCGTACGGTGAACTCGAGAATTTCCGCCTTTTCCAGTTTTGATGATTGACAGCTCTAAAAAAAATAGTCTTAGAAAATTTAAATGACATAACTAAATAACGCTCTCGTGCTCACCGTGGTTGCGCCGGCTTGGATCAGCAGCGCGCGCAACTGTCCGATGTATGCGTTGATGCGCGCGCGCCTCCGTCGCTCCATCAGCGGTTTAGTGATCTTAATACGAAACAAACATTTTAAACTCACAATAAGCACGCCGGTATAAAATATTTAAACACGAAAGAGAAAAAAAAAATGCTTTTACCTTAGACCTGTGCTGCGAGATTCCGGTCATTTCAGCACGTGTGATTAAACTCTCCTCAGACATGCAGTTTTCTTGTGTCTCTGGATCATCGATGGGATGTCAGTCCGTTATATAACCCGCGGAGAACAAAAGTTGAGTGTTGTTTCCGCCCAGATCTGTGGGTGGTAAAGTGTGTTTTATTCATAAGGGTTTAATCTGAGGCCCCTCGCAGGGATTAAAGCTCTAAAGGGGTCTGATCCCGTCAGCTGTCAATCATCTGTGATCATCTGTGATTGACAGCCGCGGGACGTTCATTCCTGGAAATGCTGCTGATTTGAAACTCTAGAAATGTTGCTTATTTGGGAATTATTTGCAATACGTCCTGTGCAAAATCCTGTTTTCAACTGCTCCTCATTTGTGTTTGAACTCGATTTTGACAGAAAATGCGACAAATATGGCGATTTATGAATTCGTACAGTGTGCTTTTATAAAAACGTACAAAAAAAAGTTTAGAAAAAAGTAAACAAGCTCCAGCCATAAACAGAACTTACAGATTGTATGAAAACGTATGAATGCGATTGTACGAATTAATCTGCCAAATTTGCCAAAATGTAAAATAGATACGAACTGCCATGAGATCTGTGAGCATATTTTAAAGCCCCTCTGTAGTCACATTTTATATACCTTTGATCACCAAAAGGACAAGCATTTTTTCCTTAAAAAAAAAAAAAATCTTCATGCCTTAAAATAGCCTTAATGTAACTCGACATATTCTATGAATATGCAAATGAGCCCCGCCTACACTCACTCAGATCCACTGGTTGACGATCACACGTTGATCTGATTGGTTACAAGGTATTTTGTGACGTCAGAAACACCAGCGATTTCAAAGCGTGTTTTTGAGACTGTCTTTGGTTCACTGCAGTTTTAAGGAGGAAATACTCAGCAATGGTGTCGACTTATGAACTTACACATGGTTTGTCTTAAAGCATATTAAAAACACCATAGATATATAAACAACATTAAAAGCTGGATTTTCACCACAGGCGGACTTTAAATGATTACATTGAACTACACTGTTAAAAAAAAAAAAAAAAAAAAAATATATATATATATATATATATATATATATATATATATATATAAATTTTACAGTGTAGTTCGATCTAAAATTTAAAGTCATATATATATTGTTAAATAGACTGTTCAACAAATTTTTTTTTAGTGCACTCTGGAAATTCAGCCTTGCAAACTAAACCCTCGGAGTATGCAGACTAGGTAGGAGGAAGCTCACTATGACTTGAGACGCAGACTCTCACAGCCGGAGGTCTGAAAGCGATTGTGGGAAACAGAAAGAAAACAAGCTCCCGTCCACTCGTTCTTTCTAATCCCTCGTTCCTCCACGCCTGCACACACACAGGGGAAAACAACACGGCCTTTTCATCACACACACGGCTCACAAAGTGTAAACCCCCACAGATGCACATCGACTGAGGGACACGAGCCTAGAAGATCTCTCGGACGTGCAACACAATCTCTGTGGTCTCCTTTAGACAAACTTTGAAGTCTAGTCACAATGGAGTTTGTCTTCAGGACGATGGAATCAGAAGTGCTAAAATGCGACTCGTTTCCGGGGTTTGGCTTAATAGGTTTGATCAATAATGCATGTACTATTATGTCGAGCTTTCTCCAATTCAAGCACCTTCTGGAGTTTGTTACTGTTTGCCTCTGGCCTGACAAACATTGTTCACTGACAAACATTGGAATTGACATGGAATTTCAGATTTTAGTATAGCAATGTCTTTCTGTAAAGCTCTGAAACAATGTACATTAGTTAGGCGCTATATTATGGAAGCTTGTGTCCGTCATGGAATACAAATGTTTAAACATTTTAAAAAGTTACTGTGATTTTATCTCACAATTTTAACTTTTTTCTTGCAATTCTAATTTTTAATTCTGGCTTTTCTGAAATTTTTCTGACAATTCCAAATTTATAACTCACAATTCAGATTTTTTCCCCCAGAATTTCAAGTTTATTGCTCAAAATTTTGACTTTCTTTCCTGTCAATTCCAGGTTAATTACTCACAATTCAGATTTTTTTTCCCTCACAATTCCAAGTTTATAACTCAAAATTCTTACTTTTTTCTCAAAATTCTGAGTTTATAACTCAAAATTCTTACTTTTTTCTCAAAATTCTGAGTTTATAACTCAAAATTCTTACTTTTTTCGCACAATTCCGAGTTTATAACTCACAATTCTGACTTTTTTCTCACAATTCCAAGTTTATAACTCACAATTCTTACTTTTTTCGCACAATTCCGAGTTTATAACTCACAATTCTGACTTTTTTCTCACAATTCTGAGTTTATAACTCACAATTTTGTCTTTTTTTCTCACAATTCCAAGTTTATAACTCACAATTCTGACTTTTTTCTCACAATTCTGAGTTTATAACTCACAATTCTGACTTTTTTCTCACAATTCTGAGTTTATAACTCACAATTCTGACTTTTTTCTCACAATTCCAAGTTTATAACTCACAATTCTTACTTTTTTCGCACAATTCCGAGTTTATAACTCACAATTCTGACTTTTTTCTCACAATTCTGAGTTTATAACTCACAATTTTGTCTTTTTTTCTCACAATTCCAAGTTTATAACTCACAATTCTGACTTTTTTCTCACAATTCTGAGTTTATAACTCACAATTCTGACTTTTTTCTCACAATTCTGAGTTTATAACTCACAATTCTGACTTTTTTCTCACAATTCCGAGTTTATAACTCACAATTCTTACTTTTTTCTCACAATTCTGAGTTTATAACACAATTCTGACTTTTTTTCTCACAATTCCAAGTTATAACTCACAATTCTGACTTTTTTCTCACAATTCTGTTTATAACTCACAATTTTGACTTTTTTTCTCACAATTCCAAGTTTATAACTCACAATTCTGACTTTTTTCTCACAATTCTGAGTTTATAACTCACAATTCTGACTTTTTTCTCACAATTCTGTTTATAACTCACAATTCTGACTTTTTTTCTCACAATTCTGCTTTTTTCCCCAAGAATTCCAAGTTTATAAACAATTCTTACTTTTTTTTCCTCACAATTCCGAGTTTATAACTCACAATTCAGACATTTCTCTCTGAATTGCAAGTTTATATTTTGCAATTCTAACTTTTCTCTCTCACAAGACATTTTTTATTTTTCATTTTGTGACGGAAACAAGCGTCTATACTATATAAACTGACTTGACTTGCTGCTGTACTTTGCAAACTTAAGTTGCTAAATAAAACTAAATTTACATGTAATGTTATTAAATGAATCAAGTAAATCAGATTCTATTTTTTTTTTTTTTGGTTCTTTTCATGCCTCGTTTTGTGAGTGATGTGTGTGTGTGTGACAGAGAGAGAGAGAGAGCGAGAGAGTGTGTGTGTGTGTGTGTGTGTGTGAGAGAGAGAGTGTTTCCCACAGTGCAGTGCAGGAGTAAAGAGAGAGATTAGAGTGGGCGAGGGATCAGCAGAAGAATAGCAGCACGAGATCCTCTTCATCCATCCGTCGCTCCTGTGAGAGAAAGTGTGACGCTCTTCAGCTGAAGGACTCACACTCGTCTGTGTCTGTGTGAGGTTACGTTTACTGATCCAGTTTTAGAAAATAGACACAATGAAACAAAAAGATGCACTAAAATCTAAAGCCAAATTGTTGTGATTGTGTGTTCACTATATCAGCACATGTTCAGAATGTTTTATTAATATTTGAACGCTTTTCTGTTTATATATTTGTTATAAGAAGCCTCTTCTGTGTTATTTAAATATTTAGGATTGCTTTTTTATTTTATTATACATTATTATAATTTATTTGTTTATTTATCTTACGTAATATGCAAACTCCATGATATGCGTATAGGCCTACTATTTTTTTATTTACATTTTTGGCCAATGTTTAATCTATGAAAACCTAACAAATGATAAGCTTTTTTTTTTTTTTGCTGAACATTCACTTTATATTGCAGTAATATTTGAAAAGATTTTCCATAAATTTTAGTATAAAAAATATATATATATATATATATATATATATATATATATATATATATATAAATGTATAAATATATATATATATACATTTTTTTATTTTTTTTTGGAAATGTGCCTGTGGTCAAAGCAATAAAATGCCATACTTTTCCTTCAAGATGTTGTTCGTTAACAACCCTATAAACCCCGGCGCTATTGTCTACATTCACAGCTATCTAGATCTAGAGTTTTGGTCAAATTAATGCTATACAATAAGCTTCAAATGGTTATTAATATATACACTAAAGACAAGACAATGCGATGTAGTGGTTGTGGAAAAAAACGAATAAAAATGACCAGTAACTGCAGCAATCGTTCTCTTCTCCACCATGTTTAAAGTTTATTGCCAAATTATCTCCAACTCAGTTGTATATCTTGAGAGAACGTTCATGTCCAATTTCCGACTAGGAAACTCGTATTAACGATAATTCTCATAGCTTGTGAAGGCAGCATAAAACGCTATACTTTTTTTTTTTTTTTTTTTTGAAAAACTGAGGCTGTGAATATGGTTGATAAATTTGCCTTACCTTTTTTTATTTAAAACATTTTAGATACCAGTGAAAATTTCAATACCACAGCTAAAACTACTAGCCTAACTAATATAAATTTAAAACATTATTACAGACAAGTTAACAGTCACTTGTAGTAAAAAAAAACAATTCTGCTTAAGCAATCAAATGGAAAATAACACTGCATAGTCTTCAGAGTATAAATTAAATATAGACTAATCCTTAATAAAGTTACAAAAGTTATTCAGTCAAGAGCAGTGAGTGATTTATTTTTGTCTTTTTTTTTTTTGTCTTTGTTGTTTGATTAATATTAAAAACACAGATAGCAGCAGGAATATTAGGCTGCTGTCACTTTAAGAGCGAATGCAC
The DNA here is from genome assembly GCF_949319135.1 of Squalius cephalus. NCBI lineage: Eukaryota > Metazoa > Chordata > Actinopteri > Cypriniformes > Leuciscidae > Squalius > Squalius cephalus. The sequence continues at coordinate 34,175,809 of NC_137139.1, forward strand.
AGATCCAACATACTGATACACACGTTTTGTCTTTCTTGACTGTTTACGGTCACTTAAGCCAGAACCGACTATGTTTAATAAGATACTCGCAGAGACTGGCATTTGTTTTAGCATAATGTTGTGTGAATTTGTCAGTTCAAGCGTGAATATTTAAATTGTCAAGGCTTTAACTTTTATTATGATGAAGCACTGGCCCGTCAACTGTCCTGAGTGTTGTTCATATTTGTTCATGAAGCATTGTTAGAATTCATATAAATGTTACCAGGTGACACCGTTTCATATACTAAAGCTGATTTTTACGTTAAATTTAGGCTCTGCGTGTCTGTAATCTGTCAAGAAATAAAATATTCTGAAAACAGACTGTGGATCTGCTTGTGTCCGAGTGTGAACTGAAGAAAAACACAAATGAAACTTGAATTTGAAGAATTTAATGAAATGTTACGAAACAGTAAAACAGTCTGAACAAATAAATGTCAGAATGAATTAACAGTAGAAATCAATTCAAACATGTCCATAAATCTATATTCATAAATAAACATCATCAGCATCAGCAGTACTAAAGGCCTGTGAGTGGAAATATTAACAAAAACAGGAACTCATGCAAACATAAACACCAGCAAGCAAAAAACATGCTGAAAAAATCTCATAGCGTAAATATAACCGTGCATATCAGCAATCAGTACAGAGAATAAATTAAACATTTTATCAGGCAGAAGCAAATATATTCATTCTTAAATATATTTTCACCAGTTCTTTATATTGTACAATATTTACAGAATAATGCATAAAAGTCTGAATCAAGACGGAGAACCAACCAGTTCTTCAATGACGCAGGTCTGTCGCAGTTAATTGAGTTAAAAACACCTCAAGGCACATTCAAAAATATCATTTTAATCCTGTCAAACGATACCTATGCGTGTGTAACGTGTTTCACGCACACAACACGGGTCTGAGATCACGCATCCAATCAGAACCGGGAGTTCTCAGAAATTAAAATGGAGTTTGAAAAATAAATGCGTCAAAATAAAAGTCCTACGAAAGTCAATAAAAGCTGTCAGCAGTATCTGCGTTACCTCAGATAATAATTCAGACGGATTCCTCAAACGGCACGTACTTATGGAAGATTGTTTCCACAACGGAATAAACACAAAAAGGTTACTGTGAGTTTTTATCTGGCAATTCAGACTTTATAACTAGCAATTTTCTTCCTCAAAATTGTGAGGTAAAAAGTCGCAATTACCTTTTTTTCCTTCATTTTTTTACAACTTTACATAGTTTCTGGAACATGCCATAATAGCTGTTGAATCTTGTGAATGTTACCAGATTAACAACGTGATTTTATCACTGGTTTCATTATTTACAACAATTTTTGCTTGGTTTTACAAATTGAGTTTTGAACAATTTGTTTTCGTGACAGCTGAAATTTCTTTTATTTTCTGTACTATTATATTAATTATATTTAATGAACATAAACATGTTTAACACAAACCGTTGGACTATAATCAGGCACCTTCAGTGATCGTATTTCTCGCGTCGTGAACATTCGCGCGATCGTTACGTTTCCGCCCTGTGTTACCATGACAACTACGATTTAAGACTTTGGATATCGCTATGAACTCAGCGTCGTTTTTTTTCTGTGGTTCTCTGTTCTGAGGCGCAACATCGAGTGTTTATAAAATACATCTCCAAGAGATCAATAAATAAGTTTATATCCAACACAATCACCTCTGTGTTTATGAGCATATATATGAGCGTATATACTGTTCACATTTATATAGAGATCCATTAATACATAAAAACATTCCAAAGATTCAGTAAAGCTGAAGTGAACTTTAGTGTTGCAGCAACAACTGGAAAGAAGCAACCGAAGAAAAACTGTCTGTCCTTCTACTATGGAAGCTTGTTTCCGCCATGGAATAAAACAAAATAAAAAGTACTTGCACTTTATATAATCATAAATAATAATAATCCCCCCCCCCCCCAATATAATTATATATAATTATATATATATATATATATATATATATACATATATATATAAATAATTATATATTTTTGATATATATATATTTTGATATATATATCAAAATTCAGAATTTTACAACTCGCAATTTTGAGTTGATATCTCACAATTTGACTTTTTTATATCTTTATATCTTTCAATTCTGAGAAGTAAATTCGCAATTGCAAGAAAAAAGTCTTATGAGATAAAGTTGCGATTACTTTTTTTTATTACTTTTTATTCCGTGACGAAAACAAGCTTCCATACTCTACTGCTAATAATGCAGCTCAAACTTCCCATCTTTCCTCTCTGAATCAATCAAATCCTGCAGTAGTTTTGACAAGAGTGTGTGAGGCGAGTGACGGCAGGAGTGTATCTGAGCAAACGACTGTAAACACGACTGAAAGAGTGTGTGTGTGTGTGTGTGTGTGTGTGTGTGTGTGTGTGTGTGTGTGTGTGTGTGGTCAGGTGGTCAGTCCTCTGTGCTCCAGCTCTTTACTCTGTTTCAGCTCTTTAATCCTGCAAACACACAATTTCATTAAACAACTTCATTCTCATGTTTTTCATGATCTAAATAGCAGAAGAAAATAAATGGAGAAATCCTGCATGTCTTTACTCAAACACATCTGGATGTGTCCTGAATTATTTACACTAAAAATATTGTTCAGATCAGATGCTAAATGTAATTTATTCAAGGTCTGAATCCCTGAATATGATGTTTTCACCACAGAAATAATGTTTTTTCTTCGTTTAGCAGTAAAAAATTGATTTAATTAGTCCTGTCAAATCAATTAATCGAGATTAATCAGATTCGCATCTAACATAAAAAGTTTGTATGTATATATATATATATTTATATATTTATATATACTGTATTTAATATATATATATATATACACACACACACAAACTTTTATGTTAGATGCAATTAATTACGATCAATCATTTTGACGGGACTAAATTAAATATAAATAAAATATTTGAGAGATTGACCTAACTAGTAAAATGTATATTCATTCTATAAATGCCCATGTAATATTACGATTTTATTAATGTTCATTGAGGACTTTTCCAATTTTTCATGATTTACCAGATAAGAATTAAGGATAAGGATTTAAAAAAATCTTTTTACTGAATAAGAATTAAGGATAAGGCTCTTTTTTAACTATTTTTAATTCACAATTTATATAATATCAATAAAATATTTTAGAGCTTGACCTATTGTAACTAGTAAAATGTAGATTTATTAAATAAATGCCTAATATGGTGATTTTATTAATTTCCATGAAATTATTAATGATTAACTGGATAAGAATTAACGATTAAGGATATTTTTTAACGATTGAGGATATTTTTTTATAAGCAATTTTTATAGTATACATAAATTGAAATAAAAACAGAGGTTGAGAGGGTGAATTTAAACAAAAGACATCTTGATTTGTATGTGTTTGAGCTTATTTTATCGCTTGTTTTGTCTTATTTGAACTTATTTTGAGGCGATTGGTTGAGAACGACTGGCTGGAGTTCACGTAAGCAGGAATGAAGAGACAGACGTGTACCTGTGTCTGCAGCGTCTGAGGAAACGCATGATCTTCCGCGCCGCCTGGTCCTGTTTCTTGGTCAGGAAGGAGCCTCTGACACACAGAAGGAGAGTTTGAGTCAGACAGTCACTCATGAGTGTAATGATGTGTAGTGTCCTGTAGGGGTGTAATGATGTGTAGTGTCCTGTAGGGGTGTAATGATGTGTAGTGTCCTGTAGGGGTGTAATGATGTGTAGTGTCCTGTAGGGGTGTAATGATGTGTAGTGTCCTGTAGGGGTGTCCTGTAGGGGTGTAATGATGTGTAGTGTCCTGTAGGGGTGTAATGATGTGTAGTGTCCTGTAGGGGTGTAATGATGTGTAGTGTCCTGTAGGGGTGTAATGATGTGTAGTGTCCTGTAGGGGTGTAATGATGTGTAGTGTCCTGTAGGGGTGTCCTGTAGGGGTGTAATGATGTGTAGTGTCCTGTAGGGGTGTAATGATGTGTAGTGTCCTGTAGGGGTGTAATGATGTGTAGTGTCCTGTAGGGGTGTAATGATGTGTAGTGTCCTGTAGGGGTGTAATGATGTGTAGTGTCCTGTAGGGGTGTCCTGTAGGGGTGTAATGATGTGTAGTGTCCTGTAGGGGTGTAATGATGTGTAGTGTCCTGTAGGGGTGTAATGATGTGTAGTGTCCTGTAGGGGTGTAGCGATGCACGTGTTCGGTGCAAGGCTTTCGGTTCGGCACAAACCCAACGATTGTGATCAAGTGGCTTTAAGAGATAATTTTGCTTTTTTTAAGCATCAACTCACTTAATTTTGATTAATTCCCCCAGAAAACGAGACTTAACATCTTATGTCATTTCACTCATCTAGTAAATGCATCTTGATTTAAGAATTTTTAGATATTTGGACTGGAAACAAGACAAAAACACTGAGTAAGAGAAGCATGTTTTGCAGTGAGTTCAGAGCCACCGAATGGCGAATACGCAGATTTCGGACTCAGTGTGTGAGGATTCAGTAGGGGTGCAACGGATCAAAAAACTCACGGTTCGGATCGTTTCTCGGATCAGAGTCACGGATCGGATCATTTTTCGGATCAGCAAAAAAAAAAAAAAGACAAGACAAGACAAATAAACACAAGTTTTGTCTTTTTGTTTATTAATATTTTTAAAATATTAAATTAAAATATATAAAATCAACAGTGGGTGCGCGACGGGTTCGTTCCATGAAGCGTGACTATAAACACACTGATAGCGTTTGTGATGGTTTTAGCCCGGTCTGATTGTGAAATGTTGAGCAGCCTTCGTTTTCACTCCTGTCAGCGAAACACCGGGGTGATGTCGCTTCAAATGCGTGGCCATGCTTGATGTGTTTCCACGGATGTCCCAATACCACTTTTTCACTTCCGATACGACACCGATGCTGCAGCTTTGGCTATTTGCCGATACCGATATCAATCCGATATTTTTATTTTATTCTTGAACTAATACTACTAATAATAAAATATATGAAAGCACTTTGCTCAATTAGCCACATAAAAACATCTCACTCAAATGGAGAACAAATACTTCTCCAGTATATAGTCCACAACAACAGTTGATAATGAAAGACTGCCAGCCTTTATTCAAAAGACCTTGAGATATGTTTGGTAATTGTACCTGAATGAATTTAAAATTAATTTGCTATATTTCAGATCAATATATTTGTTTCCTTAAAATTTTTATTAACTTTAACGTTATTCTCATCTGAATTATAAATCATTTATTTCTGTATAAAATGATACTACCATTAAAAACACATTTGATTTTCTTTTTTAATCAAACGCGTGTTCCAGGGAAGCCAAAATGCTCCCATACAGGGGATTTAAATGACGCGGGGCGTTCAAGCTCCTCCGTTCCTCCGCTCGCCATGACCACGCTGTGTGGACTGAACATGCGCACAACTTTTTTTTTTTTCATAAATTAATCCGCGGATCACGTGTGTGCCGAACCGAAGATATTGATCCGAACGGATCACGGATCAATGATGATCCGTTGCACCACTAGGATTCAGTGTGTGAGGATTCAGTGTGTGAGGACTCAGTGTGTGAGGACTCAGTGTGTGAGGACTCAGTGTGTGAGGACCGCTACACCCCGAGTGTGCTGTAATGATCTGCGGCGTCTCACTTGATCTTGCTGTTGAGGGTCCCGGGCCCCCGCGGCCCCTGCTTCACGCGCTCGTACTCTTTATAACTGCGGTAGTATTGCTGGATGAGGACGGCGGCGCGCCGAGACTGCTGGAACTTCTTCTGCTCGTAATAACTGCGAAACTTGCTCTGAATCAGTATGGCCGCCTGCGTCATCTTCTTATACAAGGCGTACTGGAGGAAGACAAACACACGTTACACACACACACACACTGCAAACAATGCTTTTCTTACTCAGTGTTTCTGTCTTGTTTCCAGTCCAAATATCTAAAACTTCTTAAATCAAGATGCATTTACTAGATGAGTGAAGTCTTGTTTTCGGGGGAATTAATCAAAATGAAGTGAGTTGATGCTTAATACAAGCAAAATGACCTGCCAATGGGGTCAGAAAAATAATCTTAATAAAAAAAACAAAAAAAACATTATGTTTCTGACCCCATTGGCAGATCATTTTGCTTGATTTAAGCAAAAACTCACTTCATTTTGATTAATTCCCCCAGAAAACAAGACATAATATCTTATGGCATTTTACTCATCTAGTAAATGCATCTTGATTTAAGAAATGTTTAATATTTTGACTAGAAAAAAGACAGAAATACTAAGTAAGAAAGGTATTTTTTACAGTGCAGGAGGACGACACAATAGTCGAGTCTCCTTCATTTATACAGCGCTTTAACAATATAGAGTGTTTCACAGCAGCTTTACAGTGATAACAGGAGATTACAGTAACAGAGATTGATTTGGCTTTACAGCAGCTCTAGAATAAAGTTATTGTCCAGCTAAAGTTAGCTTTGTGCAATACACACAAACACACACATAAACACACTGGACGGCAGAAGAGTGAGAGAATACAACAGTGAGTCAGTTTAGTCTGGCGTTACCTTCAGTGCTATCCATGTTAGCTAGCATGAAATATAAGCAGAAACAGGAGAGAAATCAGAGACACGACAGCAATATTAGTGTGTTAGCGAAGACACAGACACACACACACACTCAGTCACAGTTTGTTTCTTAACATCATCAAGTGTTTCTGGATAAAGTGTATAAAAAGGTAACTTTATCTCACAATTCAGACTTTTTTCTCAGAAGTGCAAGGTAAAAACTCACAATTTGCAAGAAAAAAGTCAGAATTGGGAGGTAAAAAGTCAGAAGTGCAAGATTTAAACTCAGAATTATACGAAAAAAGTCTGAATTGTGTGATAAAAAGTTGTTTTTATTCCGTGGCGGAAACGAAAAGTTCTTGCGAATAGGGTGAAACGTTTAACTAATATATCAGCATACTTGCACAGTTGATTGATTACATTAGGAATTGCAAACAACTTTTCTATTGCAAGTTTTCTGAAATGTTACATTTAAATATGCAAATGATGCTTTAAATATTTAAACATGCGCTAATTTGCATACATAAATCTGAACATTGATTAATGCCAGATTCAAAGTTCTTGTTTGATTTTGTTGACATATTAGAGCTACAGGTTTTTACTGAGGGGATTTTGGAGATCTTTTTTTATCTCTTCATAAATCAGAAAATACTGTCAACAGACTGAAAAAACTATTTTGAAATAAAATATTATATTATATTACTATATTATATAAATCAGACAGATGATATATGAACAAACCCCTCAGTAAACCCTTTAGAATATAGAGAGGTGTGTGTAAAGCTGCTGAAGTGGAGGAACAAACTCATTTATACAAATATGGCCTTTAAAGATATGTATTATATACATAAAATAAACACTTAAATGTGTATTTTGAATGTTTTCTTTCCACTAGTCTGAAAGAAGATGAAGAAGCATTTACCCACAATCTCAAAATTGAAAAAATTGAAGAAAAAACAATGGTTTGTCACGGTGTGTCTCGCCTTCAGCTGTAAAAATGCAGAAGGTTTTCTGTTAGGGTTCCAGTATTTACAGTCAAACCAAGAGTTATTCAGACTCCATATAATCATTTGTGATATGTTTTTATTAGCGGGTGCAGGACACTATAGTTCATGTGTGTAAGTGAGGATAGCAAGGTGTCTGAATACATTTTGGTTTGACTGTATAACTGCCTATAAAAACTGTTGCAATGTCTATGCAATGTCCCCATGTGGATAGTTGAGTAAACGTGTGTGTGTGTGTGTGTGTGTGTTTTATACCTGTTTGTATTTGCGGTAACAGCGCTGTATCACAGCTGCGGCCATATCCTGCTGCTCCTTTAATCTGCGGCCCTAAACACCACAAACAACCGTTATTAAATCACACACACACACTCTCAGTCAGTTGTCGTGTGTGTGTGTGTGTACCTTGTAGGGGTGCAACGGATCGCAGTTGGATCAGGCCTCACGGTTCGGCACGCATGTGATTCACAGATTAACTGCTAAATTTAACCATCATAGAGTTAAAGTTTATCATTTGGACGTGTTTTGTCTTGCCAATTTACACATTCACACAGTTTTAACCCAAGCGTGCCGCACAAGCCCTGAAAAGTGAAGCCAGAACGTCTCGCTCGCCCCCTGGTGACTGGTCCTAGTATAGCTCATAAACACCGCCTCCCCGTGTTATTCAACGGGACTTGAGACCAACTAAATTTAATTACACTTTGTGGTGGATTTTTAATAGATAAAATAGTAAATCAAACTAACCATGTTTCTAACATCTAACGTTACTTCTCTTTTTAGACCTAACATGAGAACACTTTGAAACACAATGTACTAAAACTCTGTCCTGTGTTTTTGGATGTTGTGTTGCCATACCCCTTTGACTTTGGTTGTGTGAGTGTATAAATAACAAGTTTGGGAATTGAAACTAGACAGATGACTAAATTTGAACCTTGTGATTAACAATGAAGTAATCATTAATACAAAGTTTGCTTTACCTACTAACAGAAGGGTTTGTCTATGAAAAATAATCAAATTGTGGGGAAATTATGTAATGCAGTATGACATTTTTGCCATACCTCCTTATTCTATAAAAACTGTTGTATTCGTGTTAGCTGGTGGGATTCTCAGTGTAATTTGTCTGAGATCCTCCGGCCTTGCTTCTTCTTGGGGGAGATTCTCTGAGAACTGCTCGAGAGGCCGTGATTAAAGCATTTAAAGGACATTTTCTGAAGTCTGTTTGTAGATTATTCCTGCGCAGGAAGAAAGCTAGTTAGGGAAGCAAGTTAGTTAGGTAGACTATATATTAAGCGTTGATTGGAGACGTTAGGGAACGTCGACTGGAGACGACCCAGGTAGACTTAGGTCAGATGAGATAGGACTTAGTTAGGTTCAGGGAAAAATCCTTTTTTCCCGAAGGTGGTATCTGTCATTTACTGTAGTTTTTATTACGCTGATGTAAATTCAAGTATTTGTTTTTAAAATAAGTTTGTTTGTCTCACACCGAGAGTGAGGGCGGGGCCTTGATTTCGCGGCTTTACTTCCTGATCGCTACTGCACAGACTCAAGCCCCAAGATGTCAGCGCCATATGATTTAACTTGTATTTAACGTCACTGTGGTAAACACCACTCATGCAGAGCCGTCTCTGCACTCTTCCGACCACGCTTTCTTCGTCGACTCCGCCATGATTCACGTCTGAAATGCGTGTCTTCCATAGAGGCTGCTTCACATGTTGTTGATGTGTGTGACGTCGTGCCGTAAAGCAAGTCGTGATTCTCGCGAGATTTGTCGGGGCGCCACTCTCAAACCTGCATTGCTGGTTTTGCCAGTGCCCCCCCCCCCCCCCCCACCCACCCACCCTACTACGAGTTCTTTTACCATTGAAATGATTTCAAAGCTGTTATATTAGGGTAAAAATCTTGCATAGTGTGTCTTTGAAGTGAAAAGGTGATCATGCGTTTGCTGTTGCGGGTCTGAGGCTTTGGAATAGTCTTCCTCTTGAACTAAGAGAGATCACATCTTTAAAGGGATACTCCACTTTTTTTGGAAATAGGCTCATTTTACAGCTCCCCCAGAGTTAAACAGTTGAGTTTTACCGTTTTCGAATCCATGCGGCCGATCTCCGGGTCTGGCGGTACCACTTTTAGCATAGCTTAGCATAGATCATTGAATCGGACAGGACCATTAGCAGCTCTCTCAAAAAAATGACCAAAGAGTTTCGATATTTTTCCTATTTAAAACTTGACTCTTCTGTAGTTACATCGTGTACTAAGCCCGACGGAAAATGTAAAGTTGCGATTTTCTAGGCTGATATGGCTAGGAACCAGAGCCGGACAGTAACTGAGTACATTTACTTGAGTACAGTACTTAAGTACAATTTTGAGGGATCTGTACTTTACTCAAGTATCATTTTTGGGGAGTACTCATGACTTTACTCAAGTACATTTGAGAGGCAAATATTGTACTCTTTACTCCACTACATTTCTATCCATAACTGTGAGTACCCGTTACTTCTTCTTCTAAAAAAAATAAATAAATAAATAAAAAAACACCAAGGAAAAAAGAAACATCTCGGAAACCCTCTCAAATGTGATTGGATTGTGCAGGCACCACTGATTGGGACAGCCTATCAGCAATCACCTTCAGCTTTTCGCCAAAGTCAACTCCATGGTCAGATTTAGATAAAAGACAAAACCATGGACGAAACTATGGATGAAGACACAGCAGGTCCATCCCGGGAGCGATATTTTTTTTTTCCCAGGATGGTAGGGGAAGACTCATGAATATTCATTAGGTAAGTCATCCCTGATTGGTCTTAACCCCAGTGACGGGTAGGTTTAGGGTTGGGGTTAGGGGTAGGTCATCAGACCAATCAGTGATGACTTCCCTAATGAATATTCATGAGTCTTCCCCTACCATCCTGGGAAAAAAAATATCGCATCCCGGGAATGTGCCAACACGTGGCCCCACCTTGCCAGACTATTTCAATTTTCTGAACAAGTTAATGATAGTTTTCGCTTCGAGTGTTTGCTGTGTTTACCAATGTAAGCACTGTAGCAGTAGTAATGCAATATTTAGAAAATGTACTCTTGTACTCTTGATACTCAAGTACTTTTAAAAACAAGTACTTTAGTACTTTTACTTAAGTAGACATCTGACTGTAGTACTTTTACTTGTACTTGAGTAAAATTTAGCAAGGGGTATCTGTACTTTTACTCAAGTAATGTAGCTGTGTACTCTGTCCGCCTCTGCTAGGAACTATACTCTCATTCCTGCGTAATAATCAAGAAACTTTGCTGCCGTACCATGAGTCCAGCAGGCGTAATGATATGACGCAGCGCCTGAAAATAGGTCTAATAGGTTAGACAAACTTAGTCCCGGTCATGTTGGAAGTTACCAAGCTGGGGACTATTTTCAGGCGTTGCGTCATATCATTACGCCTCCTGGACTCATGGTACGGCAGCAAAGTTTCTTGATTATTACACAGGAATGAGAGTATAGTTCCTAGCCATAGAAAATCGAAACTTTTCATTTTCCGTCGGTCTTAGTACACGATGTAACTACAGAAGAGTCAAGTTTTAAATAGGAAAAATATCGAAACTCTTTGGTCATTTTTTTGAGAGAGATGCTAATGGTCCTGTCCGATTCAATGATCTATGCTAAGCTATGCTAAAAGTGGTACTGCCAGACCCGGAGTTCGGCTGAATGGATTCGAAAACGGTAAGACTCAACTGTTTAACTCTGGGGGAGCTGTAAAATGAGCCTATTTCCAAAAAAAGTGGAGTATCCCTTATTTCAAACTCGTGTTAAACATGATTTCTTGTCTTTAGCTTTTGAGAGGTTGGGCTAGTATCTGCATCAGTAAGTTATCTGAGTGTTTGTCTTTATGCTGCTGACTGTACAGCATGTTGGTCTGCAGGTACAGGTGTAGAGTGCTTTATAAATGAAGTTAAGTAAGTGAGTAGTACCTTGTATCTGCGGAAGGCGTTCTGGATGACGCGCGCCGCCTCGTAAAGCTCTCTCTGCTCCGTGTCCGTCAGCGTCAGCAGGGCGAAGTCTCTCTCCATCCTCCCATTGGCTGAGGCGTTCAGAAACTCCGCCCACGCCACACTGCTCGGGGGGCGGAGCCTCTGCAGGGCCAGATCACTGAGGAGGGAGGGGGGCGTGGGGCACAGGTTCCTACACACACACACACACACACACACACACACACACACACACACATTCAAATGTAAGGAACAGAGGAATGTCAAACTAGAAAGTGAAAATTAGCATAATTTGGCAAGTGTAGGTAATCTCACGTTAACATTTCTCACATTTCACCCTGAAATAACAAAAAAAATGATGTTGTTTATATTCTGATTTATTTATTAATTTTTATTAATTATATAATTATAATTATTACATTAATTATATTGATTTATTTATACTGATTTTAATTTAAAAAAGTCAAGTGTTATGTCATTTTGAGAATCTTTATATAATTATAATTAATATATTAATTATATTTATTAATTATATTGATTAATTCATACTGGTTTTAATTTTGAAAAAGTCAAGTGTGTCTTTTTTGTCATTTGTAATTATATGAATCATCATCTTATGCAGAATATTTAATTGTATAATTGATATAATTATATTATATAATTATTACATTAATTATATCGATTAATTTATACTGATTTTAATTAAAAAAAGTCAAGTGAGTTATTTGTCATTTTGAGAATCTTTATATAATTATAATTAATATATTAATTATATTTATTAATTACATTGGTTAATTCATACTGATCTTAAATAAAAAGTCAAGTGTATCATTTGTAGTTATATGAATCATCATCTTATGCAGAATGTCTTTATATAATTATAATTAATATTAATTATATTGATTAATTTATGCTGATTTGCTGCTCAAGAAACATTTCTGATTATTACCAATGTTGAAAACAGTTCATATTTTCGTGGAAACAGTGATACATTTTATTTTTCAGGATTCTTTGGTTAATAGAAAGTTCAAAAGTACAGCGTTTATTTAAATATGAATCTTTCAGAACATTATAAATGTCACTTATGATCAATTTAATGCGTCCTTTATAAATAAAAGTATGAATTTAAGGCAACAATTTATAATAAGGTCTCATTTGTTAACACATTAACTAACTTTTACTTAATTAATAATTTAAATAATTTAAATTTAAGTTAATTAATTAATTAACTATTTTTGTATTTTAATTAATTAATTAATTAATTAATTAATGCATTAACTAACATTAAGCAATATATTTTTGCAGCATTTATGAACCGTTGTTAATGTTGGTTAATAAAAATGTTCTTGTTCGTGTGGGTTCACAGTGCGTTAACTAATGTTAACAGATGATCATTTGATCTTAATAATGTATTAGTAAATGTTGAGATTAACATTAACAAAGATTAATAAAAGCTGTAGAAGTGTTGTTCATTCTTAGTTCACGTTAACAAATGAAACCTCATAGTAAAGTGTTGATTAAAAACACATTTTGGATGGTAATGTAGAGGTGAATGTTCTTTGTGTCTATTGGTGCGTTCAAGTCATGTCGTATAGATCGTATTTACGAGTTGAGCGCACATGAACGCCTCCACAATGCCGTAAACTCCCCAGGAGGATTAAAGGCACGATACGCACCGGTCCACGGTGTCGAGGTATGTGGCGAGCCACGGCATGGGGTCGTGATTGACAGGATTGTCCCGCCTCTCTCTGAGCGGAGACTCCGCCTCCCGGTTAAACTCCTCCTGTTTGATTCGCTCAGGTGTGGCCTCGATGATCTGCTCAGCCAGAGTTGCCATGTCAACCTAACAGTGAAACATCGCAAAAAACACCATGACAACAAGTCTTTAATGATGGATAGATGCACTTTAATGATGGATAGATGCACTTTTATGATGAATAGATGCACTTTAATGATGGATAGATCCACTTTTATGATGATAGATGCACTTTTATGATGAATAGATGCACTTTTATGATGAATAGATGCACTTTAATGATGGATAGATGCACTTTAATGATGGATAGATGCACTTTAATGATGGATAGATGCACTTTTATGATGATAGATGCACTTTTATGATGAATAGATGCACTTTAATGATGGATGGATGCACTTTTATCATGGACAGATGCACTTTTATGATGGATAGATGCACTTTAATGATGGATAGATGCACTTTTATGATGGATAGATGCACTTTTATGATGGATAGATGCACTTTTATAATGGATAGATGCACTTTTATGATGATAGATGCACTTTTATGATGGATAGATATACTTTTATGATGGATAGATGCACTTTTATGATGGATAGATGCACTTTTATGGACTTCAAAACAGAAACAGTCATTCACTCCCATTATAAAGCTTGGAAGAGCAGGACATTTTTTAATATAACTCAGATTGTATTCGTCTGAAAGAAGAATGTCATATACACCTAGGATGACTTGAGGGAGAGTAAATCAAGGGCTAATTAAAATTTTTGGGTGAACTGACCCTTTAATACTTTTGTCCAATCAAAATAAATGACTCACCTGTAAGACCTCGTCAGAGAGGTAATCCTCGTTCTCGGCGTTCTCGCTGTAGTCGAGCAGCTCGTGGGCGAGCTCGGAGTGAAGCGTCAGGGACGCCGGAGCCGAGGGACTCGCGGCCTCACAGTCCATCAGGAAGAGCGAGTCTGAGGAGCCGGTGGGGGGCGGAGCCGAGAACGGGGAGGAGGGGGAGGAGGCGGAGTCTATGGGGTCAGGCAGCGAACCACTGGAGTAGGCGGAGCTAGGGGAGGGGGAGGGGGGGTCACTGGGTGAGGGGACACTGCTGGACGAGCTCAGACCTGAGAGAGAGAGAGAGAGAGAGAGAATGTTTTAATAAATTGTAAGGAATATCAATGTATACAGTAAACTTTTTTTTGCAGAAAAAAATAAAAATAAAAATAAATATATATATATATATATATATATATATATATATAAAAATAAAATAATATTTCAATTAATCGTAAGAAATATCAATTTATACACTAAACTTTTTGCAGAAAAATAATTTGTGAAAATGTATTGATATTGATATATATATATTGGAAAAGAAATTGTTTGAGTTTTATGAATTCCTATAATTATCACATTTTTGGATTACAAATTTGTATTCATTCATAAAACACAGAACGCAGAATAATTAAATACAACACAGAATTTGGGGGAGAAAATAGAACCTTATTATTGTTAACTTAAAAAAAAAAGTTTTGTAATTTTGTTTGATTTAATTAAATCAATAAATTAGGGGAAAAAAATAAACAAACAGAAAGCACAGAATTTATAAAAAACAATCAAAATGATTTCATAGGGCCTTATTATTATTTATATTTTAATAAAATGTTAAATTGTCAACGTTTTATGAATTTGATCAGACATGTTTTTTAAATATATAAAAATGTTATTGTAATTTTGTTAAATTTAATTAAAACTGAATTAAGAATTAAAAATAAAACAGAAATTGGAAAAAAAGTAAACATTTTATAGGGCTATATATTTGTTAACATTTAAATAAAATATTTAATACAAGACATGCTTTGTAAATATAACAAATAATTTAAATTTTGCTTAATACAAATATTTTAATACTTAACCTTTTGAAACGGAATTCAGAAAAATAAAACAGAAAGCATGGAATTAGGAAAAACATTAAACAGATTTCATAGGGCCTTATTATTATTAACATTTGATCAAAATATAACATTTTCAACATTTTATGAATTTGATTAGACATGATTTTTAAAGAATAAAAATGTAAATGTAATTATGTTTAATTTAATTCAAATGGAATTCAGAAAAAGATAACACTTTATTTTAGTGTCTGTTACATGTTACATGTACTTACCATAGTAATAACAGTCAATTATGCATAATTACATGCAACTAACCCTCAACCAAACCCTAACCCTATAGTAAGTACATGTAGTTGCTTAATATTACTCAGTGCTTAAATATATAATTACACTGTAACAATGACACCATAAAATAAAGTGTTATCAAAAATCTGATTTCATAGGGCCTTATTACTGTTATTAACATTTTAATTAGGGCTGTCAAACGATTAATCGCGATTAATCGCATCCAAAATAAAAGTTTGTTTTTACATAATATATGTGTGTGTACGGTGTATAATTATTTTCTATATATAAATACACACACATGCATGTATATATTTAAGAAATATTTGCATGTATATACTGTGTATATATATTTATATTATATATAATTTATATTATATATAAATATTTTATATATAAATAACACATTTTTCTTAAATATATATGCATGTGTGTGTATTTATATATAGAAAATAATTATACACCGTACACACACATATATTATGTAAACACAAACTTTTATTTTGGATGCGATTAATCGATTAAACAGCCCTAATTTTAATCAAATATTAAATTGTAAACATTTCACACATGCTTTTCGAACATAAAAACATGACCCAGTCCCAGCCCATGTAAAGCACACGTTAGTGTGTGTGTGTGTGTGTGTGTGTGTGTGTGGTTACCCGTGTCGGGACTGCTGGACAGAGGAGACCGGGGCCGGTACGGAGGCGAGGCCGTGTCAGGTGTGTGTTCTTGCGTCTGAGAGTGTGTGTGTAACTCCTCCAGACAGCGCGCCAGGCGTGTGTGTCCTCGAGAATGAGCCACAGCGAGAGGAAGACGACCCAGAGAGTCGGGGATTCCCAGAGCAGCGCTACTCCAGCGGTACAGCAACACCGCAGCGGTCTGATGACCCAGAGCACACGCCCACATCTGCACACACACACACACACACACACACACATCCAATTATTTTTTTAAAGAAATGATACTCTAAACAAGAAACTATTGGTCATCTCGTTAAGATCATATTTACGAGTTGAGCGCACATGAACGCCTCCACAATGTGGTAAACACGAGTGGGAAGCTCGGGATTTTCCCAGTTGTGGGCGTGTCAGTGAGAAACATGGCG
>NC_137139.1:34194900-34219900 GCF_949319135.1 Squalius cephalus
GCTAGTTGATATCCTGATCTAATGACACTTTACAGGAAACACTTCCACTTCACGTCACTGGGATGGACGTGTGTGAGATTCATCAAACCAAAACTGGGAATTTTTATTCAGACTGGATTAAAGTTTGATTCACTCAGTTTGATTCACTGAATCAGATCCACCAGTGATTCTGAAGCTGGATTAAACTGAATCTCACACTTGCATGTGACACTGATACAGGAATCAGGAAGGGGGAAAAAAGAGGGAAAAATCACTTTAAATAAAAAAAAACAATACTTGATTTATTCATAATTATATAATTTAATATAAATAAATAAAATATGTAATTATATACAGTAAATAAATAATTACATAAATAGATATAAACATTAAACTTTTCTCTCACCAAAATGTTTATAAAAATAAATACATAAAGAATATTCATGTTCTGCGTATTTATTTTTGTAATTTTTAAATGTAGGCTCACTATTGGCCAGCATCACACACATGACCAGCGTCGGCCAATAGCGAGCCTACGTTCTGACGTACGCTCTACGTTCAAATAAAACCATTTATATACCTGAACAGAAAACAATGAACTTCACTGAATATCGCACAACAGAAAGATGCTCAAAGCGAAACAGCGACTCTGTTGTTTTGAATCAGTTCATTCAAACAAATCGTTATGCAATAAAAAGCGACAAAAACAGTGATTTAGGGCCGCGCGATATATCGAAATATTGCAGATGTATATATCGTGATATGTATATCGCAATGGCTTGCAATAACTGTGGTCATGAAGAAAAGACAAAGAGAAAATCACTCAGCTCTCGGCTGAATAACTTTTGTAGCTTTAAAGGGCACCTATTATGCAAAATTCACTTTTACATGGTGTTTGAACATAAATGTGTGTTGGCAGTGTGTGAGCAAAACCACCATAGAATGATAGAAATCCACCCAGTGGTTTTTTTACAATCTCAATAAATCATAAGCACTGTCTCAGAACGAGCTGTTCTCAGATTCGGCGCAATGTGACGTAGAATTGCACAGGCCCCGCCCACGACTGTTGAGTGACACTTCAGTTTGAGCATAGCCCCGCCCTGAGTGAGCTGGACACAGAGTACGCCATTGTTTGACGCTTGAGCAGCCGTAGACAAGAATGTCACCTAAGCGATTGAGGTGTGTTGTTGATGGATGTAAGAATGAACATAGCAGTCTTCATTTACTCCCGTTGTTACTCGAGGATGGATCTCACCAACTGTTTGTGATCAAGCTTACGCTCTCCGGAGCAACAGGCCTAACGTGACTGACCACGGCAGAAATGAAAGTGAGAGCGCGCTCTTTATCACAGCTCTTCGAGTCATTTTACGGATATAAGGTTTACCAGTTTATTTAGCACCCACTGAAAAGGTGTGTATATTTGTTTACTGTTAGTTGTAACGAGTGTTTTGTGTACTTCGCTGTGTATGTTGTTGATAATGAAAGGGAGAGAGAGAGAGAGAGAGTTTATGGATAGGCTTTAATGCTCACTTCTTATACTATGTTTACTCAGCTCTTACAGAGATTCTCTGGAGTAAAACTAACGCTCATCTTTTGTGTGATGTACAATAAACTTCACTGAACTCGTCACTATATTTTGGTCATCATTCGGACGGGTTTTGCTACAGCAGGCTTGTATTAGTGGATAAAAGCAGATGACAAATAAGTTATAACCATAATTAAACTAAACTATACCTGTTCTATGTCCATACAGCATATATTCTCTGGCTCTGTGGGCATTATTGTCCGACTCCGGGTCGAAATGAACACCGCAACTGAGAGTTTCTGTTCTGATATTATCAGATGAGATTGTCCTGACTGAAGCACGAGCTCGTGAGGCTCCGCCCCCTGTGCCGTGCAGCAGCAGCTCATTTGCATTTAAAGGGCACACACTAAAACAGCGCGTTTTTCTGAGCCCCAAAAAATTACAATTTAAACATGCTGTAAAAAATTATCTGTGGGGTATTTTGAGCTAAAACTTCACATACATACTCTGGGGACATCAGAGACTTATTTTACATCTTGTGAAAAGAGTCATTATACACTGAAAAAAATGATTTATTGACTTAGTTGAATTTACTAAAAAAAATTATGTTAATTGGTTCCACATAATTAATTTTAGCTACATTTAAACAAATGCATTACGTTGAACTAAGTTCAACTTGATGCATTTGTTTAAATATAGCTAAAATCAATTGCGTGGAACCACTTACGATAAAAACATTTAGAAAATTCAATGAATTTACTGAAATCATTGAATTTACTAAAAATAATTATCGTAAGTGGTTCCACGCAATTGATTTTAGCTACATTTAAACAAATGCATTAAGCTGAACTTAGTTCAACATAATGCATTTGTTTAAATGTAGCTAAAATCAATTATGTGGATCCAATTAACATAATTTCTTTTAGTAAATTCAACTAGTCAATGAATCATTTTTTTTCAGTGTAGGTGCCCTTTAATAAGAATCAGGATATATATAATTCATACAGTGATAACTAAGCAGTGTTTTATTTTTACATTTGATTATTCAGTTTGTGTTGTTTAATAACCCTAATGTAGGATAACCTGAACCCCTGAACCCCGCTGATGTTAAAATAACACTTCTTATACCACAGTAAAACACTGATGTTCACTGTCAGAAGTTTAGGGATGTTTTCTCGTCACAAAAAGAATGTGAAACACGCATGTAGGTCATATAATAGATTTAGTTTATTTGACACACTTTAAGCATTATCGCATGATCGCATTGTTTAATGAGTTATCGCATATCGCATTTTTCTTCAATATCATGCAGCCCTAATAAAACAGTGATTTAACATCAACCGAAGGGAAAACTATCTCTGAAATCTGTGTAGATTAACCGGTTGCTAAACTGATTTCCATATGAATCCATTAAGAACGATCGCGATTCTTTAGTTGGTTAGATTGGTTTAGAGAGAATGAATCAGAATGAATGTAGACTTGGTTAGGATGAGGGTCGTAACATGACTACTTTTAGTTAGTTACCCCTCGACACACACACACACCCTCCCTCAGTTTTTTCCCTCCTCTCGGTCTATCCTCGTGCTGTATTGACGTAAGAGTGGAAAAGCTAAAAATGAATGACATGAATCAGCCAGATGATTCTTACAGACTTTAACATCAACACTGCAAAACATGTTTCCAGTCCAAATATCAAACATTCCTTAAATCAAGATGCATTTACTAGAAGAATAAAATGACATAAGATATTATGTCCTGTTTTCTGGGGAAATAAATAAAAATGAAGTGAGTTGATGCTTAAAACAAGCAAAATGATCTGCCAATGGGGTCAGAAAAATAATGTTGTTTCTGTTTGAATAAAGATTATGTTTCTGACCCCATTGGCAGATCATTTTGCTTGTTTTAAGCATCAACTCACTTCATTTTTATTTATTTCCCCAGAAAACAGGACATAATATCTTATAGCATTTTACTCATCTAGTAAATGCATCTTGATTTAAGAAATGTTTGATATTTGGACTGGAAACAAGACAAAAATACTGAGTAAGAAAAGCATTTTGTGCAGTGAAAACTATCAGCAAAACTAGCTCAAAAACTACAGGACTTCTATTAGACTATGAGAATCAGATGTGGAAAACCTGAACTGTAATGTGTGTGTGTGAGTGTGTGTGTGACGCACCAACATGGAAAAAGCGCTATTAATACTCGCATTCTGAAGTGATGTCATGTGCAAAGTTGACATTCCCGCGCTCACCCTGATAACACGCGTTCATAAATCCAGCGCTCATCAACACACCAGTGTTATTTTAGTATCACTGAGATAGGATTATATAGCTTTATATTCATATTTTAATGCACACAAAAAAACTTTCTTCTCTGCGTTTCTCCTCTTCTCTAACTTGCTTCATAAACCAAAAAAGTGTTTCATAATTGATGACTTTTGCAACATCAACACTGTTATTGAAATGAATTGAATCAAATTGAACCAAATTTCATTAGTTTCATAATTGATAAATTTTAAAACATCAACACTGTTATTGAACCGAATTGAACTAAACCGAATTTAATAATTATTATTAGGGCTGTCAAACGATTAATCGCGATTAATCGCATCCAAAATAAAAGTTTGTGTTTACATAATATATGTGTGTGTATGGAGTATAATTATTTTCTATATATAAATACACACACATGCATATATATTTAAGAAAAATTTGTTATTTATATATAAAATATTTATATATAATATAAATTATAAATAAAATAAATATATATACACAGTATATACATGCAAATATTTCTTAACTATATACATGCATGTGTGTGCATTTATATATAGAAAATAATTATACACCGTACACACACATATATTATGTAAACACAAACTTTTATTTTGGATGCGATTAATCGCGATTAATCGTTTGACAGCCCTAATTATTATTAAAACGGTCCAATCCAGTAACAGGTTCTTTACACATAATACTGCAAAAAAATGATGTTCTTTCTCAGTATTGTTGTTTTGTTTTCCAGTACAAATATCTAAGAATTCATAAATCAAGATCCATTTACTTGAGAAGCAAAATGTATCAAAAGTTAAGTTTATGCCTTAAACAAAAAAAATTGGTTTAAATTAGGTTTATTTTTCCTACCCCATTGACAAACCTTTTTTTTCATGTTCTCAGTGTAAAGTCATTTAATTTAATGCTTTTTTTCATAAAACAACACTTGTTATTTTCTCATTTTGCTTCTCAGGTAAATATATCTTGATTTAAGAATGTTTAGATGTTTGTACTGGAAAGCGAGACAAAAACACTGAGGAAGAACACACTTTTGCAGTTCAGTGTCAATCAGTCCGAGAACTGATAAACCCGTGAAAGATGACGTGAAAGCAGCCTATCAGTGTGTGTGTGTGTGTGTGTGTGTACCTGGTTTTCGGGGGTCAAGCGTGGAGCGGAGCTCTGATTTCGTGAACGCTGCTGATGATAATAATTCACATGTTGATGCTGTTGATTATTATTTGACATTTCTGCCATTCGTCGCTCCATTTGCTCCAGACGCTCCAGAATCGACATCCTGAACTGGTTATCTAGAGAGAACGAGAGACGGTCAACATTAAACAACGTTCATCTCCATAATGTCACGCAGTTCTGAATGAACGAGGAGAATCACACGAAAACAAACAGATTATACGTTCTCTTCCAGAATACAGAAATACTGATGAGAACAAACCTTGAGATTAACTGAGCTGAATAATGACACTACTGTCTTCTGCAGTGCATTACAGCTGAAACTGAATTATTAAATTCATAATTAATGAATTTTGAAACATATTAAACTGAATAGTCAACAATGAACTGAATTGAATTAGTTTCATAATTGATGAATTTTGCAACACTGACACTGTTATTAAAGTGAATTGAATTAGTTTCATAATTGATGAATTTTGCAACACTGACACTGTTATTAAAGTGAATTACAACAAATCAAACTGAACTGAATTAGTTTCATAGTTGATGATTTTTGCAACATCAACACTGTTATTGAAATTAACTGAATCAAATTAAATTTGTTTCATAATTGATTAACTTTGTAACATTGACACCGTTATTGAACTGAACCAAATTGAATGTTTCATAATTAATGAATTTTGCAACATTGAAACAGTTATTAAACTGAACTACAACAAATCAAACTGAAATGAAATAATTTCATAATTGATGATTTTTGCAACATCAACACTGTTATTGAAATTAATTGAATCAAAATGAACCAAATTAAATTTGTTTCATAATTGATTAACTTTGTAACATTGACACCGTTATTGAACTGAATTGAACCAAATTGAACTAAATTGAATGATTCATAATTGATGAATTTTGCAACATCGACACTTGTTATTAAACTGAATTGAATCAAATTTAAATGAATTGAATTTGTTTTATAATTGATGAACTTTGCAACACTGACGCTGTTATTGCACAGAATTTTACAACATTAACACTCTTATTTTACCGTTTATTACTGCGAAGCTGCTTTGAAACCATCCGAATTGTACAAATTATCAGTAAAAATGAGGAACTTTATTACATTGAGCTGCAAGAAAGACATTCGTAAAATTATTTTTTTAGGAATAAGCTTTAGACGATAAGCAGAACGACATGCCGGAGACTCGGCGGAAGAACAACGGCATGAAAATTATTTATGGTTCTCGATTCTCAACTAATTCTAATATTTACTTTCACAGACACAAAGCAGACGTGAGCGTGTGTGTGTTTAGTGCTTGATTTACAGTGTGTGTGAATGTGTTGACAGCTCAGCTTTTACACACACACACTTTGGCGGATCTCCAAACAAACACACACAGACTTTCAAACACACAGTCATTCCTACCTACACCATCCCTGCTTCTCTGCGCCATCGTTCAGACGATCAAATAAAAACGGCGAATCCGAAAAAGCGCAACTCCATGTCTCGCTCTCTTCACTCTCTCAATCAGGAGTGAAACATGTTAGAAAGATGATTTGAAGCATAAAAAATGTTTAAGACATACGATCAGAGAAGAACCACACGCTCAGATCCTATGAGAGAGAGAGAGAGAGAGAGAGAGAGAGAGAGAGAGAGAGAGAGAGAGAGAGAGAGAGAGAGGAAGATGACGGGAAAGTCAGGAAAAAAGAAAGTATTCCAAGTGGAGGAGAGGACAACTGGAAAACACACGGACATTCGTCCTCGAGCAGGGAAAGTCCCAAATGAGACGAGAGAGAGGCAGAGCTGAGTTTAAATTACTGAGAGAGAGAGAGAGAGACAGAGAGAGAGGGAGAGAGAGAGAGAAACAGAGCTGAGTTTAAATTAATGAGAGAGAGACAGAGAGAAAGAGAGAGAGAGAGAGAGAGAGACACACGCAGCTCCCCTCATACACATGGATTTAAATAGGCTTTAACTGAGGGGCAGAAATAGAAATAGAAACCGGCTGATATCCACACTGACACACACAACAAACTAGTTTAACCCTCATCCTTCCAAAAAAATTAAATAATAATAAATAAAAAGAAAATCTAATTTTGTAAAATTGAGTGTTCCTCAGAGGTGTCCAATACCCCAGGACTTTTGTCACACTTGAACCACGAATACACACACACAAAAAAAAAAAAAAAAATTGGGAAATGAATTCGACGAGTTTGGTGGTTGAAATTTAGAACAGTAACAAATCCTTCAGTCTCGGGTCGATCTGACCCCATTAGGAATGAATGAAATGCGAGGAATGCTTCAGTTCACATAGAAAAACCTAAAAATGCTAAAACTTTACCAAAAAAAAAAAACATTTTATAATGTGTTTCTGATGCATACTGAAGCGAAATGACTTTAGGACCCAGCGGAACAGCTCATTTGATCCATATAGAGCTATAAGGACATCTAGAGTCATGAAATCATCATCATCTTCTTCCGCTTATCCGGGACCGGGTCGCGGGGGCAGCAGTCTAAGCAGAGATGCCCAGACTTCCCTCTCCCTAGACACTTCCTCCAGCTCTTCCGGGGGGACACCGAGGCGTTCCCAGGCCAGCCGGGAGACATAGTCCCTCCAGCGTGTCCTAGGTCTTCCCCAGGGTCTCCTCCCGGTGGGACATGCCCGGAACACCTTCCCGGGAAGGCGTCCAGGAGGCATCCGGAACAGATGCCCGAGCCACCTCAGCTGGCCCCTCTCGATGTGGAGGAGCAGCGGCTCTACTCTGAGCTCCTCCCGAGTGACGAGCTCCTCACCCTATCTCTAAGGGATCGCCCAGCCACCCTGTGGAGAAAGCTCATTTCGGCTGCCTGTATCCGGGATCTTGTCCTTTCGGTCATGACCCAAAGCTCATGACCATAGGTGAGAGTAGGAACGTAGATTGACCGGTAAATCGAGAGATTCGCCTTGCGGCTCAGCTCTTTCTTCACCACGACAGACCGGTACATCGATCGCATTACTGCAGAAGCTGCACCGATCCGTCTGTCAATCTCCCGTTCCATCCTTCCCTCACTCGTGAACAAAACCCCGAGATACTTGAACTCCTCCACTTGAGGCAGGAACTCTCCACCAACCTGAAGTGGGCAAGCCACCCTTTTCCGACTGAGAACCATGGCCTCGGATTTGGAAGCGCTGATTCTCATCCCAGCCGCTTCACACTCGGCTGCAAACCGTCCCAGTGCATGCTGGAGGTCCTGGTTTGATGGGGCCAACACAACAACATCATCTGCAAAGAGCAGAGACAAAATCGTGTTGTCACCAAACCGGACACCCTCCGGCCCCTGGCTGCGCCTAGAAGTCTGACTTACTGGCGGCAATGCGAACCAAGCTCCTGCTCCGGTCGTACAGGGACCGGATAGACCTTAGCAAAGGGCCCCGAACCCCATACTCCCGGAGCACCCTCCACAGGACGCCGTGAGGGACACAGTCGAATGCCTTCTCCAAATCCACAAAGTACATGTGGACTGGTTGGGCAAACTCCCATGAACCCTCCAGCACCCTGGAGAGGGTATAGAGCTGGTCCACGGCCTGGACGAAAACCGCACTGTTCCTCCTGAATCCGAGGTTCTACTATCGGCCGTATTCTCCTCTCCAGTACCCTGGCATAGACTTTCCCAGGGAGGCTGAGAAGTGTGATTCCTCTGTAGTTGGAGCACACTCTCCGGTCCCCCTTCTTAAAAAGAGGGACCACCACTCCAGTCTGCCAGCCCAAAGGTACTGTCCCCGACCGCCACGCGATGTTGCAGAGGCGTGTCAGCCAAGACAGCCCCACAACATCCAGAGACTTGAGGTACTCAGGGCGGATCTCATCCACTTGCCACCGAGGAGCTTCTTACCTCGGTGACTTCAGCTTGGGTGATGGACGAGTCCACCTCTGAGCCCTCAGCCTCTGCTTCCTCAATGGAAGACGTGTCGGAGGGATTGAGGAGATCCTCGAAGTCTTCCTTCCACCGTCCGGTGATATCCCCATTCGAGGTCAACAGCTCTCCACTGTAGACAGCATTGGTAGGGCACTGCTTCCCCCTCCTGAGGCGCCGGACGGTTGGCCAGAATCTCTTCCGAGGCCAACCGGTAGTCCTTCTCCATGGCCTCACCGAACTCCTCCAAAGCCCGATTTTTTGCCTCCACAACCACCCGGGCTGCAGTTCGCTTGGCGTGCCAGTACCCGTCAGCTGCCTCAGGAGTCCCACAAGCCAGCCAGGCCCGATAGGACTCCCTTACTTCCGGTGTGATCCGTCGTGGAGCAACTATGCTCGAACCAGAGCTGTTTGGACCAATCAAATTATCAGGGCGGGCTTTATACGATGATGGACAGATGATCAACAGTAACGTAATCATCCACGTCACCAAAGAGCGCTTGGGTTGAATTCGTTTACAACAAAGATGGCTGCCGCTGGAGAATTGAGACGTGTAGATTCCACCATCGCGTCTGTTATAGAAGATATCGACAGCGCATTCATTTTAAAAGAGGAACAGAGAACCACGATCAAGGCATTTGTGGATCGGAAAGATTAATGAAGAACATACGTCACTCACTCCGTTGCTCTGATTGGTTGTTGGTCTATCCAACTGAGTGCAGAGGCATTATCTTTCCTGGTTCGGTTGAAACGCCCCTTAATCACAGCCCAATGGAGCAGATCAGACTCATATTCTGACTAGAATCTGAGTATGACGACGTCAGGCTAGCAAGAAATGCTTTTGCTTTGAAATGCTTAGTGAGTATTTTTGCATTGTTTCCAGTCCAAATATACTCAAAGTCATCCTTCCGGCCCCTTGTTGAGAACCACTATTATTACTTTCATATTTCTTATGCCATCTATCACTTCTGATCACATTTCATCTCTGATGTTCTGCTCTTATGACCGTCATCTCTCTTCCCTGACGACCACAGAAGAAAACATCACATCCGATTTCAGCTGTGCTGCTGTGGTGTGTGTGTGTGCGTGTGTGTGTGTGTGTGTGTGTGAGATGGGTAGGGTTAGTGTAAGAGGACAGTATAAAACCATTACGTCTATGGACAGTCTCCACAAGTTTATCTAAACAAACATGTGTGTGTGTGTGTGTGTGTGTGTGTGTGTGTGTGTGTGTACTCACCATCCAGTGATAACCAGTCCAGCTGTGAGCTCGGTAAGGACGAGGCGTTGCGAGCGCGATACTCAAACAGCACAGATGAGGAGACGGGACTGGAGTCCATCAACACGTGCAGAGCGACGAGACCCGCTTCATGAGCTAGTGGAACACAAAAAGTTTGTGTTTACATAATATATGTGTGTGTACTATGTATAATTATTTTGTATACATAAATTCACACATATACATGTATATTTAAGAAATATTTGCATGTATATTTATACATAATTTATATAATATATAAATATAAATATTTAATACATTAATAACTATTTTTTTTAATAAATATTTACACGCATGTGTGTGTGTATTTATATATATATATATATATATATATATATATATATATATATATATATATATATATATATATATATACATACAAAATAAACACAAACTTGCGATTAATCTTTGCCCATTATAAACATAATCTGTGTTTTCGGGGAACTACACTGCAAAAAATGCTTTTCTTACTCAGTATTTTTGTCTTGTTTCCAGTCCAAATATCAAACATTTCTTAAATCAAGATGCATTTACTAATAATCAAAAATAATCAAAATTAAGTGAGTTGATTCTTAAAAAAAGCAAAATTATCTGCCGATGGGGTCAGAAAAATAATCTTAATTCAATTTGATATTTGGACTGGAAACAAGACAAAAATACTAAGTAAGAAAAGCATTTTTTTGCAGTGGCATAATCAGTGTTTTCTGCTGTAGAGTCAGAAGATGAAGATGTAGATGTAGATGTAGATGTAGATGTAGATGTAGATGTTTCTGCTTGTGTTTCTCAGACTGAAGTTGAGCGCCCCCGTCTGGCTCACCTGGACAATAGCAGCGCAGGACTCCCGGCTGAATGAGAGAAGCAGGAACACGACTCTGATCGAACACACACGAGTATCTGCTGTCCGTCTCCGACCACGGGCCTGTGATCAGCACCTTCACGCCTCCCTGAAACACAGAGTTATCTGAGACTGAAATAACATATAAAAAACATAAACCGGTTTTATTTCAGATACATTTCTCGTTTTCATTTAGTTTAACGTGATGTACTAAAGTGACTAAAACTGAAATAAAAAAATATCTAAACATTCTTAAATCAAGATACAAATTACTTCAGATATGAAGTCTTGTTTTCTGAAAAATGTATCAAAATTAAGTGACAATGCTTAAAACTAAAAATATCTGCTAATATCTGCTGCTAATGGTACATTTGTTTTTCTGACCTCACTGGCAGATATTTGTTCTTATTTTAAGCATAAACTCTCTTCACTTTGATGCATTTTTCACTTATCTTATGTCATTTTGATTCTCAAGTAACAAAAAAAAATAATAAAAAATTAAAAAATAATAATAAAAAAGGAAAAACATTTTTTGCATGGTGTAAAAATTACTAAAACACACAGCAAAATAACTAAAATTTTAACTAAACCTAAAACGTAATCTTATTTTATTTTTAGCTTGTTTCCTGGGTAATATTTCTTATTTTAATTCAGTTTAACTTGGTGTATTAAAATGATGAAAACTAAAGCTGATTTTTTTTATAGATTTATAAAAAAAATTAAATAAAAAAAGAACAATAACAAAATTACAAGACCTTTAAATAAAATGAAAAATATAAAAATAAATGCTGGGCAACAATAAATCGTGATTAATCACATCCAAAATAAAATATTTTTTAAAGAAAAGTTTGCACAAATGCATGCATATGTATAAATTATATACAAATATATACACAGTATATACATGCAAATATTTATTAAATATATACATGCATGTGTGTGTATTTATGTATACAAAATAATTATACACAGTACACACACATTTATTACGCAAACACAAACGTTTATTTTGGATGCGATTAATCGTTGCCCAGCACTAATATAAATATATATATGTATTTATATATTTATATATATTTGATGGTGTTACATAAACAAAACATGAGCAGAAACACATTTTATAATCAAGAACAGAACTTTTGTCCTTCTACAAATAGTACACGAGGCAAAAAATGCTTAACCTTCAGAAAATAATAATCGTTCACCTCGCAAAGTTTAATTGTGCAGTTATTTTAAAGGAAATTCGCAACAGATTACCAATATTATTATTTTTTGACGTAAAAGACTCATACCTCCGGGTAGGACCACTCCGGTGAGAAGTCGGTGATGTTGGCCAAGCGCTGGGATTCCTCCGGTGCGCCGCCGGACGCGAGCGAGTGTGTGTGTGTGAGGAGCGGGAAGGGCAGAAACGATGTGGACGGCGTCGGCTGGGGCGGGACCATGTACCTGATGGGGTAAATGGGCGGAGACGGGGCGGGGGCGTGGCTTACGGTCTCCTCGGTGATCAGCTCAGATATTAAGTCAGGGAAGGTGGAGTCAAACGTAAGCCCCGCCTCCTCATCGTCTATATGGGCGCAGTGGGTGGTGTCCATGGGCGTCACTTCTGAATCATAATGAGTGGGCGGAGACTGCTCCTCTTTAACCTGTATGGGTGTCACGTTTGTGGGTGTGGCTGGGGGCGGAGTCAGATTCTGTGGTTGAATGCACATGGAGTGTGTTGTTAAAAGACAGGATTGCACGTGAAGCTCTGACTGCATAAGCTCCGCCTTCTCTCCTTCTTGAGGAAGCTGATTGGTCGGCAGCACTTCGAGGGAGGTGGTTGTGTTGGCAGCTGCCAGTTGGTTGTTGACGTGTTGGGAAGGAGAGAGCTGATTGGTTAGTAGATGAGTGGGCGTGGCTTGAGCATTGAATCCAGTGGGAGGAGCTCTGCCGTTTGTGGGCGGGACTGAAAGTGAGGGGCTCAACGAATCAAGCCCTAATGATGTCTCGAGATACATTGGGAGCAACGCAGGAGTCGTTCGCGTCGGAGAGAGCGAAAACGAAAAAGAGGCGGGACTGGAGGCGGGACGACCTGGAATACTCTTCCTCTCCGTCTCAGAAGAGAGGGAAGAGAGAGACGACGGGGGAGAAGTGGGAGAGAGAGAGAGAGCGAGAGAAGGAGGCTGAGGAGATGTGGAAGGAGGCGGAGACGGGGAGGAAGAGGCGGAGATGGAGGCGGGGCCTCCGTACGTCTGGCCCTGTTTGGGGCTGTTGAGGAACGAATCGGGGTCGAACGGAAGGAGCGAGGGTGAAGGGGACGACGGGTGGAGGAGCGTCCCGGGTGCTTCTGGGATAATGCGATCGGTCAGCAGCAGTCCTCCAATCACAGGGCTGGGAAGTAGAGTGAGTGACAGCGTGGCCACGCCCTGATTCGCCGGGATGGGGCTCGGTGGGGAGGCGGAGCTTGGCGGGGAGGGCGTGTCTTGTTTAGGCGGGACAGGAGATAAAACTAAGCGTCCGCCGGCACGAGTGAGCGAAAGTCGGGTCTCGCCGTTTGGCTCCTCCCCACATCCACGGCCTACCGGCGCCGCCGTCGTCATCACGATTACCGCGTTCTGCGGCAGCGCCACCGTTGCTAATCCGCCACGCTGGAAACCATTTCCGTTGCTCAACGCGATTGTCGCCGCCCGCTGCGTTTGTGGCGGACTCGAAGACGACGAGGAAGAGGCGGAGCATGGGGAAGCCACGCCCACCATGTCCTCGATACGATCTTCTGGCGGCTGCTTTCTCTCTGAAGGCACGACAGCAACTGACGCATCGCCTGGCCCCGCCTCTCGCCCGACCTCTGCTCCTGAGCCCTCATTGGCCAGATTCTGCAGCTCCGTGAGGGCGGGGTAAGGGGCGGGCAGTTTGGGGGAAATGATGCGATGTTTTGTGCTGTTGCAGCGATGAGGAATGTTGGATCCGGGAGATGCTGTGGAAAACATGTCAGTAGAAGATCAATAAAACTACTGTTCAAAAGTATAGGGTCGGTGAAATTAATGCTAATGTTTTTTGAAAGAAGGCTGCATTTATAGGCTACAGTAATATTGTGATATATTATTACTGTTCTTCTTATTTAATATATTTAAATGTATTTCATTTAAGTTCAAAATACCTTGGAAATATATATATTTAAATATCTACAACCTTAGTTTCAAAAGTATGGGGTCAGTAAAATGTGTTCATGTTTTTGAAAGAAGGCTGCACACGCACCAATGCTAAATTTTTCTAAATGTCATAATCATTTGTTAACAAACAAGTATTTACTACTTCAATTAGCTCATTGTTTCTGCCTTAAATTATTACATTGTTTAAATTGATACATTTAGCTAACTGTACTTTTGTATATGTACATTTCTGAAATAAATAACCTCTGATAATAACAGATCTCTCTAAATTGTAATGTGAACTCGTGCACTTTCTGTGAAGCTGCTTTAAAACGATGTGTATTGTGAAAAGCGCTGTACAAATAAATGTGAATTAAATTGAATTTGATCAAATATACAGTAAAATATTGTGAAATGTCTTCTTATTTAATATATTAAAACATATTTCATTTAAGTTTCAGATATCTTGGAAACATTTTTTCAAATGCCTAGAATTTTTATTTATTAGCTCTGGATGTGTGAAGTTATGGCGTATATGTTTAACTAGTATGAGGAATGTAAACGGTCATATGTTTATGCCTGTATATTTGTATTTATTTAATTATTTACATAAAGAGAGTTCAATTAAGACATGTATGCAATGTGTAAATTGTATGTATGTATATATATTTAAATTTAAATATGTATATATATATATACATACAATAAAGATGATACACAATAATGTATTTCACTTCATAAATGTATTTTATTCATAGTTTTCATTGTAACTTTTTTTATTAATTTAAATATGTCTATATAATTTTTATTACTTTTATTTCAGTTTTAATTATTTTCATACATCAAGTTAAACTAAATGAAAATGAGAAATGTTGCAGCTTGTTCAATTTTTATTTCAGTTAAAGTTTATTTTATTTCAAGTAATGACATTTTTATGGTTTCAGCTTTAGTTAACTATAATAATCCCGGTCCTTGCTGAATAAAAGCATTTTTTTTTTTTTTTCGAAAATAAATCTCATTGACCCAAAACTTTTGAACGGAAGTGTATGAACAATTGAATACAACATAAATCTGTGCAAAACTGTTTTTAGAAGTGCTGTCAAATCGATTAATCGCATCTAACATTAAAGTTTGTAAATATATAATATGTGTGTGTGTGTGTGTGTGTGTATATATTTATAGTATATACATATAAATACAGTATTTATATATATATTAGGGCTGTCAAACGATTAATCGCGATTAATCGCATCCAAAATAAAAGTTTGTTTTTACATAATATATGTCTGTGTACGGTGTATAATTATTTTCTATATCTAAATACACACACATGCAAATATATTTAAGAAAAATTTGTTATTTATATATAAAATATTTATATATAATATAAATTATATATAATATAGATATATATACACAGTATATACATGCAAATATTTCTTAAATATATACATGCATGTGTGTGCATTTATATATAGAAAATAATTATACACCGTACACACACATATATTATGTAAACACAAACTTTTATTTTGGATGCGATTAATCGCGATTAATCGTTTGACAGCCCTAATATATATATATATATATATATATATACACACACACACATATTATATATTTATAAACTTTAATGTTAGATGCGATTAATCGCGATTAATTGATTTGACAGCACTATTTTTAGCATAAAGTATTTCTCCATCACATGCCGTTATTAACGATGAGCTCTGGTGGTCACATGACAAAAAAAGAAGAGAATATTTTATCCAAAAAAGCTAAATTGCAACTTTTGATTAAAAATGTAAAAATTCAAGCAGTTTTCTGTGTGGGATATGGGCTAGAAAACACCATTAGATCAGCATAAAGAGCAGGAGGAGAGTTGTATGTCGGACGACAGGAGTGTGTGAGTTACCGCAGAGGCAGGTGTGTGTTCGTGGCTGTGGTTTGGTCTGTTGTGTTTCTAGGATCTGTTGCACCATCTGCTCCACAGAGAGATCCACGGCACCGTTACCTCCACAAGACCATTTCATACTGTGGACTAAACAAACACACACAGATATATAAACACACATTTCTGTCAAAGTCACACTGAGTCACAGTGACCATGATGCAACTGACGAGCAACCGATGAATTAATGAAAACCTAAAGCGATTAAATTATTCAATCATTCTGCCTGTACAGTGGGACCAAGACTGCATTTATTTGAACAAAATTACAGTAAAAAACTGTGAAATATTATTATAATGTAGATCAGCTGTTCTCTATGTGAATATATAGTAAAGTGTAATTTATTCCTGTGATCAAAGCTGGTTTTTCAGCATCATTACTTCACTTACATTACTACTACAGTCTTCAGCGTCACATGATCCTTCTCAAATCACTCTGATATGAGGATTTGATGATCGAGAAACATTTATGATTATTATCAGTGTTGAAAACAGTTAAAAAGAAGCATAGCATTTACTTGAAATAGAAATCTTTTGTAACATTTAAGTCACGTTTGATTAATTTAAAGCGTCCTTCCCAGTGTTATTTTTATCACCATTAAGATACTATTATAGTTTCTGCTTGATGTTGTTTCAGGCTCTACTAGAACAGGTTTTCCTGCTTGAGTGTTGATTATTCTCCTCATATTCTCCATTGTTGCGGCTCCTCTCTTCCCAGTCTGTCAGTAACGCTCTGTTTACTTCCTGTCTCTATGAAGCCCCTCCTTCTGAAAAGCACACTGTGCTCTGATTGGTCGGCTGGAGCAGTGTGTTGTGATTGGTCGAGCGCTTCGAGTGTGTTTGGGAAATGTCCCGCCCCTTCCCATAACCACCAGTTTAACACACTACTAACTAACTCAACCAGGCCCCGCCCCTTTATTCTGCGCATGAATTATTATAATGAGGAATATTGTGACGTGTTCGTTCCCGGAAGAAACTCAAGACTACAATGGAGGCGTTTCAGGAGTTCAGAAACACTGATATAAAGAATAACTCACTTTTTCATGCTCAAACAGCAACATTACACACTAAAGACAGATAAACGTGTAATAAATTATAACAGGTCCTCTTTAATATTTTAAATTATTTCACATTTTTTAATTTTAGTTGGTTTGAGTAATTTTGTAGTGTGCTTTTGTCATTGTATTCAGTTCTGTGGCGATTTACTCATTGAACAGGCATGTGATTGGTCGATCTCTCATTGATCAAGCGTGTGATTGGTCGATCTCTCATGCATCAGGTCTGTGATTGGTCGATCGCTCATTGATCGGGCGTGTGATTGGTCGATCTCTCATGCATCAGGTCTGTGATTGGTCGATCTCTCATTGATCAAGCGTGTGATTGGTCGATCTCTCATGCATCAGGTCTGTGATTGGTCGATCTCTCATTGATCAAGCGTGTGATTGGTCGATCTCTCATGCATCAGGTCTGTGATTGGTCGATCTCTCATTGATCAAGCGTGTGATTGGTCGATCTCTCATTGATCAAGCGTGTGATTGGTCGATCTCTCATGCATCAGGTCTGTGATTGGTCGATCTCTCATTGATCAAGCGTGTGATTGGTCGATCTCTCATGCATCAGGTCTGTGATTGGTCGATCTCTCATTGATCAAGCGTGTGATTGGTTGATCTCTCATGCATCAGGTCCGTGATTGGTCGATCGCTCATTGATCGGGTGTGTGATTGGTCGATCACTCATTGATCAGGTCTGTGATTGGTCGATCGCTCATTGATCGGGCGTGTGATTGGTCGATCACTCATTGATCAGGTCTGTGATTGGTCACTCACACATTGGCTTGAGTTGCGACAGCAGTTCGTCTCGGCTCCAGCGCAGACTGTCCCGCCGGTCGGTCAGAGCACAGGACACCGGACCACACGACTTCACACTGTCCTCCAGCGACGGCACGTTCAGGTAGTGCACTAGCACGATGTCTGGGTTCTGCAAACACACACACACACACACACGCACACGCACACACGCACACACACACACACACACACACACACACACACACACACACACACAGACAGACACACACACACACACACACACACACACACACACACACACACACACACACACACACACACAGACAGACACACACACACACACACACACACACACACACACACACACACACACACACACACAGACACACACACACACAGTTAATTTTCTAATTCAGAATTCTCCCTGTTTACTTGTAATTTTATTCTTTTTATTGTATGGAACTCTTTTATTTCTTATTCATTGTAAATATGAAATGTGTATAAAATGTGTAAAATTATTAATACAAAAAATAATATCACAAGAGTTCCTTCTTTAACATGCACTCATCCTGGCCTCTGATTGGACAGGCGTGATCCACACACTGATGACACTAACCTGCAGCAGCCAATAGCATCTCCTGTGGAATGTTGGGACGATGGAGGAATGAACATAACAACCGTAAAGACACTGCGGCAGAGACAGAAGTGTGTGAGCTGCGACATCATCACTAATCAGCTTCACAATATTACTGTAGTTTTGTATATTACAAGAAAAAAACTTTTGAATTAAAAAAAAAAAAAAAAAGAATTGAAAAACATTTCAAATCTCAAATATACACTGTCATACAAAAGTTTGGGATCGGTAAGATGTTTTATGTTTTTAAAAGAAGTGTCTTCTGCTCACCAAGGCTGCATTTATTTGATAAAAAAATACACACACACAAAAAAATACAGTAATATTGTGAAATATTATTACAATTTTAAATAACGATTATAATATAGTTTAGTTATAGTTTAATATAGTTTATCAAAGCTGAATTTTCAGCATCATTACTTCAGTCTTCAGTGTCACATGATCCTTCAGAAATCACTCTAATATGATGATTTGATGCTCAAGAAACATTTATGATTATTATTAATGTTGAAAACAGTTGTGGACAATTTTGTTTTCAGGATTCTTTGATGAATAGAAAGTTCAAAAGAACAGCATTTATTTGAAATAGAATCTTTTGTAACATTAAACACTACCGTTTGGGGTCAGTATGAATAACTTTTTTTGGGGGGGGGAGAAATAAAATAAATTAATACTTTTATTCATCAAGGATGCATTAAATTGATCAAAAGTCACAGTAAAACCCAAACATTTCTTGAAATCTTGGAGCCCTTTTTTAGATTATTTTAAGGAGACAAGCTCTGGATAAAACTCTTTTTTCTCGTGATTATATGTTCATTCATATGTGAGTATTTATTATGCTTGTTTAATTTTTGCTTTTTTCCCTCCATTCAATTATGTAACAATCTGATACTTGTACTGTGCTTGAGATGCTTTTCTTAATAAATAAATAATAATAAAAAGTTACAGTAAAGACATTTATAATTTTACAAAAGATTCTATTTCAAATAAAAGAAATAGAACTTTCTATTCATCAAAGAATCCTGAAATAAAAATTGTACACAACTGTTTTCAACATTGATAATAATCATAAATGTCATAATCCTCATATTAGAGTGATTTCTGAAGGATCATGTGACACTGAAGACTGGAGTAATGATGCTGAAAATTCAGCTTTGATCACAGGAATAAATTACACTTTACTATATATTAAAAATATTACTGTTTTTTGTGTGTTTTTAATCAAATAAACGCAGCCTTGGTGAGCAGAAGAGACTTTTAAAAACATTAAAAATCTTCCCGATCTCAAACTTTTGAGACAGTCTGAGTGCACATGCGTGTTTCGAGCTCAAGGTGGCGCTCTCACCTCCATGCCCTGAACCTTCAGCTTCATGTGATCCTCTCTTGTCGTCTTTCCGTCTTTTCTCTTCTTCCAGCAATATCCATCTTTCCGGTATTTCACCTTCTTGCGATTGTACAGGATGATCGACCCGTTCTGTGGCCTGAACACACACACAAAACATCTATTTCAGTCACCAAACAAGAGGATGTATTTGAGTCAAAATACAATTCTATTTATTCTATATTCACTAGAGTAATACAGGACACTAATGTAACAAAAACTGGCATGACAGATTCACAATTATCATGATTGTTTGACCACTCACACATTATTTCCTTATGAAGCATTTGAAAAAGGATTATTGAGCAAAAGTCTTGTTTAATGAAAAAAAATGTAAAAATTTAATGAGTTTATGGTTAAAACAAGAAGAAGAAAATACATTTAATTTGAATGGAAAACAAGTTTATTTTTCTGACCCCCATTGGCAGATTTTTTTTCTTGTTTTAAGCACAAACTCACTTAGTGTTTATCAGTTTTTCATTAAACAAGACTTAATATCTTACGTCATTTTGATTTTATTTTATTTTTATTAAATGAATGCACTATATTTTAGTTCAATAATGTTTTTTATTTCATATTTCATATTTTTAAGGGATTTTATGGTACTTATGCAGTAGTTTATAATCCATTTATTCACGTTTTGAGCATAGATATGAACATTTCCAGCTTAAACCGTCATAAATCTTGAATGTTTTGGAGCACAGGCTGAAGTTTTGTTTTTTTAAAGACGACACTTGGCAGATTATAAGTGGATTTTTTTTTTTTTTTTTAAGTGAACTTAATAATTGTTATGAAAATGCACAAAAATACAATTTTCAATTTTTATATAAAATTTATATTTTCCAAAACATGTTTCACTCTAAAACTGTGTGAAAATTAAAGCCATTAATCTAAACAAGTCGTGTTCCAAATTTGAGGTTGATACGACACACGAGCTTCAGTGAGAGTGTGTTCGGCTGCAGTACCAAATGCTTCCACTAGAGGAAACTCGTCATTCATTTCCAGTAGGGGTGGTTAATCTGTCTGATTTCCCGATTCGATTCGATTACGATTATTGAAGTCCCGATTCGATTACGGTCGATTTTCGATTATTAACGATTCTCGATTAGCGATTATTGATTTTCCATTTCACAACAGTAAACGAAAATACACTACAAAGTGATTTGCAGTATTAAAAAAAGTCAGCTGCTGAATTACTCAACTCTTTTATTGAGTAACAACTCAAAGCACTTTCTGTGTCGTGTAGTTATAACTTCAGAATTATTTGTATGTAGCTTATGTTCTGTAGAACACAGAAATGAATACATCACATTGTGTTGAGACTCATCAAGTTGAACTAAACAATAACAAATAAATGAAAGGCTTATTTCCTTTAGGAAGTAGATCAGAACCAACATACTGTAGAAATTGGACAATTTTCTTCTAGAAAGACAAGGTGTTCAGGTGGAGGAAGACTGCAGGTTGCAGTCGAAACATGTCAAAGTAAAGAAAAAGTTTTTTCTCCACCTGAACACCTTGTCTTTCTAGAAGAGAATTATCCAATTTAATCATTAAGAAGACAAAATGAACATTTTTGAACAACTTACTGTAGCTTCAATTAGTAACATACAAAGCCACTCTTATACACAACTAAATAATAAAGAGTTATGACTTGAAATGTTTGCTGTATACTACAATCAAAAACAGCTTATACAAAAAAAGTGAATGAACATCTGCAGAGAGCACAGTCAAAATGTAACTTTTTGTGACTGAAATTGCACATATTGCAGTATAACGTACGTATAACAGATCGGTTTACACAGTGTACTGATGTGAAAACTAAACAATACAGAAAGCAGCTCTCATACAAAAATACTAAATAGGTAACAATGAAATTGCCAATTTTACATACGTTAGCTTTTAACGAAGAAGGTGCCGTTCGAATTTGGCGCTCAGCCATCATGAGTCTGTTATGTATGTGCGCGTCTCTGTTATGTGCGCGCCACAGACTGTCCGCGCACTGCACGTCCGCTAAGTTCCGCCTTTTGCGTTCCGTCAATATTACGTTATTAGAAAAAAAATATATATTTTTTTTTTAGAAAATCGATTTTTTGACATTTGTGAATCGATTCAGAATCATCCACATCCGCATCGCGATGCATCGAAGAATCGATTTTTTTCCCCACCCCTAATTTCCAGTGCGCTCATTTCTGACCATGAGGAGTACAAGTGTGATGATTTATTCCAGGACCATCCTTTTAAATGTATGTGTGTGTGTTCACATAGCAAGTGCCAAAACCTTTACCAAAATTTATACCATTCCGATAAAGTAAAAAATGAAAAAAAAAAATAGAGATAATTTTTCGGTCAAAACTGACCGGAGAGCACCAGAGTGTAAAGAATATTGAGTAAAAACACAGTTTTTTGCAGTGATAGTAAACAAATTCATCGTGTGTCTCCGTGATGCTCATCTGCACATTCCCACTGACACTGACCTGGTCTTAAGGCTGCAGGAAAGCCACTCGTCATGTCTGTCAAAAGAAATCAGGAAGGACGCAATTTCCTGAAACACAAACAAACACACGACAAGCTTGCATTATAATCTAGCCATTTTGACTCGAAGAGGATTTTTTTCCCTGGAAATGCTAGTTAATGTTATTGACTTGGACTTAAACTTACTGGCTTTGCAAATATAGACTATAAAAAACGCAAAAAAATGTATCAATTGTGCACTTTTTTCATCTCCGTGTCAAAAGTGATCTCTGTGATGTTATGTTATTGCCAAGTGATGTTATTGCCAAATATTGGATTCAATCTTTTTGTCAACTTGTTTTCTTGTAATTAGCACAGGTTGTGTGTGTCTGGACTGAGTGATCGTAGGCCTCGTTGATCTGAGCTGAAGCTCCTCAGGGTGTTTTAGATGAATAAGCTTGAGTGAACTTTCATAAACTGAGGAGCATCAGCTCAGATCAACGAGGCCTACGATCATTCAGTCCAGAAAGACACACAAAACCTAATGCTAATTAAAAGAAAACAAGTTTACAAGTCCAGTATCTGGTGATAATATTGCATGATGAGAGATTTATTAGCAGTTTAAAAGGACGGGTCATTTTTGACCCAGAACACCAAATGAAGTAAAGCACAAGGGTGAGCACTGGATGTAAACCAGACAGTTGCAGACAGTGTTGTGATCAGGGTTATTATCATTAACTAAAACTAACACTAAAACCATTTTCAGAACTTGAATTAAAATAAATGTAAACTGCAAGACATTAAAAACCATGATAATAAAAATGCCCAAAACTTTAACTAAAATTAAAGTTAGGGATGCACGATATATCAGCCACCATATGGGTATCGGCCGACATGTTCATTTTTAATGTTATCGTTATCGGTCCAGTAAGAAAATTTGGCCGATATATTAAAGCCGATAAATAATGCATTATTTCCTTCAGCTGAGACACTTCAGATGCTCACTGTTCAACAGAATGGGTTTGAAATATGATTCAAATTTATTTATTTTTTTGGGGTAAAGAAAGTTCATTCATTTTAAAACTTGCACTGGTTCAAACTAGGAACTATTGCACTTTTTTTGGTTTGCTTGGGACGTGTTTTTTTAATGGTGAGACTTTTGTTTTGTGATCAGGCTCCCAAAAATGATATACAAACTTGGATTCAGATTTATCAGCCAATATATCGGTTATCGGCTTTCGAATATAAAGAATTATCGGTTATCGGTATCGGGCAAAATCTTCATATCGGTGCATCCCTAATTAAAGGAGAACTCCGGTCAATTTTAACATTGAGCTCATTTTTTTGTAAATTTGGAGTGCTGTCAATACAGAGAACAACAACAAAAATCGGTGTTGCCTACACCGTGTTATCCTCTTTTTAACATTTGCACCTGTTGACTTCAATGGGGCAAGTTTTAAACCTGCTTTCAGCCTCTTAAAGGGATAGTTCACCCAAAAATGAAAATTCTGTCAGTAATTACTCACCCTCATGTTGTTCCAACCCCGTAAGACCTTCGTTCATCTTCGGATGGCTCAATCTTAAGTTTATAAAGCGACGAGAATACTTTTTGTGCGCAAAAACAAACAAAAATAACGACTTTATTCCACTTTTCATTTCCTTCTCTCTGGGCCTCGTAGTGTTTAAGCGTAGCGCGTCTGTGTTGCACGTCACCACGTAGGCTCACTATTGGCCGACGCTGGTCATGTGTGATACGTGGTGACGTGCAACACAGACGCGCTACGCTTAAACACTACGTGAAAAGACTCGAGGCCCAGAGAGAAGGAAATGAAAAGTGGAATAAAGTCGTTATTTTTGTTTGTTTTTGCGCACAAAAAGTATTCTCGTCGCTTTATAAACTTAAGATTGAGCCACTGGAGTCACTTGGACTATATTAACGATGTCTTTAATACATTTTCTGGGCCAGCAAGTTTCGGTCACTTAGAAGCCTATGGAGGAGTTAGACAACTCTCAGATTTAATCAAAAATATCTTAATTTGTGTTCAGAAGATGAACGAAGGTCTTACGGGGTTGGAACAACATGAGGGAGAGTAATTACTGACAGAATTTTCATTTTTGGGTGAACTATCCCTTTAACATCCTTGATGTGTCATTACAAGTGCACAGGTCATGTGAGTGATTGTCGAGTTCACGCGCATTGGTTTAGTACCTATGATCATGCGCGTGAACTCGACAATCGATTACTATGGACTTTGACCGAAAACAGGATGTAAATACAGGTATGAGCGCTGGCTAAATAAATATCATTTTTATTCATATCTTTCACATCTTCTGCAGTCAGATTGACCCGTGTTCACTCTGAAGGAATCACTCACATGACCTGTGCACTTGTAATGACACATCAAGGATGTTAAGAGGCTGAAAGCAGGTTTAGTACTTGCCCCACTGAAGTCAACAGGTGCAAATTTTAAAAAGAGGATAACACGGTGTAGGCAACACCGATTTTTGTCGTTGTTCTCTGTATTGACAGCACTCCAAATTGACAAAAAAATGAGCTCAATGTTAAAATTGACCGGAGTTCTCCTTTAAGGTGAAAACAGAGAATATAGAAAACTTCAATAAAAGCTGTAATGGTAGCACACACACACACCTCGTTTGTGTTCCAGCGCAGTCTCTCTTT
>NC_137139.1:34224900-34259900 GCF_949319135.1 Squalius cephalus
AATTTGTATATGATTTTTGAGAGTCTGATTACAAAAACAAAAGTCTCATCATTAAAATCCATGTCCCAAACACACAATTATGATGTTCTCATTATAACTTTATGAAGCCGATATGACAGACTTCACTGTATTTTCCTTTTAGAAGTGAATTCAATCATATTTCCATCAATTCAAACCCATCATGTTGAATAGTGTATCTGAAGAGTCTCAGCTGAAGGAAATAATACATTACTTATCAGCTTTAATTTCCTATCAGGCCGATAACATTAAAAATGAACATATATTGGCCGATACTGATATGGTGGCCGATATATCGTGCATCCCTAGTAAAAATCCTTATCCTTAATCTGGTAAATCAGGAACGACTTGGAAAGTCATGGATATTCACGTCTACATTCTGTAAATAAATAAAAAGCTCATAATAGATGGGATTCACATGTAAACCAATATGTTCTATAAACAGAAATTTTGTTTGGATTGACAGACATCAGTTCATGTAAAACTTAGATAATTTACATACCAGTGGCGTAATTGTTGCGTAAACTGACTCACATTACGAGATACACAATATCCATACACCTTTATTTACAAAACAAAGATTTTATCATTTGCAAACAATAATGCATTGAAATCAATGTTCCATCACAGGCTTTGTTTTTAACAAATGTGGCTCAATCAATCAGATTATATAAACCGGAATATCAGTTTCACAAACTTGATCACAGATCAGGGAATATCAGCTTACAGGATTCCTCAAACAACAACATCAACACAACACACATTTTCCTCCAATCAGCACTCTAGATTCACTCACACGAAAAACAGTCACATGGTCATCAGACATGACCTAATATTTATGACAAACGATTTATAAGCTCCTTTTAATATAATGTAATGTTGATGCTGATATGCAGACAGCAGAGTATATGATGTAATCTATAGTCTTTATGTAATCAAAAATACATAATATGAATGTGTATTAATGTCAGTAAATTTTAGATGATGGAAAATGTTAATTGGCCAAATGACTGTTGTTTATTAATGCCATAATCTCAAAATAAAACGACGTTGAGAAAAATATCAGTACTATGTCATCAGACCATGCTACTGACTTATTACCATATTCACCATAGTATTTAAACAATAATACAGGAAAAAATCATGACCGTGTACAAAAATATGATAATACTTTTTGAAAGAGCCATAAACGCAGCGTTTCCTGAACAGACACACACCCATAATGACCCAATCACACACACTATATGTAGAGACAGGCTTGTCGACGCAGACCGGACCGAACGAAACCATCTGAAAGAGTTTAATTATTTTATTCATAAACATAAATACACATGACAAACCCCAAGGCCCCGGACTGACACATACACACACTGATTGACGGGATAAAAACACACACACGATACACTAATGCAGGAGTAACAGAAACACACACACGCACCGGGACCGAATCGAACCATGCTAACGGGTTCTGATTAACGGCAGCTCGCGCGCTGACAGCAACGCGTCACCGTAACAGAAACGGATTCCGACACTTACCTTCCGCCTTCACGAGCGCCGCCATCTTCTTCTTCACACCACTGACGTCACCGAGGGAAGGGGGGAGCGAGAGAGTGAGAGAGAGAGAGAGAGAGAGAGAGAGAGAGAGAGAGAGAGAGAGAGAGAGAGAGAGAGAAAGGGAGAGAGAAAGGGAGAGGGACAGTGAGAGAGAGGGAGAGAGAGAGAGAGAGAGAGAGAGAGTGAGAGGAAGA
The DNA here is from genome assembly GCF_949319135.1 of Squalius cephalus. Classification (NCBI taxonomy): domain Eukaryota; kingdom Metazoa; phylum Chordata; class Actinopteri; order Cypriniformes; family Leuciscidae; genus Squalius; species Squalius cephalus. Next base: position 34,226,667 of record NC_137139.1, read on the forward strand.
GAGAGAGAGATGAATATGTGTATTGTGTCTGACCTCAGTGTGTTTCCCTACTACTAATGTGTGTGTGTGAATTTAACTTTAATTTAACGTGAATTTAAAATTTATCTATTTTATGAGTTACAAGGTCAGAACATTAAAAAAACAAAACATATGCAACGTTATATGTATAACGTACATTTAGCAAATAGATTCATTTTAATTTCCTGTCCACTTTAAAGATTTTACCTCAGAAATGCAAACCAATTAGTCTGAATCACATACTTTTGGAAATATACTAAAACAAGTAAAACACAGTGCCGATAGAGAAAATATCTTTTATTTGTATAAAATCATTATTACAGAGCATCAGTTTCCTGTCAGAGACGGAGGTACAGATTCATATGGCTACCGATGTCTGAATATACACATTTCTCTGAGTTCATACAAAATCTCATAAATAGCCGTTTCCTTCCACCTATTTTTATGCACATTTTGGGATATCACATTTTTTAAAAACAAAGTGCTGGATGAAAATGCCGAAATGCGCATAAATTCTAAAAATGCGCATTAAAAAAAAAAGTATGCGCTCAATTGAGGTGGATAAATATGGAAGCTTGTTTCCGCCACAAAATAAAACATTTTAAAAGATAATTGCGACTTTTTATCTCACAATTGTGCAATTCTGACTTTATATCTCGCAATTCTGAGAAATAAAGTCAGAATTGCGAGATATAAAGTCAGAATTGTGTGAAATAAAGTCGTAATTGCGTCTTATAAAGTCAGAATTCTGACTTTTTTCTCGCAATTGCGATTTTATATCATGCAATTCTGACTTTATATCTCCCAATTGCGACTTTATTTTTCAGAATTGCGACTTTATATCTCGCAATTGCGACTTTATTTCTCACAGTTCTGACTTCATATCTCGCAATTGTGAGAAAAAAAGTCAGAATTGTGAGATAAAAAGTCGAATTATTATTATTTATTTTTTATTCAGTGGCGGAAACAAGCTTCCATAGATAAATGTTATAAATAAAACTCAGATTAGCATAAACTACGATGGAAACACATTTACCGAATAAATCCCTCAATTAGGAACACCAAACTCAGCAGAGGCTGTGATTGGATAACCGGACTAACCAGCGGACCAATCGCATCACAGCATTTTTGCGTTTCGTCTGCCGCTCGTCATTTATGACGGAGGAAAAAATAGCCTGATTGCAGATTTTTTTTTTTTGTTGTTGCAATTTCCCAGAACGTGATGTTTTTGTTCTTTTGAACACATGGGAAGGAAACGCTGCTTTATTTGCAAATGTTTTATGCGACATTCCAATTTAGCGCACACGTTAAATTCGCCACTTTTGATGGAAACATTGCTTTTGTTTCCTTGAAAACGACACAAATCAGAGGAAACTGAACAATGAAACTAAAATCAGAGCGTCCTGAGGAGCAGCCGACACAAAGAAGAATTAAAACCCTGTCATGCTTGAGACGGTCCAACCGTTAAACACACACACACACACACACACACACACACACACACACACACACACACACAGAACTGACATCAGCTGTAAACAAAAACTAACAGATGAACCGAAGAAGAAAGCGTCTCCATGGAAGATCGGTGCGAGCGGCTTCAGACGGCGCTCACATTCCCTGCCTGATGCTCTGGATGATCTGGAAGATGGCTAAAAGTGAAAGAGAGATGTAATATTAAAGATAATATTAATACATAAATATGTAATACATATTAAAGCCTGTTCACATCACAAGAGCAATGCAAACTGCACATTTTGCAAGACATGTGACCCAAAAAATCATATTTTATTAGTTGCATTATTAAAAAGAACATTGCATATTTTGAAAAGAGTATATATATATATATATATATATATATATATATATATATATATATATATATATATATATTTAGATATTTTATATATATATATATATATATATATATATATATATATATATATATATTATATTATATTATATTATATTTTGACACTCGTTATTAAATGTTTTGTTTTAAAATCTTTTTGCAGTGAAAATTCAAATACTGGACAAACATATTGGTGTATGATGACAATGAAATGTATGACTGATCACTGAAACAACTGTGTATTATTGAAATGATACATTATAGACACACTAAAGTTTCAATCTAAACAGTAAAATTATTCTTCGCTGTTGAAAGCCATAGGATTTACATGTGAGATCTGTGAAACAACAGTCTTATTATTATTTACAACATGTAAATCTCCTGAATGGTCGCACACAGCACATACGTGATGTAAATAAACACCATGGCATTATTCATGCAGGTGGAAAGTTTGGTCTGAAACATCAGCGAGATCTGAGATAACGCATATCTACTGGATCATATTCAAAGTTAGTGTGGAAACAACAAACCAATATCATGTTTCCCACAACAGCGGATTCTGTGTTCAACACAAACTCCACAACGAGCAACTAAAGCTTGAAGTTACATCTCAATGCCTGGTTGGATTCAATATTATTATTATAATTTTATGAAATATTCTTATTGTATGTTGTATGATAGAATGATAGAACGATAGATACAACGATAAAATGATAGAACGATATATGCAATGATACATGCAATGATAGAATGATACAACAGATGCAACAATAGATGCAACAATACATTTTATTTATCCTTTATTTAATCAGGAGAATCACATTGAGATTTTACTTCTCTTCTACCAGAGAGACCTGGTCAAGACGGCAGCAACTTAGTAAAGTTTCACACAAAAGAATCACAAAACGACAATACCACAGTTCACACATTCAAAAACGAAATAAATAATAGCATACGACGATACATGCAACGATAGATGCAAGGATACAATAGATACAACGTTAGATGCAAAGAATGATACAACGACAGATGCAGCAATAGATATGCAACGATAGATGCAAAGATAGATGCAACGATAGAACAATACAACGATAGATGCAACGATAGATATGAAACGATAGATGCAACGATAGAACGATACAACGATAGATGCAATGATAGATGCAACGATAGATATGCAATGATAGAGATGCAACGATAGAGATGCAACGATAGATATGCAACGATAGATATGCAACGATAGATATGCAACGATAGAGATGCAACGATAGATATGCAACGATAGATATGCAACGATAGAGATGCAACGATAGATATGCAAAGATAGATGCAACGATAGATATGCAACGATAGATATGCAATGATAGATATGCAACGATAGATGCAACAATAGATATGCGACGATAGATGCAACGATAGATATGCAACGCTAGATGCAACGCTAGATGCAACGCTAGATATGCAACGATAGATATGCAACGATAGAGATGCAATGATAGATGCAACGATAGAGATGCAATGATAGATGCAACGCTAGATATGCAACGATAGATGCAACGATAGAGATGCAATGATAGATGCAACGATAGATATGCAAAGATAGATGCAACGACAGATATGCAACGCTAGATATGCAACGATAGATATACAACGATAGATATGCAATGACAGATATGCAACGATAGATGCAATGATAGATGCAACGCTAGATATACAACGATAGATGCAACGATAGATATGCAACGATAGATATGCAACGATAGATATGCAACGATAGATGCAATGATAGATATGCAACGATAGATATGCAAAGATAGATGCAACGATAGATATGCAACGATAGATGCAATGATAGATGCAACGATAGATATGCAAAGATAGATGCAACGATAGATATGCAACGATAGATATGCAACGATAGATATGCAACGATAGATATGCAACGCTAGATATGCAACGATAGATGCAATGATAGAGATGCAATGATAGATGCAACGATAGATATGCAAAGATAGATGCAACGATAGATATGCAACGATAGATATGCAACGATAGATATGCAAAGCTAGATATGCAACGATAGATATACAACGATAGATATGCAATGACAGATATGCAACGATAGATGCAATGATAGATGCAACGATAGATATGCAAAGATAGATGCAACGATAGATATGCAACGATAGCTATGCAACGACAGATATGCAACGATAGATATGCAAAGATAGATTCAACGATAGATATGCAACGGTAGACATGCAACGATAGACATGCAACGATAGATATGCAACGATAGATATGCAACGCTAGATATGCAACGACAGATATGCAACGACAGATATGCAACGATAGATGCAACGATAGATATGCAAAGATAGATGCAACGCTAGATATGCAACGATAGATGCAACGATAGATATGCAACGATAGATATGCAACGCTAGATATGCAACGCTAGATATGCAACGACAGATATGCAACGACAGATATGCAACGATAGATGCAATGATAGATATGCAAAGATAGATGCAACGATAGATATGCAACGACAGATATGCAACGACAGATATGCAACGACAGATATGCAACGACAGATATGCAACGACAGATATGCAACGATAGATGCAACGATAGATATGCAAAGATAGACATGCAACGATAGACATGCAACGATAGATATGCAACGATAGACATGCAACGATAGACATGCAACGATAGATATGCAACGATAGATATGCAACGCTAGATATGCAACGACAGATATGCAACGACAGATATGCAACGATAGATGCAACGATAGATATGCAAAGATAGACATGCAACGATAGATGCAACGATAGATATGCAACGCTAGATATGCAACGACAGATATGCAACGACAGATATGCAAAGATAGATGCAACGCTAGATATGCAACGATAGATATGCAACGATAGATGCAACGATAGATATGCAACGCTAGATATGCAACGATAGATATGCAACGACAGATATGCAACGATAGATGCAATGATAGATATGCAAAGATAGATATGCAACGATAGATGCAACGATAGATATGCAACGATAGATATGCAACGATAGATATGCAACGCTAGATATGCAACGACATATGCAACGACAGATATGCAACGATAGATGCAACGATAGATATGCAAAGATAGATGCAACGCTAGATATGCAACGATAGATATGCAACGATAGATGCAACGATAGATATGCAACGCTAGATATGCAACGATAGATATGCAACGACAGATATGCAACGATAGATGCAATGATAGATATGCAAAGATAGATATGCAACGATAGATGCAACGATAGATATGCAACGATAGATATGCAACGACAGATATGCAACGACAGATATGCAACGACAGATATGCAACGATAGATGCAACGATAGATATGCAAAGATAGATATGCAACGATAGATGCAACGATAGATATGCAAAGATAGATATGCAACGATAGATGCAACGATAGACATGCAACGATAGACATGCAACGATAGACATGCAACGATAGACATGCAACGATAGACATGCAACGATAGATATGCAACGATAGATATGCAACGATAGATATGCAACGATAGATATGCAACGATAGATGCAACGATAGATATGCAACGATAGATGCAACGATAGATATGCAACAATATGTGATTCTGTGAGATTATGAATAGCACATCATGTAAATGATATAATAAACCTTGAGCTGTTTCTCATCTCACCTGAACCACAGACCACAAACACAAAGAGTGCGAGGAGCCACGGACCCACCGGAGACTTCTCCTCACTCACCACACGCTGCAGGACAAACACACACTCATCACATCTACTGCTCAAACATCCAATCACAGCACAGGTTTCAGTGTATGGGGCTCCATTTGTGACAAAAAGGACTCGACTGCTTTGTTATGCATACATTCGTCCATGTCGATAGCCACTGCGAACTAGTGAAAAGTCTGATGACCACTTATTCTGCAGACAGACTTTGGCTCAGGTGTTTCAAAACCACCAAACCAACATTTGAGATGTTGCGACGTGATTGGTCCGCTGGTTAGTCCAGTTATCCAATCACAGCCTCTGTTGAGGCAAAGTCACATGAGTTTATTGTTGAGCATTGAGGGATTTATTTGGTAAATATGTGTTCGTCGTTGTTTATGCACGTCTTCTTATCGGATAAAAAAATATTTGCCCCAGTTTTTTTAATGCACATTTTTAGAATTTATGCGCATCTTGGGGTTTTCATCCAGCATTTTTTTATGCAATATCCCAAAATTTGCATAAAAAAATATCTTATGACTGCTGTCATTAGGGCTGGTCAATAATGGCAAAAAAATCATTACCATGTTGATTTTGATCAATATTGTAATCACGATTAACACGAATAGGAGAAAATCTTATATTAGTAGCCTAATTTTCATCAAGATAGCGACATATATCAAGTATATTTTGTAGGTTGCTCTGCAAAATTTTAAATACCAGTTACATTTCACAATTCTAGACACCAAGAGAAAGAGAAAACTTCAGATTTATTCTGCCGTTGATAGTGTTGCCAGAGAAACAAATTCAATGATTGGACGAACATTTTTTGTTCCTGAGACTTCCACAGAAGATATATGTAATTTTAAAGAAAATATTTAGACCACTTCTATTATTGATTGCTATCAGGATGTGAAGGGTTTAAACCAGAACAACAAAAAGTGTTTATGAAAAAAAAAAAAAGCCAACCCTACCTTTAAGAGAATGAAAACGCTATTTATTGTTTGAATTTTTGTGATGAAATTGACAAAATTTGAAAGCTTAGACTTTGTTTCTTATCAGAAATATGCAGATGGCCAATAGTAAAAATAATTGCTATTATCGGCCGAAACCGATTAGCCTATTGGCCGATATATCGGTGCATCCCTAAAAAATAATTATTATATTAATAATCACAATATCATTCTTAGTTATTTTATTTTTCTTATGAAAAATAAGAACAAAGATGCAAATAACAAAAAGCAGAAAAAAAATACAACATAAGGAAAAAAAAAATAATTAACAGTGCTTTATTTTTTAACAGTAGCATTCAAGTACGACATAATACAGAAATTGAAAAATCAAATGTTAAAATAGTCACTGCATAGTCTTTAGTGTATTAAATACAAATAAACTGATTTTAATTAAAAGTACAAATAGTATGCTTACAAAGAACAAAATGCAACTTTCTTTAATTAAAATAGCCTATAAAAACATTACATTATTTACAATAATACAGTACATTAATATATAGGCTATATGATAGGTCTATTAAATTCAATATATATATATATATTCTTTTGTTTTTATGCATCGTTGCAGAATCGGTCACATCAGCATCGCAATGCATCGTAAAAATGATTTTATTCCATCTATACCAGACTAACTAATGCAAGCAAAAAAGCCCTCAAGAATTTGATTATTTTATTGAAGAAAAGTAAACCGTCAGTAATATAATACAAACAATAGGACAAATTCAAGAGAAAAAGGATACAAATAAAATAGCTTTTAATGCAAGTCTGACACCACAGTTTTCAACTAATAACCTACTATAGAAATTGAATGATCAAATGTAAATATAAAACACTGCCATTGTTGGAAGCCAAAATTTAAGTTGAAACTTTGAAAATATCCCACTAAACAAACAGAACATTTAGATTTTTTAAATAAGTTTTCTTTGGATGCTTGTTTCCGCCACAGAAAAAAACCACTTAAAAGATAATAGCGAGTTTACATCTCGCTATTCTGAATTTTTTTTCTCAGAATTGCGAGATATAAACTCAGAAGTGGAAGAAAAAAAAAAAGTCTGAATTGCAGAAGTCGCAATTGCGGGAAATAAAGTCAGAATTATAGAGATAGTATAGAGATAGAGATAGATAAACTCACAATTCCGACTTTATAACAGGCAATTGCGAGTTTATATCATGCAATTTTGAGAAAAGGGTAAGAAATGCGATATGTAAACTTGTAATTGCAAGAAAAAGTGTCAGAATTGTGAGATAAAAAGTCGCAATTATCTTTCATATTGTTTTATTCTGTGGCGGAAACAAGCTTCCATAGTTTTCTTACCATTCTAAATTAAAACTCTGAATATTATGACAAAGCACGTAGATGAAATATAGATTCTTTCACGTTTACAGTATAACAAAGATAAATGCATCTGAATGTTTTAGAAAACTCTCTTTTTTAAAAATCTAATCTATTTGTTTACCTGCATGGATGTATGTAAAATGCGTTAACGTTCACTGAAAACAATAACATAATGTATGAGACATAAAACTAAGTAACAGTAACAGTATAAATAGGCAAATTTATTGCACGAAGCAGTCGACACTTTTTTGACACAAATAGCACTCCATACTTCTGATATATTTCAGAATATATGGTACTAATAGCAAAATACATGGTATTTTTTGTTAGTGGTGAATGTGTATTAGTGTTAATCTATTTGTGCTGATGTTGTGAGTGTAAATATGCGTAGTGTGTAAATCCATATACTGTGCATTACTTTACGTGTTCGCGTGTGTTACGTCTCTGTGAGCCGCGGGAGCGCGCGTACCGTGGTTTTCTGCACGTGTCCTCTCTGTGTGATCGTCTTGCTGTGTTTCTCGTTTGCTACTTTCATCCGCTGCACCGCCGACATGATGCTGATGCTGCCGCTGCTGGGACGCGTCGCGGGAGGCGGAAGATCGCGCTGGGCCGGTGAACGGAGCGGGTTTGTGTTTGCGGTGGTTCGGATCCGTTCCAATCGCTCGAGCTGCACTGCACAGCAGCGGTGTCACGTGACCTTGGCGCAGGCCCCGCCTCCTCCTTACGTCACTCCTCTGAACCGTTAATTTTATTTAAAAACTAGCTAGTGTAATGTGAAAATGTAATATAATATAATATAATACCTCTTGTTCTCATGGCATTGAATAAACAAAAATAAAACAAAAACATATTTGAAAACTACAACAATTGACATATGTAAGTATTTTCATATTTTTCTTTGATATGTAGGCCTAATCTTTTCTGATTATTATATACCCCTGTCTTGTATCTTTTGTTTTTCTTTTTTCCCCTCGTTTATTTGTTCTACATTGTGACTGTTTCCTTATTTGTTTATTTAATGTTCTCAATAAAAAATAAAATAAAAAAATAATAAAAAGATATTTGAAATCTAAAACTTTGAAACGTTGTATAATAGTTTTCCCTCTGTTTTAGATTTCTAGATTTAGATTTTGTGTTTTTTCAATGTAAAGCCTTGTATTTGTAACTTGTATGTTGTTTACATACATACATAAAACTGTGTGTGTGTGTGTGTGTGTGTGTGTGTGTGTGTGTGTGTGTGTTTGTATGTGTGTGTGTGTAAAGTTAGGGTACTGTGTTTTATATATATTCAGATCCCACATTTGGACAGTTACTTATTCCGCATAATATACTGTAAATTTGATCATTTTCTGTTGGGAATCTGTGCAGTTTAATTGTTGACTGACACACACACACACACACACATATCAGTCAGGTTTAAAATTAACAACACCTTTAATTTAGATGTTAAATAACATTTATGGACATCACACAAACAAGTTTTAACTTGTGTTACATATTGAGAACAAGTTCTCACTCACAAAAATGTCTGAACAGAAGCTCTGTCAAGTCAAACATGGTAAACATGGTAAACAAAGTAAACAAAACTGACTGGACAATCAGCCAGAGGTCTCACACACACACACACACACACACACACACACACACCGCTCAGCTGAGAAAACCTCAGCATCTTAAAACGACAAATATGTCAAGTTCTGCGTTCAGTGTAAAAGGCCAAAACTGTGAGTTTTGCTGTGGTTGCAGATGGTCACATTACAGCCGTTTGGACTGAACATGATCCAGCAGACGCTAAGACAACACCAACACTCTTGTGAAGGCAGCATCAGAGCAGAAGGATTCTGTAATGTTCGCAGGTGAAGGTCTGTATGACGAACACATGATCCTCGCGCTCACCTGCACACACACACACACATGCAGAAAATGAGTCATAACAATAGCACACAGTGATAAACAGGTTGTCATATGATTGTTCACAAATATACTTTGTGTTTTTAGCGGGGTCATATTAGGGCTGCACGATTAATCGCAATTTCCATGTAATCGCACTTCAACCGATTTGGATTATCGCGATTTTGAAATCGCTAATGCTGTGATTATTTGTTATGCGCAGCTTGTCATTGATGATCGGCTCTGTAAACGCTGCTCACTCTGAAAGCACTGCGAGTTTGAGTCGCTTATAACGTACATTTGAAAAAGCAACACGCGTCAAACATCTTTCCAAACATGAGAAGCATTTATGAGTCTCTGACAACATTTAATAACATACTTTTACTCCAAACACACTTCATAACGACAGCTGAGCTCCTCCTTCTGTGAGATGATGTGCTTCTTACACAGAATAAGGCAGTCGTGTGTTTATTAGTCATGTTTAATCAATCAAAGCGTTTCGATCTTCTGTTTATTCAGCTATTTGGCGTGTGTGTGAGACGCCCTCTGGTGTTCAGATGGATATCTGGTGTGTGTGTGTGTGTGTGTGTGTGTGTGTGTGTGTGTGTGTGTGTGAGAGAGAGACGCCCTCTGGTGTTCAGATGGATATCTGGTGTGTGTGTGTGTGTGTGTGTGTGTGTGTGTGTGTGTGTGTGTGTGTGTGTGTGAGAGACGCCCTCTGGTGTTCAGATGGATATGTGGTGTGTGTGTGTGTGTGTGTGTGTGTGTGTGTGAGAGACGCCCTCTGGTGTTCAGATGGATATGTGGTGTGTGTGTGTGTGTGAGAGACGCCCTCTGGTGTTCAGATGGATATCTGGTGTGTGTGTGTGTGTGTGTGTGTGTGTGTGTGTGTGAGAGAGACGCCCTCTGGTGTTCAGATGGATATGTAGTGTGTGTGTGTGTGTGTGTGTGTGTGTGTGTGTGTGAGACGCCCTCTGGTGTTCAGATGGATATGTGGTGTGTGTGTGTGTGTGTGTGTGTGTGTGTGTGACGCCCTCTGGTGTTCAGATGGATATCTGGTGTGTGTGTGTGTGTGTGTGTGTGTGTGTGTGTGTGTGTGTGTGTGTGAGACGCCCTCTGGTGTTCAGATGGATATGTGGTGTGTGTGTGTGTGTGTGTGACGCCCTCTGGTTTTCAGATGGAGCATTTACTACCAATCAGCCGCTGCACTGACAAACTGCACATAAAATAATCGCAGCCTTTGCCAAATCACGTGTGGTTTCATTGCGGTTAATTGTGCAGCCCTAGGTCATATCAAACATCTTTTAATAATTTTATGTGTACCTGTGTGTGCGTCAGCATCCCAGACCGCTGATGACCCCGATCCGGTCCACCTTCATCCCGAAGCACCCCCGCGCCATTCCCTTCCGGCTCCGGCCCTGCAGCTTCCGGTGCCAGTTCAGGACGTCCAGGACACCGCGTGACGGGGGGCGGGGCAAGAGCGGGGGGGGCAGAGTCTGCTGACCCCTCCATGACCTCTGGATGAGCCAATAGAAGAGAGCCGATCTTCAGCCCAAACAAATCCTGCAGAACCTGCACACAGTTTATACTATGTCAACTTTCTGAATGCTGGAACAACTTGACGATTCAAATAGTACAGCGCAATCCTACTCGAACTGTCTCATATATTTAGGGTACGTTAACCCTCGTGTTATGTTGGAATTCTGTGCACTCCCCTTATGGTCCGGGTCAAATTGACCCGCATTGGATTCAATACAATTCCTCAAAAATCACACTATGAAAAACAACAAAGATTCAGGTTCAAACTGTAAACTTTTAATATCAGCATTTGTCAAATATTCCAAAAAATATATATCTGAAGATATGATTTAATGAAAATGTTTTTTAACCATTTTTTAAAACTATTTAAAATTTGAATATACGTTATATTTATATATATTTGCATATACATTTTTTTTAAATTTTTTTTTTTTTTTTTTTGCTTAGAAGTTAGAACATCATAACTGAACAATTAATTAATTAATCTGAGCTCATTTTTCCTGCTGTCTATGTCGAAGTCTCAATATATTTCAGATATCTTGAATATATAAATGAGAGCTTATTTTACTACTGTGTCTGTCAAAGATTTTCATTTGTAATTTGCAATTAATTCTGAACACCATGATTTAGCTTTTTCAAGTGTGTTTGGTTTGGGTTAGAGCACTTTTAGATACACTTACACTTTAGAACTGGAGTTGATGCCCTGACATACATAAAATAAATGTTTTTATTTTGTGTCTGTACAGTTGCTTTTGAATAGCTGCCTATGATGGACATCACAAACGTAATAGTAATTTTGTTTGTATTTGTCAAAAAAAACAACAACCCACCAGTATGTTGAAAATTTGCATGCATGTTCATGATCAAAAATAAAATAACAAAATATAACCAAGAAATGTTATTATTTTGGTTCCGTACAGTTGCCTTAGAGCGTTAAAATATGCGGGTCAAATTGACCCGCGAACATCAGGAAAGGAACAGTAATTTTAATTGTATATGTCAAAAAACACCAGCATGTTGAAACTTTGCATGCATGTTCATGATGATAAATGAGAAAAAGTCACAAAATATCAAGAAAAAAAAAAAAAAGGTTTAATATTATTTCAGGTAGCTTGAAAAAATAAATGATACGTAATTTTTACTATCTGTGGCTGACAAAATATTTTTCTGTATTGAAATAAGTGTGGAAAACTAATTTTTTTAGCTTCATAAGGTAGTAAAAAAATAAAATAACAAAATATAACCGAGAAATGTTATTATTTTGGGTCCGTACAGTTGCCTTAGAGCGTTAAAATATGCGGGTCAAATTGACCCGCGAACATCACGAAAGGAACAGTAATTTTGTTTCTATATGTCAAAAAACACCAGCATGTTGAAACTTTGCATGCATGTTCATGATGATAAATGAGAAAAAGTCACAAAATATCAAGAAAAAAAACATAGGTTAACCAGTATTTCCAACAACTAGAAAATCTAAACGGGTCAAATTGACCCGCAACATAACACAAGGGTTAACACGACAAAGATGTACGAAACATGGAAACGTTTTTCCTTTGCGTTTTTCACGCACAGGCGACAAAAACGATCCCCATTCAACCGGATCCGCGAAATGACTAAAAGCGCTGTATTCTGCTGCCAGGCCAGTAGATGGCAATGTCACTTTATGTAAAAAATAAAAATAAACTATTCGTATAGACTGAACACGTAATACGCATGTGCATGACGTCACTGTTTTCACAAATTCACATTTTTGTACTTTTAAACAGGAGATGATAATGATATCATATAATGATATCTAAACCCATTTTCAAAAGTTTATGTTTTCAGGCCCACAAAACACTGTTGTCATGTAAACGAACGGCGAAAATGCATAAGTTTTCAGTTTTTATGTCGGGAAAACACCCTTTAGTTAAATATAATAACCCTGGATGTCTTACTAATGTGGAAAAGAAAATAGCAATTTTGCATTTTAAATCTAAAATCTCATCTAAAAAAGTTGAAAGCTTAAGTGTGTAATTTTAAAACAGAATCACCAAAATTATGTCTATTTTCAAATAGACAGCAATAGACAGTTCATTGCTTCAATGATATATACGATATATATCATATATTTATAGAGTATGCTTGTGTGTGACTCGACTAGCGCTAGACTTGACCCTCCATTTTTATAAAAAGAAAAAGAGATTAAAACAGCAAATAATATTTTATATTTTTGATGACAACCAGACAATTTTTTCCATTCATTTTTCCATACGGATTTTAAAATGTCTTCGTTAGGATCGAGTTTCTTTGGTCTGTCTGAATACTCGATTCTGATTGGCTGGAAGCTGTGCAATAAAACCGTTGCTGCTGAACTGATGCTCGCAGGTAATTCGTACATCTCTCTCTCTCTCTCCCTCCCGATAATGAATTAAGATAATTTTTTATATTACTTTTTGATATTATTTTGATACATTTTTAAATGATCTCAAATCGAGCGGAATGCTAGATCTAACTGAGGAAAATAACCGTAGATTTGACCCTTCCGGTCAAATATTGCGCTGCAAACATCAATAACAGTTTTAAGTTGTCAATGCTGGCAAAATTCCACGTAGATTATCCTTTACAAAACCCATGAACCAAGCCAACCAGCTACGAGGAGAATCACATTACAAACTTGGATTTGAAACTAAAGATTGTTTAGAAAATCTGACTCAAAACTTAACAGCTTTAACCCAGCTAACAAAAATGTGTTCTAAGAACATTTAGGCTACTATGCTAACGTTCTCATTTAGTTATTGGTGTGTGTGTGTGTATATATACATACACACACATGAGACATGCTATTTCCTTTCTTATTTCTGTCAACTAAGTTTGATATTCTGTCTCATGTCGCATGAGCTCGTTTTCTTAATTGGTGTTAAAACCACGATGTTTAATATTAAGCTGCCCAGAGGGCCAGAGCTGACACTTTGAAAGGATATTTTTGACATGATTGATTTCCCAGTTCCTCACTTGATCTTAATATATATATATAATGTGTTTGTTAAGTTCCTATACGGCTACTTCCTCGCGCTCTTGCATCTCGCTCGTGGCTTCTTCTTCTGCTACTTTACTCTCGTGGCAATACTGTTTTAATTATTCATTTTATTCTTCATTTATAAATAAAAATCAACGTTCAAAATATGTAAAGATTTAAAAAAAAAAAAAACGTTTAGGTAACATTCCGTTGTATAATTTTGCAAACATTATGGGAACGTTACCTCTGAATGAACATTCTGAAACACTTAGACAAAAATGTTTCAGGAAAAAACATTCCATGATTGAACAATGTATAATTATGTTTTTGTGCTAATGTTTTGAGAACAATATTTAAAACTTCACTGGTTTGTTCATTGCTTCAATGATATATACGATATATACATTCAAATGATATAATCGAATTAAATATAAAAGTATTGATTTAAAGATGTTGATTATATATGTAGAAACAATTAGCATATTATGCATTAAAATATTTGAGTAGTTTGAGAACGTGAATGTAGTTTTTCCATCAGGAATTTCACTGCTAAACATGAAAAAAAAAAAAAAAAAAAAAGTAAAGTCCCCCTGTGGTGAAAATCCAGCTTTTAATGTTGTTTATATGTGTTTTTAATATGCTTTAAGACAAAGCATGTGTAAGTTCATAAGTCAACAGCATTGCTGAGTATTTCCTCCTTAAAACTGCAGTGAACCAAAGACAGTCTCAAAAACACGCTTTGAAATCGCTGGTGTTTCTGACGTCACAAACTACCTTGTAACCTTGTAATCAGATCAACGTGTGATCGTCAACCAGTGGATCTCTGAGCTGAGTGAGTGAGTGGAGGCGGGGCTCATTTGCATATTCATAGTACTGCGTATACTTCAAGCTATTTTAAGGCATGAAGAAATTTTTTTCAAGGAAAAAAAACTTTTAAATATGTATTTTTGGTGATCAAAGATGAGTTTTAAGGGATAAAATGATTGATTACAGAGGAACTTTAAATAATGTGATTAGATGACTTCAACTAAAGCAAATACTGTTTGAGGTGTTTATCGTGGAATATTGCCACTATTTTTTTAAAGTAATAGGCAGTATACAGCATGTAATGAACCGAATCACACAAGCAATGTCTGTTATCTAACAGGTTTCCCAAACACCGATCTGTCATTCATCCATCAGTCAAGCTAGTCCCGCCCCCAAACTCACGCGATTGGTCGAGTCAGGAGTGAAATCCTCACCTGTGCGTCTGATTGGCGTGCCGATGGCCGTCCCTCTACCTGCGTTGTCACGGTGATGATGAGAAACACGAGGAGAGAGGAGGTAAAGTTTAGAGGAGATGAAAAAGCCATCCTTGTTTTTAAAGAGAAGTTAATATCTGTCCTGTTCTGGCTCGGGTTCTGTCCTGTACGGCTTCAGGACGGGTCTCTGTCGGAGCCGGTGCAACACTCGGCCTTTTAAGAAACATCGCTGTGATGTCACACATCGCTAACGGTTGCCGTGGGCGACGCCCCGCCCCTCACACACGTCACGGCCTCCATACTGAGCGCAGATTCTCATTTCTCCAGCTGATACACACCAACTCTTTCACTTCAGGATGAACACGTCACATGCACGCTCACATTTTTGCGCTTTGTGTCGCGTTTAATCGTCGGCCTCTTTATAGCTCATCACTCTTCACAGTAACAGGCTGATGTGACCTCTGACCCTCTCAGGTTCCGCCCCCTATAAAAGTTCCCCCTGGAAACGGGCGGCGCTCAGGAACTATGTCCTCCTGTGAGAGCGCAGACACAATAGTTCGGCGTCAGATGAGAGTTTCCGTAGCAATGACCACGGGTCACGGGCCTTTCAACCTGCGTACGGACCGACAGACACATGCACGTCACAACATCAGACTCGGGAATAAGATGCATTTATTTGATCTAAAATACAGTAAAAACAGTGAAATATTATTAAAATGTAAATCAGCAGTTTTCTATGTGAATATACAGTTAAGTGTAATTTATTCCTGTGATCAAAGCTGAATTTTCAGCATCATTACTCCAGTCTTCAGTGTCACATGATCCTTCAGAAATCACTCTGATATGAGGATTATGACATTTATGATTATTATCAGTGTTGAAAACAGCATGTATCTTTGTGGAAACTGCGATACAAAACCATTGCATATATATATAGAAAAAAATTACAACTGCAATTATTTGATCAATAATTATAACTTAATTTTGACATTTATAATGTTACAAAGGATTTTTATTTCAAATTAATGCATTTCTTCTGACATTTCTATTTATCAAAGAGATCTGAGACATTTAAAACCTTCAAAACTGATGATAATAAGAATCGTTATTATTAATAAGCACCAATAATAATTGAGCATCAAATCCTCATATTATACTGATTTGTGAAGGATCATGTGACACTGAAGACTGGAGTAATGATGCTGAACATTCAGCTTTGATCACAGGAATAAATTACACTTTACTATTTATTCACATAGAAAACAGATGATTTACGTTATTATAATATTTTTTTTAAATCACTGTAGTTTTGATCAAATAAATGCAGCCTTGAAAATATTTATTTGAAAATCATAAAAAAGTATTAATTATTCCAAACTTTTGACTGGTAATTTACCAAGCCTATTTTTAAGATATTTTCAACAAAAAAAAAAATCACTTGACCGCAACTCTATTATTTATAATTATTATTACTAATAATATGAAAAAAAAATCCTCTATTGCAAAAGCAAGTGTTTTATCGCTGTGTTTAAAAGCAGGAAGTTTTAGAGAATCGAAAACACAGAATTGTGTGTGAAAGTGACACTCTCTCTCTCTCTCTGACGC
The DNA here is from genome assembly GCF_949319135.1 of Squalius cephalus. NCBI lineage: Eukaryota > Metazoa > Chordata > Actinopteri > Cypriniformes > Leuciscidae > Squalius > Squalius cephalus. The sequence continues at coordinate 34,243,932 of NC_137139.1, forward strand.
AAACATCACAGCGCAGCCAACGACAGCCTGACCTCTGACCCCTGGGCACTACATCATACTCACACATGCTAATATGACACACACACACACACACACACGGGTGTGTTTCTCGGATGTCGTGCTGAAACGCTTTCGGCCTGATGATCGTCGCCAAGCAACTCTCACAGCGAGACCCGAAGCCTCCGGCTCTCTGACGTCAGCAGCGCACAGTCCCGCTTTAGAGCCAAAGATCACGGAGAACATTCATTCGCGATACAGTCGTACAGATCTTTTCTTCCGTGTTGTGAGTGACAGATAACAGATTATCTAAAAGAAAAAGGCGAGACTCGGTTCTGTGCATCGGTTGTTGATTGGATGTGGAGAAGTAGGCCTGGCACTCAAAAAAACAGAGGCAAATAATATTAAAATAAATGAATAAAAAACATGATTTAAATGATATTTATAGTGTATTACTGCAGCATGAGACTGCGAAACAACTGAACATGTACAGTTTTAGCTTTACAGCCTGAATGCATTAATAATGGTTACAGGGGTTTGGTTGTGTTCAGGCTCTACTAGAACAGGTTTTCCTGCTTGAATGTTGATTATTTTCCTCATATTCTCCATTGTTTAATCTCCTCTCTTCCCAGTCTGTCAGTAACGCTCTGGTTTCCCGAAAGCATCGTTAGCCAACTATGTTCTGTCGTTTTCAGCAGTTTCCCAAAACCATCGTTCCAACAAACATTCGCAAACAGCATCGCAGAGTTGTGTGTTTGAGCGACAGATCTTGACCTGTGATTAGAAGCGAGAGTCTCTAGTTTTCATGGTACGTGGACTCAATAAATCCTGATCTTGAGCCAAATAAGCAAGCTGACATTCTGTGCAATCTATATCTTTTATTTAGAATACATAAAAATGTCATTTACGTCTTTTTGTTTGTCAAGTTCTTGAAGTGTGACTGCATGTGTGAATGAGTTCTAGTGTAAGAACGAGCCGATGATTGAATCTGGAAATAAAGCAAAATAACTGAGAAAAATGAGAAATAGTCCTCAGATGCATGTCTGTAATCTATAGCAAAACATCTAGCATTAGTTTGATCTCAAACAGATTCATTAAAAGTAATTATTACTCCAGCACCTGCGTGACATCAACGTGGTTGAACGACCAATTTGCGACATGGTTTCGGGAAACAGTCATGACGAGCTACTTGATTTCTTCAACGATGAATCGTACGATAGTAGTTAAACAGCGAGTTACATCGGTGTTCGGGAAACACACTCATGTTTAGTTGCTGTCTCTATGAAGCCCCTCCTCCTGAAAAGCACACTGTGCTCTGATTGGTCGGCTGGATCATTGTGTTGTGATTGGTCGAGCGCTTCGAGTGTGTTTGGGAAATGTCCCGCCCCTTACCATAACCACCAGTTTAACACACTACTAACTCAACCAGGCCCCGCCCCTTTATTCTGCGCATGAATTATAATGAGGAATATTGTGACGTGTTAGTTCCCGGGAGAAACTCAAGACTACAATGGAGGCGTTTCAGGAGTTCAGAAACACTGATATAAAGAATAACTCACTTTTCAATGCTCAAACAGCAACATTACACACTAAAGACAGATGAACGTGTAATAGAGTACAATAGGTCCTCTTTAATATTTTGAATTTGTCATTTTAGTTGGTTTCAGTAATTTTGTAGTGTTTTTGTTATTGTATTCAGTTCTTTGTTGATTTACTAATTGATCAGGCGTGTGATTGGTTGATCGCTCATGCTGCAAGCGTGTGATTGGATGACATTTACATTAATTCATTTAGCAGATGCTTTCATCCAAAGCAACTTACAAATGAGAGCAATAGCAGCAGTGAAACTAACAATATGCAAGTGCCATGACCCTTCCCAGATTAATCTAACGCAGTACATGTACTGTTGTTTTTTATAAAGATAATAGATATAGAATAGAAGTGTTAGTATTAAAGCAATTAGTGTTGCAAGTTTATGTAAATAAACTTTGTAAATTAATGTAAGATAGTATTAATGTAATTAGGATTACACACTAAAGATGAAGATATGGAATAAACTACAGGTTCCCTTGAAGGTCATGTAAATAATGCACTGACAGTCCATTTCTTTCACTTGTTTTATTTTATTTACTCATTTCAAAAAAGCACTGATGGAGGAAGGTGGATGTTTAGAGTTTCGGGTGACGGTAGTCTTTGCCTGCAAACTTGGCCTTGTCACCGAGCTCTTCCTCGATCCTGTTGAACACAGACACACACACACAGATAAGAGTTGGCACACACACACAGAGATTGTCCTTTAACCTGATTTGTGAGGTGTATGATGTCACCGCTGACCTCATCAGCTGGTTGTACTTTGCCAAACGCTCCGATCTGCAGGGGGCGCCGGTCTTAATCTGATCACAGGAGGAGATGCGTTAGTGTGGCAGAACATTCGAGAAGAAAGAGGGTTTTCACAGCGAGGGGATATTGCTTCGCTGCTTAAAGGTGCAGTGTGTAAGTTTTAGTAGCATCTAGTGGTGAGGTTGAGAATTGCAACCGACAGAAGTTACGGTGGCCGACAGGAAGTGATGTCGTCGTCTGAGACAGCAGAGAGTAGCCAGTTAAACAATGAGGTTTCTTTACAAAGGTAAAGTAAGAAATTAGGTTTACATAATCATTCAGTAAAACAACGTTATTGCAAATATTATTGTTACTTGTTCATCATTGTGTCAGTGTTTTATCCGCTGACTTTAGCTATAGCTTCTTTACATGAAGAACAACAGTGACGAAACGCATTTGTCCGCTCAGGGCCACTGTAGAAACATGTCGATGTAAGGGGACACGCGGTGTGTGTAGAGAGAAACGCTCATTCTAAGCTAATAAAAAAAACATAACGGTTCATTATGTAAGGTCTTTATACACTCAAAACATAGTTATGTGTATAATATTGCATTTGTCAACAGATCCTCCTAAATATCACACACTGCACCTTTAATGCGTTTAGTGTGGCAGAACATTCAAGAACTAAGAAATGGTTATTTTGCATTTGTTTTCGCTGTGTGATGCGTTTCGTGTACCTGTCCTGTGCAGAGACCAACCACCAGGTCAGCGATGAAGGTGTCCTCGGTCTCCCCGGAGCGGTGGCTCACCATCACACCCCAACCGTTAGACTGAGCCAGCTTACAACTACACACACACACACAGAGCTGTAAAACTGAGCTGTTCAATGGAGTTTTGCAACACTGACAGAGTTGAACACTGATTGAACAGAACGGAAATCAACTTTGAACTTAATTGAATTACCATTGAACTGAATTTAATAAATTTTGCAACATTGACACTTATCGAACTTAAGGTTTCATAATTGACAAAATTCAGCATTGACATTTATTGAAGTGAATGACACCAGTTAATTCAGTTTCTGTTGTAAAGCAGTTCTACAGAATCAAATTATTTTCATAATTGATGAATTTTGCAACATTAACACTATTATTGAACTGACTTGAATCAACATTGAACAGAATTAATCCGAACGACACCACTGAATTCTGTAGAGCTGCTATACAACAGAAACTGAACTGAATTTATTTCATAATTGATTAATTTTGCAACATTGACATAATTATTGAACTATTAAACAGTTGAATTTAACAATTGACAACCATCAGCATTGACATTTATTGAACTGAATGGAATCAACATTGACCTAAATTGAGCTGAATAACATTGAATTCTGTAGAACTGCTTTACAACAAAAACTGAATCGAATTATTTTCATAATTGATGAATTGTGCAACATTAAAACTTATTGAACTGAATTAAATCAACATTGAATTGAACAGAATGACATTCTGTAAAACTGATTTACAGCAGGAACTGAATTAAATTTATTTAATAATTTAATTTTGCAACAAACCGTTATTGAACTGAATTGATCCAACATTGAACTGAATTGAGCTGAATAATTACACTATTGAATTCTGTAGAGCTGATTTACAACAGAATACGAATTGAATTTTCATAATTGATGAATTTTGCAACATGAACACGGTTATTGAACGGAATTGAATCACTGAACTGAATTGGTTTCATAATTTATTAATTTTGTAACTGACACTGTAAATGAACTGATTAGAATTAACGTTGAACTGACTTGAGCAGAATGACAATTGAATTCTGTAGAACTGCTTTACAGCAGAAACGGAATAGAAATTTTCCATAATTGATGAACTTTGCAACATTGACACCATTATTGAACTGAATTAATTTGAATGACTATGGTCTTCCATAGAGCTGCTTTTTAGCTGAAACTCAATTTTATTTTCTAAATTATTAATTTAGCAACACTTAGTTATGTTATTTTGCCGTTTATTACTGTGAAGCTGCTTTATATTATATAAAATGCTATAGATATAAAGTTGACTTGACGGTCTATATCAGAAGAATCATCATGGGCCCTGTGGTGCAGCTCTGTGAGGAGGCCGTAATGGGCCCTGTGGTGCAGCTCTGCGAGGAGGCCGTAATGGGCCCTGTGGTGCAGCTCTGCGAGGAGGCTATAAATGGGCCCTGTGGTGCAGCTCTGCGAGGAGGACGTAATGGGCCCTGTGGTGCAGCTCTGCGAGGAGGCCGTAATGGGCCCTGTGGTGCAGCTCTGCGAGGAGGCCGTGCTGTATACTCACGCCTGGATGGACTCGGTGACAGAGCCGATCTGGTTGACTTTAAGCAGGAGGCAGTTGCAGGCCTTCTTCTCGCACGCCTGCTGGATGCGTTTAGGGTTCGTCACGGTCAGATCGTCTCCCACCACCTGGATGTCCACAGATCCTGTAAACTTACTCCAGTTCTCCCAGTCGTCCTGGTCGAACGGATCCTCAATGGACTGAACTGCAGAAAAGCCCAGACGCACATAAAAGGGTCTGTTTGTGCACAAACTGTGTGTGTGTGTGTGTGTGTGTGTGTGTGAGTGTGAGAGAGAGTGTGAGAGAGAGAGTGTGTGTACCTGGGTAGTTCTTAATGAAGCTCTTGTACAGATCTCCCAGCTGCTCTCCAGTGATGTGGCGCTTTGGGTCGTCGGGTGATTTGAAGTCCAGATCATATTTTCCACTCCTGAAGAACTCGGATGCTGCAACATCCATCCCAATGATGATCTTATCAGGATAGCCGGCCTTCTCGATGGCGGATTTCAACAGCTCGAGAGCTACGGAAATGCATCTTTATTAGAGAATGTTTACTTTTTTTTTTTGCAGTGTATAGTGGCAACCTTAGTGTCTTTCTTGAATCCAACACAGAAGTGACTTAAACTGCAATTCATCGACTGGCCACTAGAGACAGGCTGCAAAAGAGTCAATCCCATAGACCCCAATGTAAAAGTTCCCAACTTTACAGCAGAAATAAACATGGTACAAAAAGTGGTTTTGGTCTATATAGCTAATCTTGCCTTTCATGACAACTGTGATGGGGGTGAATTTTTTTTCTAACTGTATCTTCTGTATAATTAAGGGCGTGGCCACTTGAGATACAGGTGGATTGCCACTGATGTCACAAGCCGCTTGTCTGCTGTCTGTTAGCGTCACGTCACCTAATTTTGTTTATCCGGGAGTGACGCGTTGCCAAGATGGCGGCAACCGGCTCCGCCCACTTTGGGCTTCAAAAACGCTCTTCAAAAACCTGACGTCACAGACACTACGTCCATTTTTTTTTTTTTTTTGTCTATGGTATAAACCATATTCTGTAAAAAAAGATGGACAACGCCCCTTCACTCTTCCATTGGTGAAAAGTGAAGCCAACAAAGTCCTAATATGGCACTAAACGTGTAGTGAACGTGAAGTAAAGCCACGATATCAAGGTCCCACCCTCAATCCCGCAGAAAAGGTTACTACATCGAGACTCTGGGTTTATGAGCTATACTTCGAGACACTTTATACGATCGAGACACTTTGGCTTCACTTTTCAGCACTTGTGCGGCATGCTTGGTATAAACTCATGTAATAACTCATACCCTCGTTATTCTCGAGGATGTTGGGTGCGAATCCGCCCTCGTCTCCCACGTTGGTGGCGTCTTTGCCGTATTTGGCTTTGATGACGTTCTTCAGGTTGTGGTACACCTCAGCGCCGATCCTCATGGCCTCGTGGAAGTTCTTGGCTCCCACAGGGAGGATCATGAACTCCTGCATGGCCAGCTTGTTTCCGGCATGAGAGCCTCCGTTGATGACGTTAAACGCCTGAAGGGAAAGAAACGAGAAGAGAGGGATGAGAGCGGAGACAGACAGTAGTGCTGGGCAGTGGTATACCGTTCATACTGAATACCGGTGTTTATTTTTGTTATAATATGAATTTAATATACGTCGCTTTTTAGTATGTCGCTTTAACAATGTTGGGAACGCTGCGTTTTGAGAACATAGTTTGAGAGGGTCTTTTCTCTGTAACTGTGGTGAGGCTCAGCTGTGTGTGTTACTAAGCCTGATAGTGGAAAAAAAAAAAAAAATTCTAAATAAAACTGAAAATATTTAAAAAAAACTAATTAAAAATATAAGTAACACTAAAGGTATAAAAAAAACTAATAAAAGAACTTACAAAAGCACATAATTTAGTAACGTAAATGAAAACTAATTGTATAAAATAAGTTAGTTTAATAGTAAACCAGTTTAAAATATTAACAAATAGAATATTCTATAAATATCCTTAAAAACTAATAAAAATGACAAAAGCACAAAATAAAATTACTACAATAAAAAAAAAACATGTATATTTAAAAAAAAGCTCATTTAAAATATTAATAAATATTATAATAGCATACAATACTAAAATGCAGCTTCATAACCCTTAAAAATGCTGTGATCTAGAAGTGTGTTCGGGCGGCACACGTACGGGTACGGGGAGGATCACGTCTTTGTTTCCCGCGAGGTCTGCGATGTGGCGGTACAGCGGGACTCCCTTCTCAGCCGCGCCGGCCTTACACACCGCCAGACTCACACCCAGGATAGCGTTCGCTCCAAACTTAGCTGTGGGCGAGAGTGTGTGACAGAGAAACTGATGACACGGTTTAACATGTGCGAGTGACTGAATAAATGTGTGCGAGTGACTGAATAAATGTGTGTGTATGTTGAGTGTCCATGAGTGTCTGTGTCTATGAGCGTGTGTCCAAGCGTGTGTATGTGGGCATAAATGTGTGCGTGTATAAATGTTTGTATGTGTGTGTGGGTGCGCATGAGCATGAGCATAAATGTGTGTATATAAATATGTGTGTGTGTGTGTATATAAATGTTTGTATGTGTGGGTGTGTATTAATGTTTGTATGTTTGGGTGTGGGTGTGTGTGTATTAATGTTTGTATGTTTGGGTGTGTGTGAGAATGAGCATAAATGTGTATATATAAATGTGTGTATGTGTGAGTGTGGGTGTGTGTATATATATATATATATATATATATATATAAATGTTTGTATGTGTGGGTGTGGGTGTGTGTGTGAGTGTGGCTGTGTGTGTGTGTATATATATATATATATATAAATGTATGTGTGAGTGTGTGTGTGTGTGTGTGTATAAATGTTTGTATGTGTGAGTGTGTGTGTGTGTGAGTGTGGCTGTGTGTATATATATATATATAAATGTATGTGTGAGTGTGTGTGTTTGTGTGTGTGTGTGTGTGTGTGTGTGTGTGTGTGTGTGTGTGTATAAATGTTTGTATGTGTGAGTGTATTAATGTTTGTATGTGTGAGTGTATAAGTGTGTGTATGTGTGTGAGACTGTGTGAATGCGTTTGTGTGAGCGCGTGAGTGTATAAGTGTGTGAGCATGCATGTATACAAGTGTGCACGTGTGTAAATGTGTATGTGTGCGTGTGAGACTGTATGTGTGTGTGTGTGTGTGTTTGAGTGTTATTTACATTTGTTCTCAGTTCCATCGAGTTCCAGCATGAACTTGTCAATTTTCTCCTGATCAACGACGCTGAACTTCTGTTTAGAGACAAGGATGATGGGATGACATTGGGCACACATTGGCTTTTCACAGTCATCTTTGATCAGGAACAGTAAAAGTGTAACTTTTTTAAAATAAAGTTATATAAAAGTTTCACTGTAGTAGTAACAAAAGAAATGATCTTAGGTCACTTAGATCTGTACATGAGAGCATTTCTTCATTTGTTCAAGCAAATATGCAAACTTTCTAAACTTCACTAAACTTCACTACAGTAAACGTCTACATTTCTATAAGTTGAAACAAAGAAAACAAGAGAACCTCTCATGCATTTGGTCCATCAGGTGAAAAAAGAAAATATTTGATTGACAGGTCAAAAGCATGCTATGCATGTAGTGGCCAGTAGATGGCGGTTATTCATTCTGATATTCATGATGGGATGGATCAAATAAATGTGAATATTTATCAGGTAAATGGAGCATTTTGTTAGTTTAATTTTAAATACAAATTTTTGTATTTTGTATTTGGGTTTATTAGGTTGGAAGCCAAGAATTTTAATGGGCAAGGCAAGTTTTTATATAAATATGATACCAAAAACCATCACTAACAGTGTGTAAAAGCAAATGCAGAACTGAACTAAACATTTATCAAATTCAAAATATTTCATAAAATAATTTGCATGTTAAAAATGCTATAAAATAAACAGTTGTGCTCCAAATTTGAAGTTGGTATCACAAAAATTGAGCCGCTAAAAGGTTTTAGGAGCATTTCCGTTGCAACTTGTCAAAGGATGAATTAGAGTGAGCTTTCGAACGATGCATAATTTATGATGATTATTAAAATATGTGAAAAAGGAAAAAGGCAATCCATGATCTCACCTTCTCAATCAGTTTGGGAGCGATCTCCTTGTTCACATGGTCCACGGCCTTCTGGGTACCTTAAACACACATATATATTAATATTTGTCTGTGTAATGAATGAGAGGTAGGGTGTGTGTGTGTGTGTGTGTGTGTGTGTGTGTGTGTGTGTGTGTGTGTGTGTGTGTGTGTGTGTGTGTGTGTGTGTGTGTGTGTGTGTGTGTGGTACCTTTGCCCAGGTAACGGGTTTTGTCTCCATCCCGGAGCTCCAGAGCCTCATGAACTCCAGTGGAAGCACCGCTGGGAACAGCCGCCCGGAAACGCCCTGAAACGCCAGAAAACAATCAACTATTACACACTTTTCCTCAAGACAAACTCTGAATGCTGAACTGAAGTAATTTAAGTTTAAAAAAAAAAAAAAAAAGAGCCTTGAAGTGTGAAGATTATTGATCTACCTGCCGGTCTATTCAGTAAAGGTTGCTAGGCTAGGGTGTTGCTAGGTGGTTGCTAAGGAGTTGCTAATGTGTTCTGTTGTTACTAGGGCTTCACCAGATTAATTCAGTCACTGCAGGGTTATATTTATGTAAATATTTATTTGGTCTATACAAAAACATTATAGTGTAAACGTACATGAAAAACTTAAGTTAACTGAAAAAATTAACGGCATTTTCAGTTAGCTGCCAACTCGATGTACTAAACAAGTAGGCTACAGCTAAAGTAAATAAAAACTATATAGACTTTTTTAAATAAACTATTGATTAAAGTGACAACAAAATAACGAAAACATAAAATTATTTCAAAATAATGAAACCACAATAGTATCTCAATGATACTAAAACACAGCATTTGTACCTTTGCTTGTGTAAAGATCGACTTCAACAGTGGGGTTTCCTCTGGAGTCGAGGATCTCACGAGCGTGAATCTTACTGATGGTGGACATCCTGAGAGAGAGAGATTTTTTAATAACACTTTATTAAATCATTTAGTGTGTGTGTGTGTGTGTGTGTGTGTGTGTGTGTGTGTGTGTGTGTGTGTGTAAATGAGAGTGGTGAATCTTTTGCACTCTGAATGTTTAGTTTCTTCATTAGCAAATAAAGTCCTGTTTGTTTGTTCAGATAGCATATTTAAAACGGTTATCAAATTTTGATAGAGAAAACCATTTTTATGAATAGAAAAATTGGAAATTGGTCAAATGAGTTAAGACCTCTGCACAAACCCTTAAAATACTGTACACACACACGGTCACCCCTCAGCTGTCTGATACAGTCTGAAGTTTCACTGCTAATAATAGAGCGGCTACAGTAGAAGACAGAAAAGACCTCAGGAGAGTGTGTGTGTGTGTGTGTGTGTGTGTAATCTCAGTCATACCTCGACGACTCTATATGACCTTTACAAAGCCCTGCTGAACCCTGATCTTTGTGCACAACATTCTGACCTTTGCATTTGAGCAATGACACTGTATGCCACTGTAAGAGCCTCTCTCACACACACTACGCAGCTTTATAGAAGACATTAAGCCGACACAGTAGATCTGATTTAATTCAATTAATTAATCGACACCAGATCTTCTAAATTTCAATTTGATGCTATTTGTACAAGTTTTTTTTTCTGCAAGTTTTGCAGATTTGTGTAAATATGTAAACAATGCAAATGTAATTTTTCTCTGACAGACAGACATGCAGATGGACTATGGAAGATAGTTTCTGCCATGGAATAATTAAAAGGCAATTGTGACTCACTTCAGACTTTATAACTCTTTTATAACTTTCTCAGAACTATAGGAAAAACTCATTATTGCAAAAAAAAAAAAAAAAAAAGTCAGAATTGAGAAACTGTCATAAATATATTTCCTATTCCGTGGCAGAAACAAGCGTCCATCCATGTTCCCTTAGGGTTCACTTTTTTTTTAACCTGATTTTTCATATTTCAGACATAAAGCAATGTTCAAAGCTAACGCAATGTTTCAATTTGTAAACCAAAGTTCTCATTTTTGATATCAGTTACCAATCATTTATTTTTTCCAATCAAGATATTGATACTTTTTATAATCATCATTCATTACAATGTCTTTATTCAAAGTTTTATCAGTTTTTCTGCAAGATGGACAGAGCATAAATCACCAATCACAGCACAGCATTTTATCGAGCGCGCGGAGCTGCCCACGAACGTGTGGCACGTGATCATACAAATCCAACTATCTATAGGCGCGTGCACATTGACGCAACAATCAGTTATTAAATAACCACCCAATGACGCAATGTTTAGCCTTTAGCAATATTTGGACTTTACCCGAAGTGTAAATTTTATATAGGTTTTTTTATTTTTATTTTTTTATTCGTAAATAAAATACTTGTGCATCGTATATTTATTAGTCATGATGTTAAATCTCCACTGATTGTCCCTGTAAAACATGACTTTGACCGTAACGTTTCCGATCTAAAACCGAAGACTGAGGGTGCCACCGGAAGCGTGAAGGTCATTTACTAACAGAAAGTTTAACGGTCTTAAATCTGCACCGTTCAACAAACTCAGCGTTCATCTACAGTCTCCACATAACACACTATATCTCCTAACAGTAAACTTACACACTCATCCAGCTTCTCAGGCTGAGTAAAGTTTAACATTAATAAAATCTACAGGTCCCAGATCAGAAGACGTGTCAAATAACGACAGAGATAAGCGAGAGTTTGGTCATTAGAGCTGATCTCAGATCAGATGCTCCAGTCAGGAAGTAAATCCACATTAGACTTTAACGCACTTTTGCAGATCTCGTGCACGCGCCCGTTCGATACCGCAACACAAAGTGTCAGAAATCTCTCCTAAACACACAGTTGCAGTGAAATGCGTGCGTCTTTACCTGAGGGCGATTCGCGTCGGTGTCAGTCTCGGCGTTTGACAGGGTGTGAATGAACAGTGAACCTGCAGCGCCGCAATTTATAGACGGTCTCTAAACTACGTTCCCGTATATGGGAAAGACTTTAGGGAGCGTCTAAAAACACCAAACGGTTACAGAGCGCGCGAGTGTTTCATATTACAACAAAGTAATTCAATATAAATGTAATTATCATCAGTTTGAAGAGACAGTTAATCGTTTGTTTTGGGACTGTGTGTGTGTTGCAAAGTATTTTGGGTTGACTTTTCAATCTTTTTTAAAAGGTGTCTATCTTCAAACTTATGTATTATAAGCCAAAAAAAAATGTTTTTTGGTGACTCTTCTCATTTTAATTTCCTACCTTTTCACACACAAATGTAAATTTTCAAAGAAAAATCTTTCTTTTTTATTTTTAAGAAAGAGTTTGGTATGTATATAAACTCCTTGAGGAATATATATATATATATATATATATATATATATATATATATATATATATAATCACTCGTTTAAACCATATGCATCTGCTTTGAATGACGTTAGAAACCATGACGCACTTCTTTTAATTAATATATTGTAATTTACCCAGGCACAATATATTTATATAATAACCTGATGTGGTTCTAACTAGTCAAATCCACATCAGGCTTTATAAACAGGACAAAACCTGAATACATACACACATCAGGCAATAAAGCAGTAAATCAGCAGCTAATGTAGTTGTAGTGCCAATGTTTGACATTCTACCAGATCAATCTTGGCATTTGTAGATTAACGGTCACTTATTCTGGAAATGTTTGGACTGGATTGTACACTTCTACACTGCGTACTGAAGAGTGTGTGCTGTGAGTGCCTGTTATTTAGACAGATGTCTAAATAAACATCAGGTTTATTCCTCTGGTTAAATTCGGCAAATCTTAGTCAATATATTTGGGTATTCCACGCATACTGAAATTGAACACGCAACTGCATACTGCAAAATTAGTACAAGTTATATAGTTGTATGACCAAGCCACCAGTGAACAAAAGGCCTGTTTGATCTGGAGGTCAAGAGGTCATCTGAAAACATGTCTTTGGGTTTCAGATTGTCTGAAGGTCAGTGCTAAAAATCACTATTTAAATTACTGTAACCTGCAAAGCACAGTTAATAAAATGTTGCCTAAAAACCAGGCGCCTAATTTACAAAACACATCTATGATTAGATTTGATCCTAAATTCTATGCACTTCATCCAATGTCAAATGTGTACGATCGGGTCAGCCTACAAACATACGTCCTTACTGCATAACTTTATAAGCATTCATATCATTATATATATTATATTATATATATTATATATGTGCAAATGAGCAACATTTTTAACAGATTTGTGATAATTAGGGCCTCTGCTATGTCTACACTTAAAATATGCTTGCTGCATAAAGTATGATAATAAGGCTGAATGTGTATGTTCTAGATCAAGTCTATGGAAGCTTGTTTCCGCCACAGAATAAAACATTTTAAAAGATAATTGCGACTTTATTTCTCAGAATTGTGAGATATAAAGTCAGAATTGCGAGATATAAAGACAGAATTGCGAGATATAAAGTCAGAATTGCGAGATATAATGTCAGAATTGCGAGATATAAAGTCAGAATTGAGAGATATAATGTCAGAATTGCGAGATATAAAGTCAGAATTGTGAGATATAAAGTCAGAATTGTGAGATATAAAGTCAGAATTGCCTGATATAAAGTCAGAATTGTGAGATATAAAGTCAGAATTGCGAGATATAAAGACAGAATTGCGAGATATAAAGTCAGAATTGTGAGATATAGAGACAGAATTGCGAGATATAAAGTCAGAATTGCGAGATATAAAGACAGAATTGCGAGATATAAAGACAGAATTGCGAGATATAGAGACAGAATTGCGAGATATAAAGACAGAATTGCGAGATATAGAGACAGAATTGCGAGATATAAAGACAGAATTGCGAGATATAAAGACAGAATTGCAAGATATAAAGTCAGAATTGCGAGATATAGAGACAGAATTGCGAGATATAAAGACAGAATTGCGAGATATAAAGACAGAATTGAGAGATATAATGTCAGAATTGCGAGATATAAAGTCAGAATTGTGAGATATAAAGTCAGAATTGTGAGATATAAAGACAGAATTGCGAGATATAAAGACAGAATTGTGAGATATAAAGTCAGAATTGCGAGATATAATGTCAGAATTGCGAGATATAAAGTCAGAATTGCGAGATATTAAGTCAGAATTGCGAGATATAAAGACAGAATTGCCTGATATAAAGTCAGAATTGTGAGATATAAAGTCAGAATTGCGAGATATAAAGACAGAATTGCGAGATATAAAGTCAGAATTGTGAGATATAGAGACAGAATTGCGAGATATAAAGTCAGAATTGCGAGATATAAAGACAGAATTGCGAGATATAAAGACAGAATTGCGAGATATAGAGACAGAATTGCGAGATATAAAGACAGAATTGCGAGATATAGAGACAGAATTGCGAGATATAAAGACAGAATTGCGAGATATAAAGACAGAATTGCAAGATATAAAGTCAGAATTGCGAGATATAGAGACAGAATTGCGAGATATAAAGACAGAATTGCGAGATATAAAGACAGAATTGCGAGATATAGAGACAGAATTGCGAGATATAAAGTCAGAATTGCGAGATATAAAGACAGAATTGCGAGATATAGAGACAGAATTGCGAGATATAAAGACAGAATTGCGAGATATAAAGACAGAATTGCAAGATATAAAGTCAGAATTGCGAGATATAGAGACAGAATTGCGAGATATAAAGACAGAATTGCGAGATATAAAGACAGAATTGCGAGATATAGAGACAGAATTGCGAGATATAGAGACAGAATTGCGAGATATAAAGACAGAATTGCGAGATATAAAGACAGAATTGCGAGATATAGAGACAGAATTGCGAGATATAAAGTCAGAATTGCGAGATATAAAGACAGAATTGCGAGATATAGAGACAGAATTGCGAGATATAAAGACAGAATTGCGAGATATAAAGACAGAATTGCAAGATATAAAGTCAGAATTGCGAGATATAGAGACAGAATTGCGAGATATAAAGTCAGAATTGCGAGATACAAAGACAGAATTGCGAGATATAAAGTCAGAATTGCGAGATATAGAGACAGAATTGCGAGATATAGAGACAGAATTGCGAGATATAGAGACAGAATTGCGAGATATATAGTCAGAATTGCGAGATACAAATACAGAATTGCGAGATATAAAGTCAGAATTGCGTGATATAAAGTCAGAATTGCGAGATATAAAGTCAGAATTGCGAGATATAAAGTCAGAATTGCGAGATACAAATACAGAATTGCGAGATACAAATACAGAATTGCGAGATATAAAGTCAGAATTGCGAGGTATAAAGTCAAAATGGCGAGATTTAAACACAATTGCGAGAAATAAACGTGCAATTCTGACTTTTTTCCGCAGAACTGCAAGTTTATATCTCACAATTCTGACTTTATAACTCGCAATTGCAACTTTATGTCATGCAGCTCTGACTTTATAACTCGCAATTCTGAGTGTATAACTTGCAATTGTGTTTACATCTTGCAATTGCGTGTTATAAAGTCAGAGGTGCGAGATAAAAAGTTGCAATTACTTTTTTTATTTTTTTATTCTGTGGCGGAAACAAGCTTCCATAAGAGTCAGATATTTATAGAGGATTAAAGAAAGAAGAGAACAATGATTGGGGACTGTCTTTTCCTCTCAGCTGAGGTGTAGAAACACTCAGACTCTCCCTAGGCGACCTCCAGACTTGAATGAAAGGTCAGGGTTGAATTAAAGGGGGAAATGTGAGAGTGCGTTTGGGTTCGGACCTAAAGGGCACCTATGATGATCACACACACACACACACACACACCGCACGCCTCTCTTTTCCCTGTTTCCCCCTCTCTACCCTTTAACACCAGGCTAAAATTAGTTTCACTATCATGAGAGCTGACGGACACTTGTGTTGTTCGGGATTCAACACTTGACATTCAGCCGTTATGTACAGCGTTAAATATGTCAGAAATAGTGTCGACTGCTTTGAGCGATACATTCGCTTTTTTGGGCTTCAAACTCCCATTCACTCCCATTATAAAGCTCGGAAGAGCTAGGATATTTTTAATATTGATCTGATTGTGTTTGGCTGGAAGACGAATGTCACGTGGGCTACACCTAGGATGGCTTGAGGGTGAGTAGATTATGGGATAATTTAACTTTCTGGGTGAATTAACCCTTTAAGGCCTATTCACACCAAGAACAATAACTATACAGACAACTATGATAACCTATATTAAC